>NW_024062029.1:0-583550 GCF_006381635.1 Hibiscus syriacus | reverse complement strand
CAATACCACCTATTGAAGTTCCTGCACTATCACTGCAAGAATTGAAAGAAAAGACTGACAATTTGGAACAGAGGCATTGGTTGGTGAGGGTTCCTACGGAAGAGTTTACTATGCAAACTTGAACAATGGAAAAGCTGTGGCTGTGAAAAAGCTTGATGTCTCCTCCGAACCCGAGTCGGATGTGGATTTTTGACCCAGGTGTTTAAGCAATATGGTTAATGCAGATTCAGGTGTTGCCATATTGTGTTTTCCCCTAGTTTCATAACACTTTCCATTGTACAAATTTAATCTGTATAGGTTTCCAAGGTTTAAGATTGAGCATGACAATGTCGTCGAGTTGCAAGGTTACTGTGTTGAAGGAAATCTCCGCTTGCTTGCATACGAGTATGCAACTATGGGATCACTACATGACATATTGCACGGTTTGTGAGGCCATCATCTAATGCATTAGTTCCTAGTTCTGATTATCCGACAAGTTTTGTATATGAGTATGCTCCATTAGTTTGACCTTTTTTTTTCTGGGATTTTAGGGAGGAAGGTGTTCAGGGGCACAAGCAGGTCCGGCCCTTGACTGGATGCAACGGGTACGAATTGCTATTGATGCCGCAAGGGGCTTGGAGTACTTGCATGAGATCGCTCAACCCTCGTTATACACGAGATATTAGAGCTAGCATGTTCTTCTCTTTGAAGACTTCAAAGCAAAAATTGCAGATTTTAACCTCTCAAACCAGTCTCCTGACATGGCTGCTCGTCTTCATTCTACTCGAGTTTTGGGGACCTTTGGTTATCATGCACCAGAGTATGCTCTCTAAGCTCCTTTAATCATGTAGAACAGCAATATGTAGATATAGATATAACGGTTATACACCTTTATATAGCTCTTTGTTATTGCATCACTATTCCCGAAGAGCTGCAGATTTATTTACAATTTCAGCTGATTTATGGCTCAAACTTTTTCCAGATATGCAATGACTGGACAATTGACACAGAAGAGTGACGTGTACAGTTTTGGAGTCGTCCTTCTCGAGCTTCAACTGGGAGGAAACCTGTTGACCACACGATGCCTCGCGGACAGCAGGTCTCGTTACATGGGTGAGCTTATCGCTTTCTCTTCCTTCGGTCCATCGTTCCCTTTCCTTACCAGCTTGATGGTGCATGCCTGTTTCTTTTACACATTGCACAAACTTGAATGAGTGTCGGATATAAATATACGCCAGATACAACTTGAATTCGAGTGTCGTTAGAGAGTCGTATCCCCTACGTATGTTTGAATATGTATCAAAACATAGGTATCAGATCGAGTACTTCAAAGATCATATATGATTAAGTCTTCAACATTTATTTCTCCATCTAGGCTACTCCAAGATGAGTGAAGTCAAAGTTACACAATGCGTAGATCCAAAACTGAAGGGAGACTATCCTCCTAAAGGAGTTGCCAAGGTATTTTCATCTTGCACAAGTTCAATTCTGTAACTCTCAAAGACACGTAGAGGCAAATTGAGCTACCATTTAACGGTTCCCGGTCCGTTACATTCTTTTCGTCGATGCAGCTGGCAGCCGTGGCAGCATTGTGTATACAGTACGAATCTGAGTTCCGTCCAAACATGAGCATCGTCGTTAAGGCTCTCCAACCTCTGGCAAAGGGACAAGCACCGGCATCAGATACATAAATCTGGTTCTTCGCCATTGATTGAAATTCTGCAACATACGCTCTGCTCGTTTCATTCTAACTACAACAAATCCCATCGGATCGCAAAATATCTAACGTTACATATTTATTTCTTTCTGGGTTTTTCTTTCTATACAACATCGATGTATAGAACTGTTTTAACGTCACTGATATACGATCTCGTCGTTGCCGGTTTTCATTCTGTGAGTTGTCAATTGTCATTCAGTTAAGCAAAGGAATGGGTCTTGTGGTGCATATAAATGTTTACAATTTATTATTGTTAGCTCCATGCTATTATTGTTACATGACATAAAAAAAAGATGAACGAATGTATTAAATATTTTAAAGTTTATATAATATGAACTATTATTAAATATTAATTTATATATTCATGCAATGAATGAGTTAATTTTTATGATTCATGTATATTTACACATAAATCTATTTTTTACTTTGGATAAGTTAATATTAACCCATAATATTCATTAGAAAAATAAAATCTATTATAACAAATATGTTAGAATGGTGTAATGATTATAATTAAAAAAATTAAAATATACCTGCCATTTTTTATTCCAAAATTATATGTTAAATTTAGGGTAAATTACACATTTATTCCAAAAATACAGAACTCATTATTTATCGTCTCTTGTACTTGTATTTCCTTCACTTAATTCATCAAGTACCAAATCCAAATAATCACTTAATCCATTAAAACACTTGTTCTACTTCCTTAAAGCCCCTTCAAACACATAAATCCTTATCTCTTTGACAACTTCATATCTACATGATTATGATACATAACTATATTCTAATCCACACCATACTTGGTTAATTTAACATCCTCTTCTAATCCTTTAACTCTTTCCAATCATATACACTCTTTCCGGTAGAAACTAACTTAGCAATAATTTATTTGACTCATCAAACTCACATTCTTACTCATTCACAATGAAATTTCTTGGGTTCAAACTCAATCATCTTATAAACCAATCATGGATGTACCCATTCTTAAACTCTTACAAAACAGTATTTATATTACTTAATCCATTTAAAATACTTCTTATACTTCACTTTACATTTTTAGCAGAACTTTAATCCAATCCATTACTTTTTTAAAACTTAACTCATATCCATTCTTAACTCCTTATTTAATCTTCTAGTACCAGACCCTACTACTCAAGCGTGTCTGGCTTTCCTCAGATTTGATCATTTGACATGGAATACAACTAATTCCATCCAAGGTTGTATTTTAAACGCAAAATCTCCGTCTCTTTCTTTGATAGTGCTAATCTCTATGAAATACCATTTCTCTTAATCCTTCTGAGTTCTCTCGCTAGAATGTTAGCACAATTAGCCACTTCTTAAAAAGAGGAGCATTTCAACACCAATAACACTCTTTTAATCTTGGCACAAGCCATTCACAAACCACCTGCATCCCTCCTTTTCATTTAAATTAGCCTTACAACAATTCCTTCAACTTATCAAACTGTACTCTTAGCCATACAGATTACGATTCCCCTGTTTCAAATTCATAAACTTTAACTTCATATATCTGATAAACTTATCTCCGAATACTTATTCTTGAACTTTTCTAAACTAATAACCACATCACTGAATCTTCTATCATTCTCATGATAACATCTGTTCGTTATACTTCAACTCATCTGCATAGTAACTAAACTACTTCATTTAACTTCTCCACTTCAGAATAGTGGAGACCTTATAACATTATTCTAACATGTTTTCAACTTTTGAAAATAACCTTTACTTTTCCAAAGCATTTCCCGAGGTGTTTGTTCTTCATCCTGCCTGGCCAGGGTAGGTGAATTACTACCACCATCAGGTTTATCACCTATCGATTCACTTCGACAATTCTTATAATCAATTTCTACTATATCATACTAATGTTATTCTATTAGCAAGACATCATACTCCTTACACTATCAAATCAGAAAATTTATACTCTAACGTGGCATGTACACATTTTAAAACTTCTTTGACTTCGGTTTAAGCCTAGAATAGGCTAAACCTTAGCTCTGATACCATTAAATGTAATACACCAACCCGTACCTAACCCGAATACGATTCCGAGGTGTCACATTGACTTTTCAAAACATTTACTTTTACAAAAGAAGGAAGAATTTCAATTTAATTAAAAATATTTTGTTTACAAAACATATCAGAGCGTATAAAATTTCCATATCTAAATTACATGCCAACTATATTCATTAAAACAAAATACATATTAAACATTTATTTTCTAATCTGAACTTAGTCAAGGAGATGATGACATGTCTTGCTCCTCATAGCTCCTCTTCTTGCTTTCCGGAACCTACGTGTGAAACACTCACACGCTAAGTCGATGGCTTAGTGAGACATAAATAAACTTACTATATAAACTCTAACTCCTAACAATGCATGAAAATTTCATAAAATGATATCACACAAGATCATATAATATACTCAAATAATCAAACATATTCATTACAAAACCCACCATTTCCATCATTGCCTCATTTCATTATCATTTATATCTCTTAGTCATTCTTAAACAAACAATACACACACAACAGCTTATATTCTGTCATGCAACAATTATCCACCTGCACATATATCATTATTCACATTCTTATCATTATCATTAATCCTTTTAACATATAATCTTGTACTTTTTATTTCTATACACCATATAACACACATATCATTTCACAAAGGAACACACATCATATCATAGAAAGTTATTTATATTATCTCTTTATTAGCCCATGTACACATGTGAGAACTAAAGATATGCGAGTACATAGAGGTTGTGCACATATGATGTCACCACAGCTCATATAATTCCCACTAGGGGCGCGTAGAATTTGTCCCGGAGGACCACTATATCCTGAATGACCACATATAACACATATCACATATGTCCCGAAGGACCACTCCTTAAGAACCATATATATATATTCCAATAGACCAAATATATGCCTCAAAAGATCTCATAAATGTTCCAAAGAATACATATATGTCCCGAAGGACCACGTAGAACCCTCGACTCTTGGCATGCCAACTATAACTCTAGCTCTCTTGACACATAACATAAGCATTATCATTTATCTCATTTCTCCTAGTCATATCACATAGACACATATTCTCATAGCTTCTTATCATATCATATGGCTTATCACTTGTGATCATGTAATCATAACAATTATAATCACATAGCTCATATAACAATCTCATAGAGTCTCATATTACATTATCACTTTCACATACGTTTTCTCATATATCTCATATAACATTATCATATTATTACATTGGTACATAATCTTATATCATATAACTTAGGTTTTATGCACTTACAATCATATAAATCACATAACATATAAATCATACAAGGCATGTTCACACAATATAATTATATATGCAAAAATGTCAGAAACAGACTTATCACAAGTCTTATTTCCCATCAAGTCATAATTCATATTAGTATTGTAACATCCTCAATATCGGGTTAGTGACTATATTGAAAAAATTTCAGAATTGGTGATTAAAGTAGGATAATTAAATAGTTCAATGATTTATTAGAAATATATGATGAATGTTATTTAGTAATTATGGAATGAATTAAAGGGTAAAATGGTCAATTGATAAGTAAAATTTTTATTTCCCTTTATAAGATAAGGGAAACACGTGGAAGAGGAGAGAATTCTCTAGAGTTTTCTTTCTTCTTCTTCCTCCTCCTGTATCTCCAAGCTCAAAGGTGAGTTTCTTTGTTTGTTGATTAATTATTGATTTTAAGGTTGAGTTTTGATTATTAGATGATAATTAAGCTTAAGGAAAGATTAATTTATCTTAAAACCATAAGATAAAGGAGTAAAGAGAGATTAAAGATTAGAAGTTTTTAAAGGAAATCTTGAATGAAAGTGGATAAGTTAATTGGAAGTTAAATTTGACTTGTCAAGGGTCTAATTAAGAAGTTAGAAGCCATAGAATTGGAATTAAAACATTTGCAAAGTTGGTATATTCTTGAGTTACATATGAGGAATAGAATTTTGAAGTTAAAGATGGTTTATATGGATATAAAGTGGTTAAGCATGTGTATATGAGTTAAGAACATGAAAGGGGGTGAAAGATGAAGCATTTGAGTTGATTTAAGTGGATTTTCGGGCTTAAAAATGAATTATGGGCTATGTACATCGATGCACATTCAATGTGTACCGATGCATCAAGGGTATTTCCAAAAATTGTTCAGTGTGTATCGATGCACAGGAAGTGCATCGATGCACCCCCTTAAAATGAAAACATCGAAGGTGATTAGTGCATCGATGCATAAGGAGTGCATCGATGCACATGTTAAGGGATGCATCAATACACTGTAGAATGCATCGATGCACTTCAAGGGGAAATAGAAATAAACCTTTCTTTTGGTCTAAGAAATGATAGATTAGAGTATATTAATTGGATACTAATATATATCAATATATGATTATGTAGACATCGAACACAAACAAGTTCCGGTATGATCATCAAGTTAAGATTCGATCGAAAGAAAGGAAATCATAAAAGGGGATCAAAACTTAGTGAGGCCAAGGTGAGTGCATATTCGATAGTATATGATAGATGATGGAAATAAAACTTGCGACAAGTCTATTTCCTATAGTGTTGCGTATGAATTTATGAATAGAAACTTGTATTTAATATGAGTGTGTGTATGCTTGTTTATATGAATTGATTTGTTCTTGTATGTGCTATGTGAATATGAAAATGATCTATGTGCATATGTGATATATATATGATATACAGGAACATATGTGAACAAGAGATGAAAATGATATACATGTTATATGAACACATGGGAAGTGTTGTAAGATAAGTGACATATGAATTTGAAATCATATGAACAGTGATATGTACATGTGAATATGTGACATGATAGATTACTAATGCCCATGTTATGTGTAAAGAGAGCTAAAGGTATAGTTGACGTGCTAAGAGTCGAGGGTTCATAGGTCCTTCGGAACATACAGTGGTCCTTCGGGACATACAGTGGTCATTCGGGACATTTCATAGTGGTCATTTGGGACAAATTCATAGCCCCTAGTGGGACCCCATACAAGCTGTGGTGACATCATAGTGCACAACCTCAATACACTCACATATCTATAATTCTCGCATGTATGCATGGGCTAAAATAAATGATATAATATGAGAAAAATGCTATGTGATACTATATGTTTGTTTGGTAAAATGATGTGTATGTATGTGAAAGTATGATAATAAGATGATAAAGTTATGAAGTGAGGGATGATATGTGATCATATGGGTAATTATTTTATAGATGAATATATGAAATGTGCATAGTAGGAATTAGTATATGTATATGTGGGTATGATGCTTGTATGTGATATGTTAGTAGAAATTGTTCAAGCATGATTACGAGTTAGAGTTTTATTATATGTTTTATGCCTCACTAAATCAACGACTTAGCGTGTGATTGTTTCACACGTAGGTATGAGAAATGAGAGGGGAATAGCGAGAAGCAAGACATGTCAGTATTTTCCTTACGATGATCAGATCAGAAACATATTTAACATATGTATTTTGTTTATAGAGTTAGTTGGCATGTAGTTATAAGATTTTAAATTGAATATGCTATGATGGTTTTAAAGAAACAATTTGATTGTAATTATTAATGTAAAATATTCATTTTCTTAAAGGATGAAATTAAGATTTTAGTGGATTTGTAAAGAACAGAGTTTTGAAAAGTCAATGTGACACCTCAGACTCGGATACGAGTTGGGGGTGTTACAAGTATGCACTCACCTTAGCCTCTCTAGTCAATATCGATCTCTTTGCTTTCTCGATGCCTAATACTTGTGTACTTGTCTGGACGTTGCTCTCGATCTATATCTACACAATCATGTATACATATAAGCATTCCAAATACTATAATCCGATCCTTAATTTCTTAAGCTATAAGAAAGACTTAATTCTATTTCTATTCGGAGTAGTATCAGTACCCCCTATAAGGTATCAATACTTCCCTTTAGAATGGTATCGATACCCTACTGGGGTATCAGTACCCAAATTAGATTTGATGTTTACATGTATTGATACCTTCTTGTTGGTATCGATAACTATGGTATCGATACTACCCCTTTCGGTATCGATAACTATGGTATCGATACTACCCTTTCGGTATCGATACCTCATGAAGATGTTCATCTAAAATGGTCTTAGGGTATCAGTACCTGTTCATAGGGTGTCAGTACCCCTTGCCCAGAACATGCTTCTTTCACTCGAAAATCATCAGCTCTTCACTCAATTCTTCTATTTTTAACTCCCTTATTGCCACTAAGCCCAACTATAAACACCTTAACTAACTTCTATCATTCCAACGCCTTATTATCTTCCATATCTCATTCAAATTCTTTAAACTAAGAATTTTACTAAATTTTTCATATAATCCAAATTTAGTTCTAACACTTATAACTTCTTATTCACACATATGACAAGTCAAATCCAACTTCTAAATTCATTTATATGCCCTTATTCAAAATTTTACTTATTCACTTCTTACATTTAATCATCCATAACTTACAATTCTTTGAGTTTTAAGCAATCTTAAGCTTTCCTAAATCTTTTCTATCACTCCAAGAATCAAAACCAACTTTAAAACGAAAGAATTAACCAACTTGGGACCAACTTGCCTTACCAATGGAGCCACGGGAAGAGAAGAGGAAGAAGATAACCCCAAGCTCCAGAGTTTCTTAATTTTCTTCCCCTCTCCACGTGTTTACTTCTTATATAAAGGGAAGAAAAAAATCTTTCTTTTGAAAGGACCATTTTACCCTTATTACTTCCAAACTTTACTATTAAATCCTCCATAAAATATTTATCAATTTAGTCTTTACACTTTTCAATCTTTCAAAATTAGACCTCAAAGTTTTAAAACTTTCATTTTAGTCACTAGCCCTGATTTTGGGATATTATAGTAAATTACATCATTCATCACTCAACTATCTTCTCACTCCTAATTTGGTAATTGAAGTTTAATTTTTTTTAATTTAATTACTTAAATTTCAAATTACTCCTAATTTAATCACTCTAACTTTAAATTTTTTTATTTTAATTATTTATTAATAAAATAATAATAAAATATCATGTCACAAAATATTATTAATAAAATAAATTAGAGTGGTTAAAACATGAGCAATTTAAAAGTTGAGTAGTTATATTGAATTTTTTTAAACTTTAATGACTAAAATAGGAGTGATAAGATAATTAAGTGATGAATAATGTAATTTACCCATAAAAAGTGTCATGCGCAAATGTTCTATTAAATTTTTAACGCTAGGGTACTAAAATGGAATAAAAACTAAATGTTCAGCATGATTTTAAAAAAAATTAAAAGTTTAAGTACTAAAACATACTAAAAATGATAGTTTAGGTACTTAATACATAGTTTACCCTAAATTTTAAAACAATCTCGTATTAAATTTAAAAATAGTTATTACTTGGTTACAAAAATATTGCACTAAACACCAACATATATTAAAAAAATAGTTTTAGATAAACTTATATGTTTTTCTCGGGTTGGGTTAAATATTTTTATCCTAAACTCGAACCGACCCGAACACAACCTTTAAAGAATTTGACTCGAACCCAAGCTTTTTTTTTGAAAAAAAATATGACCCGATTGAGTCGGATTAGGTTGGAACCCATTAGATTCAGATCTCATCCCATTACTAAACAAGCATATGTATGTTAAGCGACCCTTTTTTTTGGTTTGACTAGTGATATTTTTGTAACTCTTATATTTTAAATATTTTTATATATTTTTTATTGATAATTTATTTTCGTTTCGTAAATTTTTTAATAAATTTTTTATGTTTAAAATTTTACATCCGTTCATATGTAACACATGGATATGTATTCAATGGTAATGATGGTCTGAGAGAGAGATTTGTTAATAAAGTTATGATTCTCATTTTTCACATAATTTGTTCGATAATAATACAAAAGATCACAAAACATAGATTTAAATACTAATGTAAAAAAACTTTAAATAAATTAATTAAATTTGCTGATTATGCATCATGTTGTTGGGACCGTCGGCGCACCCCACAGCATAGTGAAAACAAAACTCGACGGTCTCACCAATGATCCAAGTACGTAAAACCGAAATCGGGAGGAAATTATGTGAATACTTACAGCAGGTTCCTTGAAAAACAACAAGAACAGCAGTGAATACTGGTGGTGTAGATCGGTTCGAATCGTAAGCCTCCACGAAATCACGTCTTGGCCTCTACTCAGTTCATCCGATTGAGAGCAATATTTGTTTTCCCCAAAACTGTTTTGAGAGAAAAACGGTTGAAGGTTTGTGTGTTTTAAAAAAATGGCTGCTAGACCTAACACACCTTTTTATATCCATTACCCTAACATCTTAGGGTTTTCAAAATTATTTCGAATTAACAATAAAATATTATTTAATTAATTCAATTAAATATACATTAAAGACTTATACTCTGAATTTAATCTTTAATGTTTATTTAAAAACTTATTTAATTCTGAATTATATATACCAATTAAAAGAGTTGTAATCTAAATTACTTTAATGCTACTTACTATTCGGAATAATTAAATCATATGTATATCAAATATACATATCATAACTCTAATATATTTTAGTAATACAACAAATTGTACATTTTTGCTCATTTCAATCCTAGGGTGTGACCCTGTAGGTTCTTGTAACGTTAGTAGTAATTATTATAACAATTCTAATATTACATACAATGAGTGACATCTAACAATATATCATTGTCACCTAAGTTACAAGAAATTATGATTCGACATATCATCTTCGTGATCAACTCTTTTATTTATTGCATTTTTTATCCTTTATTTCTAGAATAGGCACAAGTCTTAGAATAGGCACACTTGTATAGCTCATCTATTGTTTCTTGATATCTAGAGTAGACTGTAATTAACGAATATGATCACATATCAACTTATTCGAGCATGCCCATGCATTTCTAGTCTCACTCAATTAAGTGACATGTGATATATTTCCTATTATGTAGGAATGACAAATCCTATCTTAACCATATACACCCCACTACGTATATCGAAAAATATTCAATAACAGTCTTTATAGTGCAACCAATTACGGAGCATGTTTAATTGTATCAAAATATACAACAATATATGTTGGGATGACATTGATCTCAAGTATGAGGGTCATACATATAGTCATCACCATGAGCAATGTTATGACCGTTACATAATAATCCAAGACATATGCTCATGATGAGTCAATCCAATACATTGTTCTCTAACAATATAATCATGTATCAATTCTGACATCTTTATGTCAATGACAACTCCTTGTCATCAATCAATACCATGTTAGTCTTAAGCATATTATTATTGTCCATGCCCATAATAATACTTGACTATGAATCTTTTAATAATGTTATTATATGGACTTTATTATCTTTCAGTTTATATTAAACACAGACACATAACTGAAAATAATAGTGGCAATGCCTTTATTCAATAAAATCGGTAAATAAATATATTATTACAAGAGAAAATAACCTCAGTGACTAAAAATGCCTTATAATATACGATTTTAACCAACTTTTTTTGGATTTGCCAAAATGACCAACTAAATCGCAATGCGATCGATAATTCGCAACGCGATCTCTGGTATCACAAATCAGTTTCCAGATTCGCAACGCGAACATCGACTATCGCAACGCGAACTTCGACTATCGCAATGCGATTTTCCAAATTCATTGCGATAGTCTAAGTTCGTGTTGCGATTTATTCCAAATTCGTTGCGATAGTCCAAGTTCGCGTTGCGATAGTCCAAGTTCGTTGCGATAGTCGAAGTTCGTGTTACGATTTATTCCAAATTCGTTGCGATAGACCAAGTTCGCGTTGCGATAGTCGAAGTTCGCGTTGCGATTTATTCCAAGTTCGTTGCGATAGTCGAAGTTCGCGTTGCGATTTATTTCAAGTTCGTTGCGATAGTCGAAGTTCGCGTTGCAATAGTCCAAAATCGCAACGACTGGTGGTATTGCATTTGTTTCTTAAGAATTTTCTCTAAAAAGATAGTATTCGCGCGGACGTGTCGAAGACACGTATTACCACGACCACGACCACGACCCGAGACGGACGGCGGCGGCGGCGGTACGCTAGAGTCCCCCTTGTTCTCTATCACTCAACAAGGATGTGGGAAAGCCCAGCCTTAAATACCATTCCCAATAGTGTTTCCAATACTATGTGGGATTGAGCATTACCAACACTTGTTCCCAATACTATGTGGGATTGAGCCTTAAATAGTGATATTATTTGTGAATTATAGTTAATGGCTTTAGTATTTGTATGAAAAGTATTTGTGGTTCATTTAGTTTTCATGCAATTCTAATTTATTTTCAATTGATTGTAATTGCACGATATCAATTGTTTTTAGAGAAAATAACCTCAGTGACCAAAAATGCCTTATAATATACGATTTTAACCAACTTTTTTTTGATTTGCCAAAATGACCAACAAAATCGCAATGCGAAATAAAAATCGCAACGCGATCTCCAAAATCACAAATCAATTCCCAGAATCGCAACGCGATTATGAATAATCGCAATGCGATAGTACAAATTCGCATTGCGATTTTCCAGAATCGCAACGTGAATATGAAAATCGCAACGCGAACATATAAATCGCAACGCGATTCTGACTATCGCAACGAGTATCCGTAAAATCGCAACGCGTATTCGTAAATCGCAACAACAATACGTAAAATCGCAACACGTATCTATAAATTGCAACGAGAATACGTAAATCGCAACGCGTATCTATAAATCGCAACGAGAATACGTAAATCGCAATGCGTATCCGTAAATCGCAACGACAATACGTAAAATCGCAACGCGTATCCGTAAATCACAACGCGATTTTTAAAGCGCCATTAGAATATCTACGCGTATTTTATTTTCAAATTCCAAACATAAATATTAATTATCGGAACACTGAACCGTCCACAGTATATCCCGTAATCGCAACTCATAACCTAAAACCTAAAATCACAACTCAATCCCATCTCCATCTCTCACTCTGTACGGCGAAATCCGTCCCCATCTTCGAAGATTTCCGTCCCCATCTCCGGCGAAATCCCTCACAACCATTCACGGTCAGAAATCTCTCACAATCATTCAGAAATGGAAAATCAACCTCTGAGGGTTAGTTTTTTTAATTATTTTTATTTTGAAAATTTGCATTATTTTAGGTTTTCATATTGAAATTGATGATAAGTTTACTGGTAATTTCATATAGATTAACCATTTCACTTAGATTTCTTATTAAATTCATTCGATTGCTGCCAATATGCTAAACTTTAGTCTTTAACCCTGTGAAGTTAGTATTTGTCTTTTGGTTGAAGTAATGCAATCCATTAAAGTTCAATTTGCAGAAGAAGAATAGTTTCTAAACTTAAAATCGCAACATGAAAATGAAAATCGCAACACGAAAATGATCGCAACGAGAGAAATGAAAATCGCAACGCGAAACCAAAATCGCATTGCGATTTTCATTTCGCGTTGCGATTTTAATTTCGCGTTGCGATTTTCATTTCCGCGTTGCGATAGTCATTCTCTCGTTACGATTTTCATTTCAACCAAAAGACAAAACATTGTTGCAAATTTTAGTTTCAAGAATAAACTACTACTCTTTATGTTTATTGTTTTTGGTATATCTTCACAGTGTAGTTTTTGGTATATCTAACTTGGTATGTTTATTGTTTTTGTAGAAATTTTTTCGGCTTCATTGACATTAAGGAATAAAGTTAGCCTAGCCACTACAATTTCTTCGAAGCTTTCACTGCACAAAAACTCTTTTGAAGCTTTCACATGCACAAAGAAAACTGTTTGAGGAAACCTGCTTCGGGCCATGGATGAGAGTACATCATCCGGGTGGAGATGCTAATTTGACCTATTTGTGGCTTCAGACCATGACTAGCGATCTACCCGACAGTATACAACGTGGTGAGGAAGAGATATGGTTTCATTTTCCACCGGCGTATACTTGTTTTGGGCGGAAGGAGTTCTGCTTAATCACTGGTCTACGATTCGGACACGATGATGTACACTCGTCATATCACCCGCCCATCATGGTTATCCCGGGTTTTTTCCTGATGAGTCATAGAGAAGCCGAACTTACACGTCGACGACCTGAAGAAATTGTTTAATAAGAAAGATGGTTTTACTCGGATGAATGACGTCGATGTTGTCCGAGTATGCCTTCTAGTACTTTTGTATGCCGGCTTTTTAGGCAGAGAGACCAGATAACCTATTCCTCAGGAGCTAATATTATTGGTAGAGGACCTAAATGCATGGAATCTGTTTCCATGGGGTTCGTATATATGGAAAACTACCTGGACTAAGTTGTCGTCTTCCTTTGATGACCGCAAAAGTTTGCGTGGCGATGGGTCGAAATACACTTTGTCAGGCTTTGTTTGGGCCTTTAAGGTAAGAATTTCTATATAATGTTTTCAAAATTATAATTAATTATTTAACAATTACTAATGTTTGTTATATATTGTTGTAGATTTGGATATTCGAGGCTTTCCCCAGCATGCAAACATATGCATTAAAAACTTCAAATGATATTCCTAGGGCTTTCCTGGAAGAGAAAACGTCTGTTGGATTGGGAAACTTAATACCATATGCGACAATAATAATGTAAGTTAACACAAATACTATCATATATAAACAAGTTATTAATAGTAGACGTTTAACTTTGTTTGAGTTTTTATATTTTTAGGAGGCCAACACTCAATTACAGAGACTGACACCCACAGAGGCTGAGCTTGCCACTGATTGGTGGCAAGCTAGTCAGCGTTTTTTTGATGGCACGAATGATGAGCAGCCTCCACTTCCTCCACTTCGAGAGCCATCACCTCACCCAGAGCCATCACATGATCGACCCGACTATACACCTCTACAACGAGAGCCATCACCTATCCCGTCACATCATCGAGCCTCTTCTCCACCATCACCTCATGATAGGCGACCAGCAAAGATGCCACGACTTCTATCTCCCTATTCTCCACCTCCACCTCCACGGGATGAGTCAAGGGAGTTACGTGATGAGGTCAATACCTTGCGTGAGGAGATTGGTACTCTACGCGATAACGATGGTGCATGGCGTGTGGAGGTGTCTACTTTACGTGGTGAGGTTGCCGCTCTACGTGAGATGGTAGTATAGTTACAGAATGAGGTTCATACTCTACGCAACGAGGTAAGTTTAAGATTTTCCATATTTAACTTGATGATAAATTTACTCGTAATTTCACTTAGATTAACCATTTCACTTAGATTGCTTAGTAAATTTATTCGGTTGCTGCCAATACTGCTAAACTGTTTATTCTTTAACACTGTGAAGTTAGTATTTGTCTTTTGTTTTGTCTTTTGGTTGAAGTAAATTTATTCGGTTGCTGCCAATTCTGCTAAACTGTGCATTCTTTAACACTGTGAAGTTAGTATTTGTCTTTGTTTTGTCTTTTGGTTGAAAGTAAATTTGTTCGGTTGCGTTGCGATTCTCTCGTTGCGATTCGTTTCGCGTTGCGATAGTCATTTTTCACGTTGCGATTTTAAGTTCAAGAAACTATTCTTCTTCTGCAAATTGAAACTTGAATGAATTGCATTACTTCAACCAATAGACAAAGACAAATACTAACTTGACAGTGTTGCAAGTTTGAAACATATTTGTCTTTGTTATCTGATGCATTTTGTGAACTATGATAGAATAATGACTTGGGTGAATACAATGCAAGTTTGAAACATATTTGTCTTTGTTTTCACTATTTAAATATCATGTCTGTTTATTTACTGATTTTTGTATTTAATTATTTAGTGGCCTGATAAGGTGGATGCTTTACGTCGGGTTTTTCTTGCACGACGGGGTTCACGTATCAGACGGCGTGCACGTGCTATTAAGTCTCCGTACACCCCAATAGTGCGAAGACACCGCAAGAAGAAGCTCGACTCGCCTGTCATCCCTCAAGAGTCCACTCCTATCGTTGAAGAGGCCCCTATCATTCCTCAAGAGTCCCCTCCCACCGTTCAAGAGGCCACTGTCATCGTTGAAGAGGTCTCTCCCACCATTCAAGAGCCCGATTCACATGGCGTCATATGTAAGATTCTTGAGAAACCCTCTGACGTGCCGGCATGATGGATGAGAGTTGGCTCTCGTATGAGTTACCGGCCAGTACCATTCCGGTATCTGAAGTGGAGAGGAGACAACTACCGGACACAATTATGGATAACACCCTTTGGGCTAAGACCGCAATTGATTTTTATCTACATGAGCGGAGCCAGAGGTGTTTCACTGACATATGCAAGCTCAACGATGATATCTATTTGTTGCTTGATCGGTCTTGGTGGGGCGTATTATTAGGGGTCGAAGACAATGGCTATTTCGATGGACGGGTAAGTCTTATATTTTTCTTATATTTCAATTTGATTATTTTTTTTTAAATTTATATAAGTCACTAATATATGTTTTTTTTGTAAAACAGCATATTGATGCGTGGGTGTCACGTCTTCTAATAATTAGGAAACTTAAGAAAAATAAAAGAAATACACGATATACAATTATGTCGACGTCTTTTAACGTCGTTCACTTGAAGAATCAACGAGATGAATCATTTGCGTTGGGCAATGGACAAGCTAAACTTTATCCTGCATGGTGGGAGGTCGATAAGGTTAGTATTTATTTTAGATTGAGTTTAAAGGTATTCATAAATAAGTGCGCAAATGAATGAATTATTACTTAAGATTGCAGGTGTTTATCCCTATTTTGGAACGTAAACATTGGCTTCTCGTCGAGCTTCAGCTCCCATCCCTTAAGGCAATAGTATATGACAGCATGATAAATTACATATCATTGGCTGATTTAAGAGATATTATTAAGGGATGGAGCTCTCATTTGGCTAAATTCTTGGATGCGATAAATTATTGGACTCGTTCTGGAAACAAGAAGCCAAAGAAGCTCAATATTATAGTTAGCGGAGACGAGACCGCACCACAACAAACGGAAGGAGCCAGATGGGATTTTGGTCCTCTCGTATGCTTGCCGTTGAAGCATTTGATCACAGAAGTATAAAGTATCTACCTCCCACCGATAGAGATAGAGCTGCAGTAGGCTTGTGGTTTCGGCATTATATGGCTAGATCAATATATACGAGACGCTGCCTACCTGCATCCATGTTATAAAAATGTCCATAAACAATTGGTAAGTTTATAGGCTTTTGGTTTGAAAATGTTTGATTAAGTACCTAGAATTCAATAATTTGCTGTTTGTAGGTTTTAGATGTGTAGAAAGTGTTGTCTGAGCAAATGTTTGGTTTCTGCAGGTTAATCTCAGAAGTGAGCTGCGTGAAAATGATGTATGGCTGCAAAAGTTGATTCAATAGTAGATGAGGAAATAAGAATTATTGCTTATTTTTTGATTTTTTAATTGATTTGTAAAAGTTGATTTGTTTAATTGATGTGAACATAATTCTTATTTGTGCTTGTTTAATTGATTGAAATGTAATGGTTGATTTTGTTGATTTCAATCTGCATTATGTTGAAGGCAAAAATGACTATCGCAATGCGAAATGAAAATCGCAACGAGAGAATCGCAATGCGAAATGAAAATCGTAACGACAAAATCGCAACGCGAAATTAAATTCGCGTTGCGATTTTCATTTCGCTTTGCGATTCCCTCGTTGCGATTTTCATTTCGCATTGCGATTCTCTCGTTGCGATTTTCATTTCGCATTGCGATAGTCATTTCCGCGTTGCGATATTCATATTCGCGTTGCGATTTTCACGTTGCGATTTTCATTTCGCATTGCGATTCTCTCGTTGCGATAGTAATTTCCGCGTTGCGATAGACATTAAGATAATTGCGAACGTCATTTCCGTGTTGCGATAGTCAAATGAATGCCTAATAAGTGATAACAACTGAACATATCATAGCAATTTTCAAACTCAAGTTACTAATACATGCCTAACTGAAAATGTTAAAAGTTCACACATAAAATCCACATAATACAACGTTTGCATTTAAAAATCACCTAAGTTAACAGTCCCAAAAGGTGAAGCCGGTTGTGATTGGGATTTTAAAGATGATTGCGATTTTGATTGCCTTTTTCTTGACACCATATGAGCTTTGGATTTTGATGAGGATCCATATTTTGGTAGAGAAAAAGATGATTGTGATGGCACTGGTGATCTACATGTCAACCTTGTATGACCACTTTCCTTGCACCGACTACATGTCAATCTCTTCTTCTCTTCACCCTTAGACGGTATACGATCGTGACTTTTTGGTCGGCCAGGTAGCCTTCTGTCCATGGCTGGTGGCAAAACTGTTTGTAAGTCATCTGGTATGTCCCACTCAGAAGGATGTGGAATAGGGTAGACAATCTCGCCATAGGTCTGTCGATATACTTCTGTAGTGTAGCAATCCATAGCGTATGCGCTTGAATCATCTTGGTTTAGATGAAGAGAAACTTTTATAACATGGCCACACGGATAAACAGATGTTTGCCATTTCATACAACTACACGTCTTTGCATTTAGATCGACAAGCCCATTTAAGTTATTATCCAGTACTTCAAACAAAGTGTTTGAAAATGGTTCAACTCTCCATGACGTTGACTTCACAACACGTTTCGTTATTTTTTTTTCTGTCCATGGTGTAACACGATGTTCCAATGTTCCTGTAAATTTAAATAAATAATACTTAGTAAAATATATGGTAAGTTACGAATTTAAAGAAATAATACCTACATGGTTTCTTTTTCTTGTAGTACCACTGTTGAATGGAGGCTCGAAAAAACTCCATTAACATAGTAATGGGTAATTTACGGGAATGACGACTTAGAGCGTTAATTGATTCTGCACTATTAGACGTCATGAAACCATATCTTGCTCCAAGTTGATGTACTCTTGACCATATTTCAAACCCAACATCTTCTAGTGTTTGAGCACACTGAGGCAAAACACGTCTTAAACAGTTTATATGCTTATTAAAATCCACTTCCCGATAAGCTTTTACAGCCTTCCAGTATGTCCATTTGTGATTTTTTATACCAGCAGACCTTTATTTTAGATTTCTATACAAATGAACACCACAAAGTCCATGAAAAGCATCTGGGAAACATCTTCTAACAGCGTTGTCAATTGAGTTTGCCCTATCGGATATGATTGTCAGATTGCTAATAGAACCTATACAATCCCTAAGATGCCCCATAAACCATGTCCATGAATCAGAGGTTTCAGATTTGCCAACCCCGTAAGCTATTGGCAGTATCCCATTGTTAGCATCCATGGCTACTGCTAATAAGTTTACTCCAATGTATCGACCTTTCAAATGTGCTCCATCAACTATAATAACTGGGCGCATGCAATTAATAAACGAACGAATCTACAAAATCATATACACAAGAAATATAATCATTTAAATGTGAAATGCATGTAACTAACAAAAAATGAGTCAACAAAATTATAATGATTTACTAACCGCAGTACCAATGGCGATAAACAGCAACTCAAAGCGTCTATCTCTATCTGTTTTGATATGAGTTACCGACCCAGGATTTTTCAGCTTTAAATTGTGACAATAAGCCGACAGTTGGGCAAACGATGCTTCTGGTGACCCCCTCAACAATTCCAAGGCATAACATTTGGCTCTCCAAGCTTGAGAATATGAGATACTAATCTTGAACCGAGCATTCATGTCAGTCATAATTTCATGTCCCCGATATACCCTACCATTCAAAAACATTAACTCAGCCAGAAAACCACCCAACACCTTTTTGTTTGCCTGTTTATGGTGAGGAAAAACTTGGGTTCTTGAACATGTATGTTTATCAATAAAAGTCCTAACTTGAAACATTTCGCAATCTTTTATCCTCTTTGCAATCATACACCATGTACAGTTTTTGTCAATCATACACCTTGTTTCGAAACAATTTTTGCTTGATTTGTTAACTTTTAGTTGATAGCAATCTTCCACACATTTCGTATACAAAGCTATCTTCAAGTCTTCCTTTGTATCAAAACAATCATCTTTCTTGATACGAATAATTTTTTGTGTAACAATCAACTGCTATCTTTACCAACTCTTCTTCCGGTATCTGAAGTAATTCTGGCATATTCCAGTTATACTCCCGTGGCATTTTCTTCGGGGACTTTTCTTCGGGGATTTCTTCTTCTTTTTTTTCTTCTTCAGGGTTATATGAATTACAGAATGGATGTTCAACATGTTCATTCACAGTCGTAACTTCCTCCTCATTATCATCAACAACATCTTCCTCGGCAGCGGCTGTTTCATCATCAAAAATTCAGGTATTGACCAATATCAAAATCATTACACGCAGGGTCTGTTTCTTCTTCTGAAAAATCATCAAAATCCGAGTATTGACCAAGATCAAAGTCCGGGTATTGACCAAGATCAAATTTCGAATACTGACTAGTACTCACAATTTTTTCTGTTGGCTCATCATCGTCTAACTGGTCAATACAAAAACCGGAATTTGGTGCTGAAAGTTGATTGGGATTTGGATTAGGGAAAGGTTGTGGGTTTTGAGATTGTGTTTGGTATTGGAAATGTGGTGAAACAATATTTGCTTGGTGATGAAATTGTGGTGGAACCATTAAATTTTGAGCACCATAAACTGGGGTTGAAAAACTTAGTTGATTACTACCCGCTACTGACCCAACTTCACTACTTCTAGGTTTAACAACATACAATGTAACATCATCACTTGAAACACTAATGTAAGCAATGAATCGTTCAACATCTTCATTGTCGGTTAACAAATAAACTTTACCATTTCTCTGATAAGATAGCTTAAATCCACTTAGGGGCTCTAAATTCAATTTATTTGCAACACGTAACATTAGAGTTTCATAAGTTAACTTTTTTAATGACAATTTTAGTTGAAGATTCATGAGTAAAGGCATATATTGTAAAACACCATGAACATTCTCCCATGACCCTCCAAAACACAAATCTATCTAAACATGATCAACATTAGATGATTTCATTATTGTAAATTAATTTACTAAACAAACGAGCTGCGAAACTAAAACCTGTTGCCGGATGGGGAAGGATGTCGTTGGATATAGGAACGGATGTCGCCGGAGAGAGTGATAGATGGAGATGGAATGAGTTGCGATTTAGTGATTTAGGTTATGAGTTGCTGCTGCTGCGTAGTTATATACCCAAAATATTTGTGTTGCGAAATTAAAACCTGTTGCGAATTCAGAAATCGAGTTGCGAATTTGAAATTCAGTATTGCTATAGTCAGAATCTCGTTGCGATTTACAGATTCGCAATGCGATTACGTAAATCGCAATGCGAATATGTATTCGCGTTGCGATTTACGTATTCGCGTTGCGAATTAGGAAAATCGCAACGCGAATTTGGGAAATCGCAATACGATAGTCAGAATCGCGTTGCGAATCTGGAAACTGATTTGCGATACCGGAGATCGCGTTGCGAATTATCGATCGCATTGCGATTTAGTTGGTCATTTTGGCAAATCCAAAAAAAGTTGGTTAAAATCGTATATTATAAGACATTTTTGGTCACTGAGGTTATTTTCTCTTTTTTTTATTCTCGCGAGTGATGCAATTTTTTTGAATGTTTTGCTTAAAATTGCAATAATCGCGATTGATTATAGATTGACTTTTAATTATGACACATTTAATCGTATAATACTAATGCAATTGGTTGCTAATTCAGTTGTTTTAAGGTGCATGATTGTTAATTGTTTCCTGAATAATCACATAGTATTAGAAACAAGTGTTGGTAGTGCTCAATCCCACATAGTATTGGAAACACTATTGAAAATGGTATTTAAGGCTTGGCTTTCCCACTTCCTTGTTGAGTGATAGAGAATAAGGGGGATTCTCGCGCGCCGCCGCCCCGTCTCGTGGTCGTGGTAATACGTGTCTTCGACACGTCTGCGCGAATACTATCTTTTTAGAAAAAATTCTTAAGAAACAAATGCAATATCACCAGTCGTTGTGATTTTAGACTATCGCAACGAATTTGGAATAAATCGCAACGCGAACTTCGACTATCGCAACGAATTTGGACTATCGCAATGCGAATATGTAAATCGCAATGCGATAGTCGAAGTTCACGTTGCGAATTTGGAAATTGATTTGCGATACCGGAGATTGCGTTGCGAATTATCGATCGCATTGCGATTTGGTTGGTCATTTTGGCAAATCCAAAAGAAGTTGGTTAAAATCGTATATTATAAGGTATTTTTGGTCACTTAAGTTATTTTCTCTTATTACAATCATATAATTGATCTTTGGGCATACTCTACATTCTCCCATTGTTGAAAAATGCAGATACTCTGGTTGCAAAAGCTTTGACTGCCTCCGCACTAACTTCCGGAACAAGTTTCCTCCCCTCATCCTTTGCAATCCAACTACTTCCAGAAGTTGGTTTCCAACCAGGTTATTGTAAAGACGATAATTTTTATCAATTACGGAAATAATCATTAGCTATTTGAATCATTAGCTGTTTGTTGCTGTTGAGTTTTGTTCAATCCTTTTGCTAAATATTTTTTGTTAAATATTGAACAAACCAAACCAGCTACATCCATATTTATTGCAGCCTGCATCCACTTTTACTTCCAACACAAGCTAAGCACATATACAAGGATCATGGCTCAAGTTCAGGACGACGTAAAAGGCGTCCCATTCGCAATGATACAACATACATACAAGGCAAAATTCAGTACACCATCTAAATGTTTTAACATACCTTTCAACATTTGTGTAGAAAGATGAAAAGCCTTCTGGACAACTAGGAGGATTGGTTTCCTTGCTCGAGAAGGCTCTGCGTGTTATAACCGCTGCCGTAAGCCCTTTCTTTCCATATTTGTTCCACTTCAACGAACGTCAATCCCTTGGTCTCTGGCACGTACACTGTCACAAAAACAACTGCCACCAACGCTATGCCAGCTAGGATCAAGAAAGTAACACCGGTTCCTACGGCTTCAGCAATTGTAAGAAATGTCTGGGCCACAATCAAGTTCGAAATCCAATTAACAGTAGCCGACATGTCCCCGCATATCCCTGGGTATTGCTCTGGGTATATCTCAGAGTTCACAGTCCATGGAACAGGTCCCATTCCTGGTGCGAAGAATGCAATGTAAAGAGCTAATCCAATCACTGCCAGCCATCCATAAATTCCATTAGAAGAACCAGGTGTCTCGGCAAAGAAAGCCCCGACAAGGATGACAAGGGACACAATGACACCAGATAAGCTCGAAAGAGCTTATTTTTTCCTTCCGAAATGATCGATAAGGTAAATTCCCACAACAGTTCCTGCAGCATTCATGGCAGCGACAACGAGTGACAGCAGAAGAGCGAGCTGATTGGAACTGAAGCCAGCCATCTGGACAATTGTCGGACTATATTACATCATGGTATTGATGCCACAGAACTGCTGAAAAGCCTACATATAATCACGATTTCTATGTCAAAAAAATAGTTATGAGAGTTGTAATCACGTATCTGAAGACCTCGAGTAAAAAAGGTCAAGAGTCATGTTAAGTGCATCTGGAATTAGACAAAGTGACGTCTAAAAAATGATGCGATTTACCAGTTCATTTTCAATATATATATATATATATATATATATATATAATATAAAGAAAATGTAATTCTGATGGGCAAGACATTCCAAAGGGATGTCGATGTTAGAGTTCCTACCTGAAGTCCTGCCCCGGCCAGAAAGGCGAGTCTAATTTCTTTGTTCTAAAAACATCCAGTATCTGACGGTTTTCTTTCTTTGACGCTCTTCTTCTTCTGCAGCAGTAAGGTGATCCACTTCATCCTCTAATCGAGCAATGTCATAAATTTTAGAAATCACGGCTATGGCTTTATCTTTCTCGTTTTGTACAATATGACGAGATGGTTCGTTAAAAGAATATGTGGGATCTACAAATTTCCTCAAAAGTAATAGGTGTACCTTCATGAAAAGCCATTGCGGAGACTCGGGCAAACACAGCATAAGGCCGAACCGGATGACAGCAGGTATGCCTGAAACTCCAAGCATCCATCTCCAAGTTCCTGGAACCTGTATGTGCAACAATGAATTAGACAGCTAGTAGAGGTAACAAAAACATTTTGGACTGCATGAAGTCCTATAATGCATAAAGGCCAGTTAAGAAAACTAAGTCCAAACCCATTCATATGCTTCTCTCACCTCTAAGAACATAAAGACCTCAAAACTCATATATCCAGATTAAACGGATATGATTTCAACTAGCTATGCTAACAGAATCATATGCTTATTTCTCTTACAATGCTTACAGAAATGGATATGATTGCACCTAGTTATGCTAACAGAATCATGCATATATTTCTCTTGAAATGCTTAAATTTGTTCTATAAAGCCACTGGTTTAAATGGATACGATTTCTACTAGTTATGCTAACAGAATCAAATGATCCTCTCTTAATTTGTTTTATAAAACCACAGGTCTCTATGGGCAGGAAACACAATAAGCTTATCCCCAATAGCCTTGAAATTGAAACTGTATTACGAAATCAAACTAGAAGCCCTAAGCTATGAGTGGACAATTAGCATATAAACGGATTCAGAAAGAGGATAACAAAGCTCCAGAATAAACTTTTAACTTCCTATTTTCAGTTCATCAGCACACATTTCACAGAACATGGAACGTATTTACAGAACATTGCATCACAGTTGAGAACCAAGTGCCATGAAGAATTTTTAGTTTACTAGGTGAAATTCAACATGCTGAAAATATAGCTGCACATGCATAACCTAAACTAGCAGAAAAGAACGTGTGAGTTCCGTCACTGACGTTTATGTCCAAGATCAATTATATGCAAACCCTGTATAATATCTGGGATACAGTGTCTCTGAAACTGCAAAACTGAAAACCCTCACTCCAGCAGAATAATTAATGAGCATAAATAGAACAAAATTATCCTACTTTTCCAAGCAAATAAACAATTACCGCATAGAAATGGAACTACTTAGAACACAATTTGAGGGTTACCTACTCAAGTATTTATCCAACTCACTAACAACACACAACACACTAATAATATACTAAAATGCTGAGTCATCAAAGATTTATTAACCGGTAATTTAACATGCACATTTGACATTCTATCTTCAGGTTAAATATATGAAGACCTTCCTCTCCAACCTTGAATCCTATCATGATAAGACAAATGAATATCGCTATCTATACCATTTGAACCATCACATCAAGATCAGCATCTACAGATGTCCATTTACCGGTTATTTGGCTATAGCTTGTTAATTGAACCATTAATTAGCTTTTTTCACTACCATCCTTGTGAATAATGAACTTCTAAAGCAAGCAAACGTGTCCAAGCAAGGTAAATGGGGTATTATTTTCATTTTGCACCGAGAGAAAATCATTTTTCTAAAAGAAAAAAAGGGGAAATCCTACTGTTTATAAAATATATATTTTTCATAAATGTAGAACATATTAACATTTAAGTATATCATAAATGTCACACATAATGCTTATATATATGAATATTGGTTCCAGAAGAAAAACCAAATGGCAGGGTAAAAGGAAAAACTGACCTCTGTAAAAGCAAAATTTACAAGGTAGGAAAGAAACTGTCCACCAGTTAACATGAGCACATTTGTGCCGACTAACCCACCCCTTACTTCTGAGGGTGATGCTTCGGCAATGTATACAGGAGCAGTCACAGATGCTATATCCACACCTAGGCCAACTAAAAATCGTCCCAATATCAGCACATATGGATCAGGTGCAGCGGCCATGACAATTGCTCCAGCTGTAAAGACAACATCGGCAAGAAGTGTAGCCTTCTTACGCCCATAAGCATCGTTAATCCAACCTCCAGATGCAGCTCCAATCTTTGCACCTACCAAGGCCATGCTGACAATAGTTTCCTGCCAGATAAAAGCATAAGGATAATTCCAAACAAGGAAAGATTCAAAATTAACAAATTATTTGCATGTTAATTGACACTTAGAGTTATATAAGATACCAAGTTTAAGGGCCAGTGGAACTATAAACCCTCGAAATCACCCAATTGCTCCCCTTCTGCACCTTTTGCCTATTTTTATCAGGGATTAGGATTGCCTATCCCAATCAACTATAAGCTAGAAACTGCATGTACACACCAGCTATCGAGTTTAGAGGCAATGGGATCTAAAAGCCCTTCCAATGCCCCAATTACTCCCCTTCTGCACCTTTTACAAACAAAAGGTTTTTTTTTTTTCCAGGATTAGAATCGCCTATCCTGATCAACTAAAAGCTTGCAGCTGCATGTGCACATGAGATCCTGATCAACTATAAGCCCTCTAAAATCCCCCAGTTGCTCTCCTTCTGGTTCTTTTGCAAACACTAAATTCACCCATTTTTTCAGGGATTAGGATCGCCTACCCCATGAACTAAAAGGTAGCAGCTGCATGCAGACACAAGCTATGTTACTCAGACTCGAGTGTAACTGCAACATGGGTATGTTACAATTTTTTCCAATAGTTCCATGTATTACGAGGATCCTTGGAGGATAATATTCCCAATACACTTGTCCAGAACATGGGTACTTCAAGAAAAGTGAAGAGTTTGAGTAGCACAACACACAAGATCCAACAATGTTGCCCATGGGCATCTGCTCACAGCTCTCATAATTTCTTCCTCTCCCATTCAATCACCCCCCCCCCACACCCCGCACACACACACACAAAAAGGAAGATTATCTTTGATTCCACTTTTTTAATGACTGAAGTAAGTTTAGCATTTCAGAACACCTTTAAAAGCGGTTAATACCTGCAGGAAACTACTCTGATTGACAATCTGAAAGTCATCTTTTATGTAAAGAAGGGCCCCTGATATTACACCTGCAATTATTACCATTTCCAAATGAACAGAAGAAGATATGTAAAAGAAATTTAGAAAATAGAATAGAGGAAGAAATGAAGACAATTGTATGTTCCTGTTTTGTTAAGTTGAATTTCTGATATTGCTTTAAAAAAAAAAACTCCAGATAACATAATGCAGAAGCCTTGAGCTAAATTAACAGTTTTAGGGATTTTTAACTTACAAAAACTCATTTGAATTGAGCAATTAAATGAAAATCAATTATGTAATCATGTTTAGAGTAAGTCTTTCTTCAAGTTTCAAATTTAAGACCAAAAATTTGTTTTATCAAAGCCTAGATCAGTCCAATTCTGATGTTGTAAAAAAAAGAAAAACTCAGTTTCATCAACTAAAACATAAAAATCTGTCATTAGATGAACCAGACATTTAAAAAAACAAAACTTGGTTTCACCTTTCTAGTACTGAAACATTAAATATTTTTCATCAGATGAAGTAGACTAAACAGTAAATTTCATGAAGAACAAAAAAAAAAGTTGCAGGAAGAATACAAAGGGATCTAATATACCTGTGTCATAGCCAAAGAGCAAGCCACCAATTCCAGCAATCACAGTAAGTCCAAGAACATAAGGATTACTGAAATATGACATTCTTCTCTCTGGAAACAAATCCAGATACCCTGAACTCCCTGGAGAAGTCTCTAGCGTCATATCTCCAACAAGAAAAAAACAATCAAATTCCCGGAAATGTAATTCACGTCTATCGACACTTTGCCAATTAGATTTTCAGCTAATTCTCAACAATGAAACAATTCGAGATTTTAATTTTCAAACTCTCCAGTCTTGATGATATTAAAAGAAAAGTCAAATAAGAGTTTTCCAGATCATGAATCTCCGTTAAAACCCAGAAATGGAATCAAACAATGGCTTTCCTTGGGCTATATATTCAAGTCTCAAAACTCAAAGAAAATGATTGATCAGTGAAACAGAGCAAGCATTAAGAAACCCAAAGCTTTGATTTCAAATAAAAGCTTAATCCTCGTCAGGGAAAAGGATCTTTCACTTTTGTTTTCTCTCTCTCGGATAAAGTATGAATCCAATCTGATTTTCCCAGAAAAATGTTGGGTTTTTGAAGTTGTTTTTCTTTCTTCTCGCTTGCACGGGAGAGGAGGACTAAGAACTTAAGAAGAGAAAGCCAAGGTGAAAATAGGAAGGATGAAGACTAATTATCATTCATTTTCCATTTCATGTTTATCAATTACAATTATTGAGAGTTGCTAAAAATATTAGAAAACTAATAAAATTAATAAAAATAACTAAATTTATATGATCTTGCACATTAAAATTTACAATTAAAAAGGGTAAAGTATACAAATGGTCCCCAATTATATAGGGTATTGCTTTGTTAAGGCTCTTGACTATTAAAAGTTACAAAATGGTCCCTCAATTATAAAATGATGTTTTGTTGAGTCCATCGACTATTAAAAGTTATAAAATGAATGTTCGACTATTCATATGTTCTAAAATCATCATTTTCCGTTAAAAAACTAATGCATGTATGAGCTAGACGTTAACTCGCTGACTGAGATATGATA
This sequence comes from Hibiscus syriacus, assembly GCF_006381635.1. NCBI lineage: Eukaryota > Viridiplantae > Streptophyta > Magnoliopsida > Malvales > Malvaceae > Hibiscus > Hibiscus syriacus. Next base: position 555,342 of record NW_024062029.1, on the reverse strand, counting down.
AAATCATATTTTAATGATCTATACTGGCACTATCGTTGCTTTCAAACACTAACTCGTTAGTATAATATTTTAAGCACTGGCTCGACAGTATAATATAAGCAGAGATTTGATCCACAAAATATAGCTAAAATGATTATGGGATCAGATTTTATCATATCACAGTCAAGAGGTTAACGTTCATCTTAGACGACCATCGATTTTTAACTGAAAATGATGAGTTTTGAACATATGAATAGATGAACGATCATTTTATAACTTTTAACAGTCAAGGAACTTAAAAAACACCTTATAGACGGAGGACCATTTGTGTATTTTACCCTAAAAATTCACATTTAGAATACCGAATTTATTATTATTATTAAATATATACATTAAAATCAACAATTTTGTTGAAACATTTTAATATTTCGATATAACAAATTAAGTTAAATGGATTTTAAGATTTTCCAAATTATTTTCTAAGTATATTCGATATAACTATTCGAATATCAAAACATTACTCCAAATATTTCAAAAATCATTTTTGATCCTTACTTAAGTGTAAAATTAAGTTTTAATCATAAAACAATTTCAAAATATTTTACAAAGTATTTCGAACCAATTCAAAGCCAAAAATTCCAGATTGCTCAGAGGGAACCGATTCCCCCCATAGGAGGAACCGATTCCCCCCCTGAATGGTTTGGCTCCGAGATTTCCAGAATGCTTGGAGGGAACCGATTCCCCCCAAGGGGGTACCGATTCCCCCCTGTTCAACGGTCGAAATATTTGAATTTTACACTTAGGGAACCGATTCCCTATGAGAGGGAACCGATTCCCCCCACGATCCAAGCTGTTTTATTAAATGTTTTCACACTAAAACGGCTATAATATCTTCTCTAATTATCCCCAACGTTCAGAAGTGATCCAAGGTGTATTTAAGCAAGCTTAGAAGCCATTGATCAATAACAAGAAACATCAAGCAACTAGAATTAAGAGAGAATCAAAGAGAAAGCATCAAACCTCAAGTTTGAGCATTTCAAGCCCATTTTCATTCAATATTCATTTTGCTTTCAAGAACACTTTTGTGCTCAATTGTATTCATCTTTGAGTGTTCTTTTCTTTGTTCTAGAATTGTGCAAACATCTTACCTTGTGAGGTTTTCTTGTAAGTTTGCAAATTTGTAATCTTCTCTTTGAGAAAAGAGTGTTCTCAAGAGTTGGGGTATACTCTTGAGGGAATTGTAAGGTTATCTCTTTGGCCTCAAAAGAAAGAACAAATTAGTGAATTTGTTGGAAAATCCTTAGTGTGGATAGCTAAGGTAGTGGACGTAGACTTTGTTTGAGAAAGTCGAACCACTGTAAATCGCTGTGCAATTGCTTTCAATTTTCTGCAAAAGCTTCCACAAAATTTTTATTGCCAATTCACCCCCCTCTTGGCCAATTTCGTCATTCGATTAACTCAACAATTGGCATCAGAGCCTAACTCATTTGAAGGTTTAATCGCCTCTTGAGTCGATCCGGGAAGAGTTACATCGATTACAAAGTCATCAATGGCCTCCACTTCAAACTTCGACTCCGGTCTCGATTCGATGCCCGTCAACAAGCCTCCTTTCTTCAATGGAGCTAACTATGCCTATTGGAAGAATAGAATGATGTACTTCATTCAAGCAAGTGACATGGGAGCATGGAATGCCGTAGAAGAAGGATACATTAAGCCTATCACTCATCCAAGGTTGTGGAGTGAAGGAGATACAAAAATGTTCCAGCTCAACTCCAAAGCCATCCATATTATCTTTTGTGCTCTTGGACCAGATGAATACGGAAGAGTTTCATCGTGTACAACCGCCAAGAAATATGGGACAAACTTCAAGTCACACATGAAGGTACAGATGAGGTAAAGAAATCAAAAATTAGTATTCTAACGCATAGCTATGAAAATTTCAGGATGAAACCAAATGAAGACATCAAAGCTATGACGGATAGATTTTCAACGATTGTCAATGGTCTCAAATCATATGGAGAGATCATCTCAAATGAAAAGCTTGTGAGGAAGTTAGTCTACTCCCTCCCAAAATCATGGCAATCAAAGAAGACGGCAATCATCGAGTCTAAGGACCTATCGTCCTTAACTCTTGAAGAACTTATCGGTTCACTCCTCACTCATGAGATGATGCTTGAGATGAGGTGGACCTTGATAAAGTTGAAGAGACACCAAAGGAGAAGAAGAAAACATTGGAGTTGCTATCAAATCCACAAAAGATGAGAGTGATTCTAATGATGATGATGATGACGAGGAAATGGCATTGTTTGCCAAACGGTTCAGAAAAATGATGAGACCTTACCAAGGAAGAAAATTCAAACGAAACGAAGGCCTCAAAAATGAACCAAAAGAGAAGGACCCAATCATTTTCTATGAATGCAAAAAGCCGGGGCATGTCAAATATGATTGCCCACAATTGAAGAAAAAGGGTCAATCAAAGAATAAGCACAAGGCTCATGTGGCTACATGGAGCGATGAAGAAGGTTCCGATGAAGAGGAACAAGAAGTAGCAAACTTGTGCTTGATGGCATTCGGGGAAGATTCTAAGGTAACCTCTAACTCATCTGATTTTGATGATTTATCTTATGATGAGCTATTAGAGGAATATAATGGGTTGGCTTCGGATTATGAGAAATTATTTTTAAAATATAAAAATGATGTTTCAAAGTTGAAAAATGAAAATAAACTCATATCCAAAACCAACAATGATCTTGAAAGTAAAATTAAAGATTTGCAAATCAAACTAGAAGAGTTTGAAAAGAAAAATTTAGATTTGCAAAATTTACTTTCAAAGGTCAATGATGATCATCAAAAGAAAATTGATGATCTTAAAATCTCTTTTGATAAAGTTGGAACAAAACGTTTTGAAAAAGGAGAAAATTCAAAATCCAACTTTGTTAGAAAAGATTTTAGAAACTACAATCATAGAAATCCTCAACGAACCTTAAATGGTAAAATATTTAGAAGTATATGGGTTCCTAAAGGACTCATTACTACTAAAGATAAAGATATCCTACAAAAATGGATACCTAAGGGAACTAGGATTTTGGAAACTAATGAATATGGACCCAAAAGAATTTGGGTACCAAAAATCAAAAATTAATCTATGTTTGTAGGGAAAGGAGTATTGCTACAAGGCATGGGAAACAAATTCAAATTCATGGTACCTTGATAGTGGATGCTCAAGACACATGACCGGAGACAAAAGCCGGTTCATTGAGCTTAACGCCAAAAATGGAGGAGAAGTGACTTTTGGAGACAATTCAAAAGGTTACATTGAAGGTATTGGTACAATAGGTAATACCTCTTCCATACAAATTAAGAATGTTTTATATGTGAATGGATTAAAGCATAATCTATTGAGTATTAGTCAATTATGCGATAAAGGATTCAATGTCTTATTTGAAATTAATGGTTGTAAAGTCATTGACATTGCATCTAATCGGATTATGCTTGTTGGTCATAGAATAGGAAACATTTACATGGTGCATTTAGATTCTATTGATATGACTAATTTATGCCTAGTTGCTAAGGATGAGCATGATAGTTGGTTATGGCATAGGAGACTGGGTCATGCTAGTATGAGTGTTTTGCAATGGTTAATTCAAGGAGACTTAGTAAGAGGGTTGCCTAAGCTTAAATTTGATAATGATAAAATCTGTGATGCTTGTGCTAAAGGAAAACAAAAACGAGTTTCTTTTAAATCTATTAATGATGTATCAACTAGTAGAGTATTACAATTGATCCATTTAGATCTTTTTGGGCCAACTAGAACTACTAGCTTGGGAGGAAACAATATGCATTTGTCTTGGTAGATGACTATTCTAGATACTTGGGTTCTATTCTTAAGTACTAAAGATGAAGCATTAGAAAATTTCATCACATTTTCAAAAATAATCCAAAATGAAAAAGGATACTCTATCACTAGTGTTAGAAGTGATCATGGAACTGAATTTGAAAATCTTGGATTTATTGAGTTTTGTAATTCTAATGGTATTAGCCACAATTTTTCAGCACCTAGAACCCTCAACAAAATGGAGTTGTTGAAAGGAAAAATCGAACTTTAGAAGAAATGGCTAGAACCATGCTTTGCGAAATAATTTGCCAAAATATTTTTGGGCGGAAGCCACAAATACCGCTTGTTATGTTGTAAATCGAGTAATGATTAGGCCAATTTTAAAGAAAACTCCATATGAAATCTCAAAATAAAAAGCCTAACATTAGCTATTTTCATCCTTTTGGATGTAAATGTTTTGTTTTAAACAACGGTAAAGAAAATCTTGGTAAATTTGATGCTAAAAGTGATGAAGGAATTTTTCTGGGTTATTCCTTAAATTCTAAAGCTTATCGTGTATTTAATAAAAGAACGTTAGTTGTAGAAGAGTCTATACATGTTGTTTTCGATGATAATCCCCTTCCGAGGAAGGATTCTTCTGTTAATGATGATGTAGGTATGTACAAGCAAATGACGTTAGACATGACGTTGGAGAATCATCATCAAAGGAAGAAACAAAAGATGAGGAAACTCATGATCCCCCGAGAATCCAACCATTGAAGAAAGGGAAGTATCTTTTCCAAGAGAGTACAACTATGTCAAGGATGGTGAAATTATAGGTGATCCATCAAAAGGGGTAACTACTCGATCTTCTCTTAGAAATATCTGTAATTATGTTGCATTTATTTCATGCATAGAGCCTAAGAACATCAAAGAAACATTAAAAGATGAACATTGGATTAGGCTATGCAAGAAGAATTAAATCAATTTGAGAGAAGTAAAGTATGGACATTAGTTGAAAGGCCTAGTAATAAATCTACTGTAGGTACTAGATGGGTTTTTAGAAATAAACTTGATGAAAGTGGTATATAGTGAGGAACAAGGCTAGACTTGTTGCTCAAGGCTATACTCAAGAAGAAGGCATAGACTATGATGAAACATACGCTCCCGTAGCTAGGATGGAAGCAATTAGAATGTTATTAGCATTGCATGTTTCAATGAATTTAAATTATATCAAATGGATGTTAAAAGTGCATTTTAAATGGTTTTATAAAAGAAGAAGTGTACGTGGAACAACCTCCAGGTTTTGAAGATTCAAATTTTCCGGATCATGTTTTAAAATTGACAAAAGCTCTTTATGGTTTAAAACAAGCTCCTAGAGCTTGGTATGAAAGATTGTCAAATTTTTTAATTGAAAAAGGTTTTTTAAAAGGAAAGGTTGACACTACATTGTTTTTAAAGAGAAAAGGTAAAGATTTATTAGTAGTTCAAATTTATGTTGATGATATAATATTTGGTTCTACTAATGATGTTCTTTGTCAAGAATTTTCTAAGCTAATGCAAAGTGAGTTTGAGATGAGCATGATGGGGGAGCTCTCATTTTTCTTGGGACTCCAAATCAAGCAAAGAAAAGATGGCATCTTCATTAATCAAGCTAAGTACGTCAAAGATATGCTCAAGAAGTTTGGACTGGAAAATGGGGAACCTCATAACACTCCAATGAGCTCTTCAACAAAGCTTGACTTAGATGAAGGAGGTAAATGTGTAGATGTTAAATTATATAGGTCAATGATTGGCTCTTTGCTTTATCTAACTGCAAGTAGACCGGACATTATGTTTAGTGTTTGCTTATGTGCTAGATTTCAATCATGTCCTAAGGAATCACATTTACTAGCTGTTAAGAGAATCTTTAGATACCTTAAGGACACTCCTAGTTTAGGACTTTGGTATCCTAGAGACTCTAGCTTTAGCTTGCATGCTTTTTCTGATGCGGATTATGGAGGATGCAAATTAGATAGGAAAAGCACCTCCGGTACTTGCCAATTCCTTGGAAATATGTTGATTTCTTGGTTTTCAAAGAAACAAAATTGTGTTGCATTATCTACCACTGAAGCCGAATACATTTCAGCTGGTAGTTGTTGTGCACAAGTTTTATGGATGAAACAACAACTTTTTGATTATGGAATTGAAGTAGGTACTATTCCTATCAAGTGTGACAATACTAGTGCTATTTGTCTCACTAAAATCCATCCACACTCTAGAACTAAGCACATTGAAATAAGACATCACTTCATTAGAGACCATGTCACTAAGGAAGATGTAGTTCTAGAATTTGTTGATACTTTGCACCAATTAGCGGATATCTTTACAAAACCCTTAGACAAGGAAAGATTTTGGACACTTAGGAGAGAATTAGGTTTGACCAACCTATCTTCACTTAGTGTTTAAAATAATTTTAGCACTTTTAATAAATCTTGAAAAATGCTTATATAATTTTGATTGCATTCTTGCTATTAGTTAGGGGGGTTTGTGATTCTTAATGAAAATTAATTTTATGTTCAAAATCAATTAAAGATTAATTTAATTATTTGAACATAATTAATGTTTGATATATGAGTTGCCAATACCACTAGAAAAGATTAATTTAGCATTTTGTGCTTAAAAATTCGGATTTTAGCATTTTGGTGCAGAGGGAATCGATCCCCCTGAGGGAACCGATTCCCCCTTTGAAGGGGAACCGATTCCCCCCACAGGGGAATCGATACCCCCCTGGGGTTCTGTTAAAATCGAACAGAAGACCCCAAAATCCCAAACCCTCATTTTATTATATCTTCCGCCGTTCTCACCCTCTAAACCCCTCAAATCTCCATTTTTGCCTCAAATCAACGATATTAATCGGAATTTGCTTCATAAATCATCTTCCAAACCTGTTGGAATCATTAAAATCGTGCAACAACATCTAAATCCCCTCAATCTTCATATTTCAAGGTAAATTTTTCTAAACTCTTTATTTCATTATTTTTGAACATAGGATTAGTTTCAATTAGTTCTAGGTTGAAATAGTGATCGGGCATTGATATTTAGTGATTAGAAACTAGATGTTACAACTAATTTCATCAAAAACACAAGAATTTTTCAAAATTTTTTTAAAATTTTCGAAATAATAAAAAAAAAATGTTATTTTTCAAATTATTGTGTTTTGATCAATTATATTGTTGTTATGAAAAACTATACATATATTGTTCTCAAAACCATATTTTTCAAAAGTTTTTCAAAAACTTTGCCCATTAGGATTGATTTAGAGAATCTTGAAATATTGAGGACTCATTTGAGTTTTGGGATTAATTGAATTGCATACACTTGTTTTAAAATTGCAGGTTATATATCTATTCCGATTTCCTTCACCATGTCAAATCCTAAACGTCCTAGGTCTTCATCTAGTCGTTCTAGTCGTCAACCAAATCCACCTCCAAATCCTCCTTCTATTCCAATTTCTAATCCCAATCCCACTGATCCTAACTTGACTATCCAAAATTCGTGTTTCAATCATCCTGGGTCTAGAAATCACCGATATTGGTATTATCAATATTTCGATTCTTACAAAATCCGGGAAGAACGTATTCCTTCTCGTCAAGCTATGTTAGCTATCGATTTTAAATATCTTCCCATTTTACAAGAATGGAAATTTGATAAACTATTTGATCTTGAACCCATCGTTTACCATCAACTTGTTCGTATATTCTACTCTAATACCGTATGTGTTAAAAACCAAGCTGAAACGAAACCATAGGAATTCGTTCCTACCTCCTAGGACAATTCTTATATATTGACCCGGCATATATAGCCAATACATTTGGATTAGATAATGATGGTATCTCGAATGAAAAACAAATTTTAGGTTCTCGTTACAAAAAGAGATAGTGCGAGTGTCTTAGACCTACATGAGCGTTTTCTTCATCTAATGATTTCTTGGTTTCGACCATCCGGAGGTCGTTATTCTACTCTTAGAGCTTTGGATCTTTGGTGGTTACATTGTTTCGAAACCGTATTAAAATTAACCTACCTCAGATTATTTTTGCTGAAATTGTTGAAACCGTAAATCTTGTTCCTAACAAGAAACACTGTCATCTCTAGTTTACGGTTGCTTTTTAAGTAATCTGTTTTCCAAAGCTGGGCTTAGAGTCGGTCTAGATGCCGTTTTCCTCTTAAGAAACAAATAAATCTTCTTTCCTTAACGAGAGCGGGATGGGTAAAGGACAAAGAAACCGGTGAATGGGTTCGTTCTTCTACTCCGGGAGCTAGTTCTTCACAAGCTCCACCCGAAGCTGACGAAGATCCCGAGTTTGAACAATTAATGAGGGATATTGATGAAGCTGAAGAAGAACCTGAACAACCCGAAGAGCAGTCCGAGGAACAAGCACAACAAACGCATCAAATGCCTCCATATTTTCAATCCTTTATGGAGACATTCGATTTCCGATACGCTACTATGGACTCGCGCTTTTCCTCTATAGAGTCCCATTTATCCACAATGGGAGCTCAACAATTAGAGATTCTTCAGGAGATGCGTGCAAGTAATGAATCAACCAACGCTCGTATCAATGAACTAACTCATGAAATGGCTGCTATGCGAGCCCGTTTTCCTCCTACCGATCCGGATGCTTGATTTTATGTTTAGCTTTAAGACTTTGAACAAAATGAATATTGTTTCAACATTTTGATTTGTTTGATTTTGTGGATTGTTGGATTTTGGATTTATGAATGGTATGAACTTATATGTTTGGTGTATTTCATTCATTTTTGCATCATTTACATTATCATTAGCAACATGACCAATTTTGCCATATCACATTATTTATGAATATTGATTTATGAAACTAATGGCTAACCTCTCTTTTGATTGTGATCTTAGCAGCTTAAGCTTATAATTAATAAATCAATTGGCTAAATGATTTTCAAAACCTTGTTTTACAATGTCTTTTTGATTTAACAAAAAGGGGGAGAAGAATAAGTGTTAAATGTTTTACATGATAAATTGAAGAAGTGTTAAAGTAAGGGGGAGTAATTTTAAAAAAAAACTTGATTTCAAAAATCTTAAAATTACTAAAATGTTTTGTTATATCAAAAAGTGGGAGATTGTTGAAACATTTTAATATTTCGATATAACAAATTAAGTTAAATGGATTTTAAGATTTTCCAATTATTTTCTAAGTATATTCGATATAACTATTCGAATATCAAAACATTACTCCAAATATTTCAAAAATCATTTTGATCCTTACTTAAGTGTAAAATTAAGTTTTAATCATAAAACAATTTCAAATATTTTACAAAGTATTTCGAACCAATTCAAAGCCAAAAATTCCAGATTGCTCAGAGGGAACCGATTCCCCCCATAGGAGGAACCGATTCCCCCCTGAATGGTTTGGCTCCGAGATTTCCAGAATGCTCGGAGGGAACCGATTCCCCCCAAGGGGGTACCGATTCCCCCCTGTTCAACGGTCGAAATATTTGAATTTTACACTTAGGGAACCGATTCCCTATGAGAGGGAACCGATTCCCCCCACGATCCAAGCTGTTTTATTAAATGTTTTCACACTAAAACGGCTATAATATCTTCTCTAATTATCCCCAACGTTCAGAAGTGATCCAAGGTGTATTTAAGCAAGCTTAGAAGCCATTGATCAATAACAAGAAACATCAAGCAACTAGAATCAAGAGAATCAAAGAGAAAGCATCAAACCTCAAGTTTGAGCATTTCAAGCCCATTTTCATTCAATATTCATTTTGCTTTCAAGAACACTTTTTGTGCTCAATTGTATTCATCTTTGAGTGTTCTTTTCTTTGTTCTAGAATTGTGCAAACATCTTACATTGTGAGGTTTTCTTGTAAGTTTGCAAATTTGTAATCTTCTCTTTGAGAAAAGAGTGTTCTCAAGAGTTGGGGTATACTCTTGAGGGAATTGTAAGGTTATCTCTTTGGCCTCAAAAGAAAGAACAAATTAGTGAATTTGTTGGAAAATCCTTAGTGTGGATAGCTAAGGTAGTGGACGTAGACTTTGTTTGAGAAAGTCGAACCACTGTAAATCGCTGTGCAATTGCTTTCAATTTTCTGCAAAAGCTTCCACAAAATTTTTATTGCCAATTCACCCCCCTCTTGGCCAATTTCGTCATTCGATTAACTCAACAAATTTTGAACTAGGTAAGTAATGTTACTCGCTTTTTGTACCCTTGAATTTCAATAATGAAATTGCATTAATTTATTAAGGATAAATATATATACATTTGATATTTAAAATTTTAAGATATAATTTAGTGTTTAAATTTTTGGATTCAATTACATATTTGACTTAATTAGGATTTAATTTAATATAAAAATAATCTAGTTATATGTATGAACTTAATTTATTAATTTAATTGACACTTAAGTTTTACTTTTTAATCTTAATCAATATCTTTATAATAAATTTTTGTTTATTAACGTATAATGATTATAAGATAATATTTATATAAAAACTTTTAATTATTTAATAAAAATATTTAAATAATCTTATAAATATCATATTTAAACTAGAAACTTTCAAAAATAATAATCATCGCGTAACCATATTCATACTTATAAAAAAAAAGTGTGTTGTGTTCACGCAAAATCTTATCGAGCCACGTGGCTCCTTTAGAAGACGTGCTTGTGGTTATTTGATTCCACGTGTGATTTGAAGTAAGTTTAATTGGGACAGATAATGTTTCAACAACCACGTAGAAACATCTCTTTCTTTAATTTTGTATACCTACTTTTTGTCTTTAAAAATTAGGACGGTAAATGAGTTGGGTCGAATTTGAGTATTATTAAGCTCGATTTGATTTAAAATTTTTAAAATGAAGCTTGAATCGATTCAAAGTTCTTAATTTTAAAATTTTCAAGTTTAACTTAAACTCTAAACCCTAATTTAAATCAAGTATTTATCAAATTTTAATTGAATCAAACTTGAATAACTCACTATTTATCTCGTCTTATTTAAAATCCTATTAAAAAACCATTTAATATAGAAGGAAATGTTATTTCTTTAAACTAAAGAGCTTCAACTTATATATAAATTTATTTAAAATCCAAATGGTCAAAATAAGTCACGAGTCCTCACACTTTACAAAAATTTATGATTAGATCCTCTTAATTTTCCAAATTTAATAAGTTTACTCTAATTTTTGACAACATTAATATTTTTGTGTTGAACTTTAACAAATCAACATACTTGTTAACGGATCATATCTCAACTTGACAAATTTTGGATACATGCAAAATTGAAATATATAACGTGACATGTATTATTGGATAAAGCTTAACAAAAAATATTAACATCAATCAATAAACTGGAATTCTTTAAATAAAAAATAAAAAAATCGAATTCAAAATGTAGTACTAACCACTTATTTTTAATCAATCCGAAACAACAATCATATGATTCATGGGAGTAATTAAATTGCACAAATTTGGTACACCATCAGAAAACCAGACAATTACTGTTACATTCACCACACATTCTCGCTCTACACCACTTGCTCTTATTATTTCTTTTTCTAATATATATATATATATATATAATATATATATATATATATATATATATATACATGTTATTGTCAATGAATAAAATGGGATGAATGAACAAACAAAATGATAGGATAAGATGATGGGCTGAAGATTTATAATTTACTATCAGCCGAGACATTGATATATCAATCCATTTAATTTTAAATTTATTTATTTATTAATAAAATAATACATTTTAAAGATATTAATTTAGTTGAGTTAACATAGTTGGTCAGTTAGTCAAACCGTTCATCTTTATCTTTTTACATTTTTTTAGATAATGAATTCTATATTCATTACGAGTATTCCCCTTCTTTTCCTAGAGTCTCTCTTCCTGTAACACCCCCAACCCGTACCCGACCCGGATCTGAGTCTGAGGTGTCACATTTACTTTTCAAACTTTGACTCTTGACAAAATTCAAAGAAAATTTAAAACTTTCATTAAAATAAAAGCGGTTTATTTACATAAATCAACCAAAATAACCAAAATCGATCAGAGCATATTCAACTCAATCAATTAGTACATGTCAACTATATTCAACATAACCAAACACATTTAAATTATCTATTTTTTGATCTGAAATCTTTGTAAGGGAGATGCTGACATGTTTTGCTCTTATTCGCTTCTCTTCTCGTTTCTGTAACCTATGTGTGAAACAATCACATGCTAAGTCTATGACTTAGTGAGACAATAAACATATATGCAAACTTTAACTAATAATCATACATGAACAATTACTATTATCATTCATACAATTCATACACTCTTATATGTAACAAATACATACATACGTATATGTCATAATTATTCATATCTCTTATCTCAAGCTCCTATGATCTCTTATATTCATATCATTTATCTTGTAAACTTGTTACTATATCATCATGTAAATCAATTATAATCATTCACATATACTGTAACATGTACTCATATATCTCCTATCATAAAACACATACACAAAAGCAACTATATCATCATCTTCATGCTTATCACTATCATTGATTCCTTTTATCATATGATTATGTAATTACCATTTGTACAATCATATATCACACATAACATTTCACTAGGAAACAACCATATCATTATATCAAGTTTATTAATATTATCTCTTATTTAGCCCATGATACACATGTGAGAACTAAAGATATGCGAGTACATAGAGGTTGTGCACTATGTTGTCACCACAGCTCGTATAATTCCCTCAAGGGGCACTGAATATTTGTCCCGAAGGACCACTATGTCCCGAAGGACCACTGATTGTTCCGAAGAACCACTATGTCTCGAAGGACCACTGATAATCCCCTCGACTCTTGGCATGCCAACTATACCCCTAACTCTCATATCACATAACATGGGCATTATTTTTTTATACCATTACACATCTTCACATAGCCACATAGCTTTTCACATAACATTTCCATTTGCACATGTAATTACTTAACATATTTTCTCATAGCTCATGTTCCATATTCATATCTCATAAGCACGTAGCTCATAATACTTATATTCACATATACATTCACATTACCAATTCACATAAGCTCATGTATTCGCATGGATTATTTCTCATAGCATATCACATAACTTCTATTCTTTCTCCCGTAGTCACATAGATCCATGACATATAATACATATCCAAATTGCATATAATCACGTAGATCATTTCTTAGATGTTCATGTAAATCTAAATATCATATCGTTTTCACATATAATCATATATACTTCATATAGTACATAGAAACACCTAGAACACTTCTACGTAGCTTAGTCCTTTCATATTACTTGACAACATATATCATATATGTATATAATAACTTATATCATATCATTTACCTTATACTCCATTTCTTTGTATTCCCTTAGATTACATAAACTATGTCGTATTTCTAACATATATCGTTTAATAATATTTTATTTATATATTAGTTTAATCTATTTACTTAATTCAATTTTATATATTCCTTATAACCTTTTCATATAGCTCCATAACTTTAGTATATAACTTGTCTTATATATTCATATCATCCTTTTTATATTCAAGTTTCCTAATTGATATACTATTCCTATTTTATTCTATAATTTAATCTTATTTAGTTCCCTTAACTCTCATTAAATCAAAAAGCGTTATTATATTAATTCTCATAATGGATCATACCACTATGTACTTTTCCAACTCATGTTTCTATTAAGCATATACTGTTACACATGTTTACCTAGTTCTTATCACTTCTCACGAACTCACTTTCATCATATTTTCCTATTCTTACATATTTTATCTCATAACCATGTATTAACATAGTCTTATATTTCATTATCATATGACTTATATTTGTTCTCCTATGACTCTTCGTAGACATCTATTTCCATTTCCATATATCACTTGACTTATCTTTTATATTCCTATAATTTCATAACTTATTTTATATTCTTTCATCAACACTTAATAGTGTTTTTACATAACCCATATAGCACATACAAAAACATATCAATTCATATAATCAAACATACATACATTTCATATTAATTACATAATCATGTACTATACTATCTGAAATAGACTTATCGCAAGTCACTTTTCATATAATCCTATGTAATAAGATGCACTCACCTTGGCCTCACTAAGTTCCAATCCACTTTATGATTTCTTTTCTTCCGATCGAATCTTAACTTGATGGTCATCCCGAGACTTGTTCGTACTCGATATCTACATATTTATACATTGATATATATCAGTATCTAGTTGATATACTCTAATCTATCATTTCTTAGACCAAAAGAAATGTCTATTTCAATTTCCCCTTGAAGTGCATCGATGCATTCTACAGTGTACCGATGCATCCCTTAACATGTGCATCGATGCACTCCTTATGCATCGATGTACTAATTGTATTCGATTTTTCCATTTTTAAGGTGTGCATCGATGCACTTCCTGTGCATCGATACACACTGAACAAGTTTTGGAAATTTACCCTTGATGCATCGGTACACATTGAATGTGCATCGATGCACATAGCCCAGAATTCCAATTTATACCCGAAAATCTACTCTTTTCAGCTTAATTACTTCATATATCATCCCCTTTCTTATTCTTAACTTACATTCTCATATTCAAATTCAATTCTATTCATTAATCACCTCTTTAACATCAAAATCCTATTCTCTATATATAATTCAAGAATTACACTAAATTTTCAACATGTTCCAAATTCAATTCTATTGCTTCTAACTTCTTAATTGGACCCTTGACAAGTCAAATTTGGTCTGGAAATCCCATAAATGACTTTCTACTAAGATCTCATTTATTCACTTCCTTCTTTTAATCCTTCCTAATTCCTTTATCTTTTGGTTTTAAGATAACTTAAGCTTTCCTTAAGCTTAGTTATCATCTAATTATCATAACCCAACCTTAATTTAACCAGAAATTATCTAAATAGAAAACTCACCTTTGAGCTTGGAGATACAGGAGGAGGAGAGAAGAAGAATGAAGAAGAAGTTCTGGAGAAATCTTTCCTTCCCACGTGGTTCCCTTATCTTATAAAAAGTAATACAAATCTTCCTTGTCAAATGACCATTTTGCCCTTTAATTCCTTTAATAATTACTAGCAAATTTAAGGAAATATTTCCAGGTAAATCATTGAACTATTCAATTCTTCTACTTTAGTCACCAAGTTTTGAACCTTTACAATTTGGTCACTAACCCGACATTGAGGATGTTACACTTCCCTTCCCCTTTAGGTAAGATTGGATTTAGAACGAATAATATTATGTTCGTGTTCGCTTGTTTATTTTTTAAGGTGTTCGTGTTTTGTGTTTGTGTTTGTGTTCGCATTCACGAACATGTTCGTTTAGCTTTCATTTTGTGTTCGTATAGTGATTTTTTATTTTTTGTTTATATATTCAATTTTTAGTCTTACCTTTTCATTTGCAAGTTAAAGAAAAATGATAAAATTGCACCACTAGTGCTTAAACTCCTTAAAATCCATAATTTAAATTTTAAGTTTTATAATGTGTTCAATTAATCTCTACCTTCACCAATATTTAAAATGTAAAAAGAAATAAAAAATGGAGAACAAAAAATTTAGAGTTGAGCAAGCACAGTTGACCAGTTAGTCAAACTATTCATCTTTGTTATTTTATATTTGCTTAGATCACATATTCTAACTATAACGGATCCAACAATTTAAGAGTGAAGTCTAAAACTTTTATATTCTTTTCTTAAAAATAATGAGTGTGTAAAATTTCTTCTTTTTATTTTTATTTCTCAACACATTAAATTAAATTTAATCATTTTAAAAAATAATAATAAGGATGTGCCCCTGAATTCTAGATTTACTAGAAGCACTCACTTTCTTGCCCTATAATTTCTCTTTCAGTTCTCTTTAAATAAAATTAGGATTAAATTTATAATTTATAAAAAATATAAATTTGATTAGATAAATTTTAAAAATTTAATGGTGCATTATAAATTTAATGGTGATTATTTTCTCACCTAGGATGGATATTATAAACTTCTTGACAGTCAATGTGTGCATTATAATATAATGGTGTAACTTAATTAATTTAAAAAAAAAACTGAAGAGCTTCTTTAATCCTAGGAAATGAATTTTAAAATAAAAAATCAAAATTATATCTAATCAGAATATTAAAATATTCAGAAATTTAAGAATTAATTAAATTTTAAATAAATTTAAATTATTCAATAAAAGCATTTAAAATATTAAAAATAATAAAAATTATTGAAAATAGAAAATAAAAATACACATTTAAATAACAATAAAATTTTAAAAATATTCAATAAAATATTGAAAACAATAAAAAGTTTCTTTATAAGATTATTATATGTATTTTATTACATAAAATGTTTCGAACTATTTTTCAAACATGGTTTTATTTATTTTATCTTAATTCTTGTGTAACCTTTTTTTTAATTAAATTAGGTTAGTTATACAGATTTTAATACACTTTATTATTTGGAACCTAATCGAAGAAAGCAGAAGTAGAAAGAAGAAAGAAGAAAGAAGAAAGAAGAAAGGAGAAAGAAGAAAGAAGAAAGAAGAAAGAGGAAAGGAGAAAGAAGAAGAAAGAAGAAAGAAGAAAGAAGAAAGAAGAACGATAACCACATACAAGCATGTTAGGGACACCAAAGCTTCAGTTTAACACTTTTTATCTTTGGTAAATTATAAATTTGATAATTGAATTTTACTCTCTCCTATTTCACTTACTGTACTTTAAATTTTTTCAATTTTCTCATTGAATTTAATATATTGAAAATTTTTTGTCACTCAACCGTTTTGGTGAAAATTTTGTTTTTTCAATCTTTTCAATTTCACTCATTGAACTTAATACATTATAAATAAGCTGTTATATAGATGCAAAACAACATTGTTTTGGTAAAAAATATTTTTTAAAACGGTGTCGTTTTAATACCGTTAATGGCGGGTGACAAAGAAACCAATGCATTAAGTTAAATGAGGAAATTAATTTTTTTTAAGTTTTAATGAGCAAAATAAGAGAAAGTAAAGTTCAGTGATTAAATTTGTAATTTACCCTTTATCTTTTTTAATGTGATTTGTACCAATAATAAACATCTCAATCAGATAGAGAACAGCCTTCCCATGAAATAGATGAACAGAAACATAGACAACTCACATATTGTTCCAGATGCATCCATGTCTGGCTGTCATATCTTATATATGTGACTACTAGGAGGTCTGATGATGTTTGGCATAATTATAAATAATGTTGTTTTTGTCCTTATCAAACATCACAAAATTTACACCTTATCTCCAACCAAATCTAATCTACTACATGGAACATGCTATACTTGTTAAATATGTAATACATATGCCTTCACTTTTATAATCTTAAATCTATCATATGCCTTCTTCATGAAAAGATTATATATATATAGAGAGAGAGAGAGAGAGTGAGTGAGAGTTAATGAAGTAATGAATATAGTGAAGATAGGGATGACAATGGGTCATGTTTTTGGTCAACTCGACTCGATTTGAAATATATATATCTCGTATCTGACCTGACTCAAAATATATATATATCTTCTATTTGAGTTGGCTCAAACCGAAGAGCATATTTCCTTGACCTGAACCCGATATAAAATAAGGACATAATAAAAAAAATCTATAGAGAGAAAGGTACTATAGCAATTATCAATAAATTTATATGAAAAAATTACACTATTACTCTCGGATCAGGTCGCTTCATATATTTTTCACCCTCGGCCCGGACACAATATTTTTTTAAAAAATGACCTGATCAAGTTGGGTCGTGTCAAAATCTATTGATTTCGGATTAAATTGTCATTTTTAAATGAAGAGGAAATTAAATATAGTTAAGCGAAGATGAACTAGTTATTAAAGGATTGATAGAAATTTTTGCAAAGAATTGAAAAATTAATGTAAATAATTTTAAAGTGATTTAGTTTTTCAATCAAGTTTACATTCGTTATCTTAGCTATTCACACTAAGATATCACAAATTCATTAATTTGTAACAATATTTAAGGATAATATACAATCTTACAATTTTTCTAGAGAATTATATCCAAAATCTTAAATACATTCTTTCCCAAATAGAGATCATAAATAGTGTGACACTTAATACCCGATCAAAACAATCTGACCTAAATATCGAGCGATACATTGGTCATCGATGTGAAATGATATGAATTGTCTTTTAAGAATTACATTTTAGCATGGATAAAAATTTCATATAATCATAAAACGAAATACCATTTACTATTATTAACCGAGTGCAAACTTGAAACATGCAAAAAGTTCCGTTGAATTGTGTCAACATATTTAGTGGTATTTTATAGGGGTGTATTCGGTTCGGTTTTTTAATAAAAGTTGAACCGAACCACAATAAACGTTTTTTTTAAAATTAAAACCGAAACCGAATAGTATAAAAACCGAAACATGTGAATCTGAATTTTTCGGTTCGGTTCGGTTCGGTTTGGTAATGTGGTTTTTGATAAACCAAAAATATTATTAGACATAATTTAATTGGGCTAATTATTAGGCCATTAGGGGTAAGTGGTAACCGACTAAACATTAGTTTGAAGTGCAAACTTGTTTATTCGGTTCAATATGGAACAAATGGGTTCCATATGGAAAATCCGAACCGAATTAAGACACTTGAGTGTCTAAATCAACCTGGAACCGAACCATAAAAGGTAAATCTGAACCGAACCATTTTACTCGGTTCGTGTCAGTTTTTCGATTTTCTCGATTTCGTTGCTCAGCCCTAGTATTTTAGTCTCTTCACATACATCATACCTAAATATGATAAAATTGAAAACTTAAAGACATCATACATCAATTCAACAAGCATACAAGAATCTTGCAAAATTTTAGACCAAACAAACTTCAAATCAGACTTCAATTGTATTTATAATCCAATTCTAAGGACTAAATCAAAAATTCTACTAAAGACAAATACTTCTTTCAACTACCATCAAACCTAATAATACATGCATGAAGCATGCTCACCAAATTTGAATCACACGCTCTGACTGACCATCTAATTGTGGATATATTCAACTTTATATCCAAAGTCTCATGCAAACTCTTCTAGAATTTTGATGTAAAATTATAATATTTATCCAAAATATTCAATAACGAAACACAATGCAAATACACAATATTAGAAATATACAATTACATTAACTTCTATAAAGAGAAATTAGTACGCATCAAAAGAAAATATGCACTTTTAGAGAATCAATCGACAATCACTCATATAAAATCTTTCTTCGGTGGTGTCAAAGGGAAACCCGAAACAAAATTTATAATGATTCTTTCCCACTTCTATTCTAGAATCTTTATCTGTTGAAGTAAACCTGATGAATATTGTTGCTCTGCTTTAATCTTTTTTGACACATTAGACACTTAGAAACAAACTCTACGACATCCCTTTTCATTCCAGATGTAATACTTCCAACCCGGTCTTATAACATCCCGAAATTCAAGGTCAATGACTAAATTGAAAATTTTGAAAACTATGTGCTTGATTTTGAAATAAGTTAAAAGTTCATGTATTTAATAGTAAAGTTGGGGAGTAACAAGGGTATTATGGTCTTTTCTAAGAGAATATTTTTATTCTCTTTTTAAGGAATATAAAAACGTGGGAAATGAGGAAATCTATCCAGAGTATTCTTCTTCAGCTTCTTCTTCTCCCCGTAAGCCTCAATTAAAGGTGAGTTTAATTTTAGCTGTTTAATTCTTGGATTTATAAGTTGATTTTGATTCTTTGAGTATTATATAAGCTTAAGGAAAGCTTATATAAGCTTTTAAACATCAAGAATAGAGAATTAAAAGGAATTATATGAAGGGTGTAGAAATGAACTTTTGTTATAGAAAGGTTTTTGAAGTTCTAAAGATGGATTTGACTTGTCAAAGGGTCAATTAAGAAGTTAGAGGTGATAGAATTAAATTTAGAACACATGGAAAATTTGATGAAATTCTTGATTCAGAATTATGGTGAATATGAGATATGGTGAAGTGTTTATAGTATTATAAGAAGGTTTAAATATGTATAGATAATTTTAAGGTAAGGAGGGATTAATAAGTAGAATTTGGGGTCAAAACAAGACATTTTTGTGCTTAAAATGTAATTTTGGGTAGTGTGCATCGATGCATCTTCAATGTGTATCGATGCATGAATATCGAATGCAATTAGTGCATCGATGCATAAGGAGTGCATCGATGCACCCCCTTAAGATTAAGATATCGAAGGTAATTTGTCGATGCATGAGTAGTGCATCAATGCACATGTTAAGAATGCATCGATGCACTGTAGTATGTACCGATGCACTTCATGGGAATGGATAAATCTTTCTTTCAATCTAAGAAATGATAGATTATAGTATATCAATTGGATATTGATAGTATAAATACATGATTGTGTAGATATCAAGCACGAACAAGTTCCGGAACGATTATCAAGTTAAGATTCGATCGGAAGAAAGGAAAGCATAAAGTGGATTGGAACTTAGTGAGGTCAAGGTGGTGCATTTAGTAGTATATGATGTTAAATGGAAATAAGACTTGACAAGTCCTATTTCCAATAGTAAAATGCATGAATTCATAAATAGAAGTATATGTGTATATGAATTATATGTGTTGACATGTTATTGTATATATGTATTATATAGTTGATGTGAATATATGCTATGTTATGATTATTGTAACATCCCAAATTATGGGTTAGTGACCAAATTGTAAAGTTTCAGAAGTTGATGACTAAAGTAGAAGAATGAAGTAGTTCATGATTATTGGATATATGATGAAGGTTATTTAGTAATTATTAGAGGAAATAAAGGGTAAAATGGTCATTTGATCATTTAAGGAAGAAAAAAAATGGAATTATATACACGTGGAAAGGGAGAGAATTCTCCAGAGTTCTCTTCTCCTTTCTTCTTCTTCTTCACGTGGAAGCCAAGAGCAAAGGTAAGTTTGATTTAGCTTTTGATTTCTGAAAGTTTTAAGTTGGATTTGAGTCTTTGAGGGTTATATAAGCTTAAGGAAAACTTATATAGTTTAAACACCAAAGAGATAGAATTAGAAAGGAATTTCTATAAGGGTTTATAAATGAACTTTTGTTATAGAAAGGTTTTTGAAGTTCTAAAGTTGGATTTGACTTGCCATCAGCTTAATTAAGAAGTATTAGTGTTAGAATTGGATTTGAAACATGTGGAAATAGGGTATGATTCTTGAAATTCCTAAAGAGGAGAGGATATTAAGGTTAAAGATGAGATAAATGATATTAATGAGTTTAATTATGTATATGAAAGTTAGGAATATGAAAGGGGTTGAAATATGAAGGATTTAATCCAAAAAGAAGGATTTTTTGGGTCAAAAAGAGGTTCTGGGAGAGTGCATCGATGCATATTCATAGTGCACCGATGCATCATGTTAAAACCCAGAAATTGTTTGAAGGTGTATCGATGCATTGGTAGTGCATCGATGCACTCTTTTAAAATAAAATACATCGAATGCAATTGTGCATCGATGCATAAGTAGTGCATCGATGCATCCATTAATAAGGAAACATCGAATGCAATTAGTGCATCGATGCATACCTTCATTAAAGATGAAATTGACTTTTCTCTTGGTCTAAAGAGTGAACCATTAGTATATTAGTTATAATACTAATATAGATCTATGTATGATGATGTAATATAGAACGTGATCCCGTTCCGGATCAATTGAAGGATTATAATCGAATCAAAGCAAAGCTAAGGTGAGTGCACATCTCTAGTATATGAGGTTCAAGGGAAAATAAGACTTATGATAAGTCTATTTCCAATAGTGAAAAACATGAATTCATAGAAATGTTGTTTGTTATGATTTATGTGTGCATGGGTATATGTGTTATTGATATGATATGGTAAGTAAAAGGGATTAATGGTGATGATAAGAATAATAATAAGGATAAGAAGTGATAGGTATATGTGATATAGGTATTGATAGTTTTTTATGTATTGTAAGATGATATGTTTATGTGATAACATGATAAGATGACAATGAGTTACATGTCATATGAACACATGAGAAATGTTATGAGCCATATGAAAAAGAAAGTATATGTGATACATGAGGGTGAATCCTATGTGACATATGAATATGAATTCATATGAAAAGTGACATGAATTACATGAAAGAAACTACGTGATTACATGTATATGTGAATGAAACCATGAGCTTATATGAATATATGATATGGTTACATGAATATGAAAAAGGATATAAAGATAATGCCCATGTATGTGTCATAGAGCTAGGGGTATAGTTGGCATGCCAAGAGTCGAGGGTCTATGTGGTCCTTCGGGACATATATGTATTCTTTGGAACATGTGTGAAGTCTGGTGAGATACATACTTGATCCTTGGCATATGTATATGATTCTTAAGGAATGATATGTGGTCCTTCGGGACATTGTGGTCCTTCGGGACATATATGTATTCTTTGGAACATGTGTGAAGTCTGGTGAGACACATACTTGATCCCTAGCATATGTATATGATTCTTAAGGAATGATATGTGTCCTTATGGACATTATTATATGGCACTACGGTGCATTCTACGCGGCACTTCGGTGCAATTATATGTGGCACTTCGGTGCAATTATCTGAGCTGTGGTGACAGCGTTAGTGCACAACCTCTAAGTACTCACATATCTTTAGCTCACTGAGTATCATGGGCTATTAAAAATAATATTAATAAATAATATGATAATTTTTTGTTTCCTTGTGGAATTTCATGGGTGATATTGATTGTACAAATGGTAACTTATAAGACCATGTGATGAAAGGAATCATGATAGTGATAAAATAAGAAAGAATGAAGATGATAATATAATTGATTGGGTGTACGTGTTTATGATAATATATATATATGGTTTACATGACATGGTATGTGTATGTGCAATTGGTTATGGTATATGTTATATGATATGGACATAAGAGATCATAGGAACATGAGTTAAGATATATGAATGATAAGGACATATATGTATGCATATATTCGTTACATGTAAAAGTATGAGTGGTATGAAATGATGGTAAGAATTGTTTAGGTATGATTATTAGTTACCGTTTACCTTATATGTTTATATGCCTCACTAAGTCTTTGACTTAGCGTGTAAGTGATTTACACGTAGGTTTCGAGAAGAGGAACGAGCAATTTGGAGCAAGAAAGGTCAGTTCTCCTTACTAAAGGTCAGATCAGAAAAGATGTGAATAATATGTATTTTAGTATATAAAGTTCTAGTTGGCATGTTTTCCAAAAGAATCTATGTTTAAGCTATGAACCGTTTATAAATGTTTCGAATAGTTATATGGAAATAATAAGTGAAAGATACATGCTTGATTGGTTTTGTAATAATGAAAATGTCTTTTATGTAAGCGAGTCATTTATGTTATAAAAGTTTTAAATTACTCACTATTTTATACGAATAAATGTTTGAAAAGTCAATGTGACACTTCGGACTCGTATCCGGGTCGGATACGGGTTGGGGGTGTTACAATGATATAAACCATATTAGATGATAATAAATTATATGAATATAAAAGATAAGATATTTGAGATATATATAGAAATGAAATATAACTACGTGAATACATGATATGAGATAACTTAAGTAATAATATGAGAATATGGTAAAAGTGAGTTTATGAGAAATGATATGAACTAAGTAAGCAAAGGAAAAGGTTACATAAATAATAAGAAAGTGAGTTGGGCAAGTACATAGTAGTATGGTCAATTAAGTGATAATATGATATAACCATATTAGATGATAATAATTATATGAATATAAGATAAGATATTTGAGATATATATGAATGAATATAACTACGTGAATACATGATATAGATAACTTAAGTAATAATATGAATATGGTAAAAGTGAGTTTATGAGAATAATGAACTAAGTAAGCAAAGGAAAAGGTTACATAAATAATAAGAAGGTGAGTTGGGCAAGTACATAGTAGTATGGTCAATTAAGTGATAATATGAACATATAGGATAAGATAGATGAAAAAGATTCATATGCTTAAATAAAATTATGATACATTAGTTGTATGATAAAAGCTATGGAGTGATAGAGAAGTTATAGGAGTATATGAATTAGAAGTATATAAATAAATAATATATATTATATATGTTTATAAGTATAATATAGTTTATGTAATGTAAATGCATACTGAGAAATAAACAATAATAGATGATACGATATAAATTATATTAGAATTAGTGATGTAGGAATGCGATATAAATATGCAATAAATCTTATGTGTTTATGATAATATGAAATATGAGATAGAAGTATAGACCATGATAAATATGAAAATTTAAGAGATGAACTATAAGTAGAGTATATATGTGATGTGATACATGAGGTTATATGAAATATTATATTATATATGATATGAAAAAAATATAGATTCATGTATTTATATAGAAATGAGTTGTGTAAAATGCCTGATATGTATGACATGTTTATAGGAACACAGAATGTTCTATGCTATGAGATATGAATACGAAATGATATGAGAATTTACATGAACTACGTGATTACATTATATGTAAATGAAGCTACGTTTATATGAATATGTGATATGTTTACATGAATATGGAAAAAAAAATATATAAAAATAATGCCCATGATATGTCATGAGAGCTAGGGGTATAGTTGGCATGCCAAGAGTCGAGGGTCTACGCAGTCCTTCGGGACATATATTCTTTGGAACATGTATGGTCTTTTGAGACACATATTTGGTCATTGGATATGTATATGATTCTTAAAGATTTTATACGTGGTCCTTAGGGACATCTTATGGCACTACGGTGCATTTCTACGCGGCACTTCGGTGCAATTCTACGGGCACTCCGGTGCATTTATACGAGCTATGATGATAGCATTAGTGCACAACCTCTATAGACTCACGTATCTATAGTTCTCACATGTGTACATGGGCCATTAAAAATATAATATCGAAAAATTCTATGTGATGTTACATGTTGTTTGGTGATGTGATATATATATATGTGTATATATATTAAGATAAAAGAACATGATATATAAAAGGGAGAAACGATGATAACATATAAAAAAGTTATGAATGTAAATGATGATATGTGTGTCTAGGTATAACTAGTACATCAAAGAATATATAATTTGGTATCATATATATATGTATGTATTTATGTTTTGCAGGTATTGTGAGTTTAATTAAATTACTATAATTCTATGAAGTGTGCATAGTAGTAATTAGAGTTGAGATTTCATATTTGAATGTTAATGCCTCACTAAGTCATAGACTTAGCATGTGAATGTTTCACACGTAGGTATGAGAAGCGAGAATGGAAGTAGCGAGGAGTAAGACAAGTCAGTATTTTCCTTACGAGGATCATATCAGAAACATATTGAACATATGTA
Organism: Hibiscus syriacus; assembly: GCF_006381635.1. Taxonomy (NCBI): domain Eukaryota; kingdom Viridiplantae; phylum Streptophyta; class Magnoliopsida; order Malvales; family Malvaceae; genus Hibiscus; species Hibiscus syriacus. Next base: position 530,001 of record NW_024062029.1, on the reverse strand, counting down.
TTTTGTTTATGGAACTAGTTGGCATGTAGTTACAAGATTTTAAATTAAATATGCTCTGATCGTTTTGATTGTAATTATTAATGTAAAGTACTCATTTCCTTAAATGATGAAATTAAGATTTTAGTGGATTTATAAAGAATAGAGTCTTGAAAAGTCAATGTGACACCTCGAACTTGGATTCGGGTCAGATACGGGTTGTGGGTGTTACATTTAATGGTATTAGAGCCAAGGTTTAGCCGATTCTAGGCTTAAACCGAAGTCAAATGTGGTTTAAAAATGTTTTCATACCAACTCAAAGTGAAAATTTCTGATCTGACAGTATAAGGAGTATCATGTCTTGCTAATATAATAAGATTTGTATGATATAGTAGAAATTGATTATAGAAATTATCGAAGTGAATCGATAGCTGACAAATCTGATGGTTATAGCAATTCACCTACCCTGGCCAGACAGGATGAAGAGCAGAAACCTCAGAAAGTGTCTATAAGAGTAAAAGTTGATTTCAGAAGATTGAAATCATATTAGAATAGTAATAGAAGATCTTCATTGTTTTAAATCGGAAAAACGATATGGATTAGTTTTGTTAGTACGTGGGATAGGATAGAATATGGTGAATAAGTGTCACCATAAGAACGTTAAAAAGAACAAATGACGTGGTGAGTACTTATAGAAGAGCTCAAGAATAAATGCATCAGTGATAAGTGTATCAGATATATGGAGATAGAGTTTATGAATTTGAAACAAAGGAATAATATTGTGTATAAGCAAGAGTGCGAATATGATAAGGGTTTGTAGTTAAGACGGAAAGAGTTAGTGTTGGTTAACTAGAGTACTTGATAAAAATGTACTGGAATTATAAGATATTGTCAGGATATGATAACCAAATATGAAATGGATCTAGATACATTTGTATATTTAGATCCTAGTAATGTGAGATATTGAAGGAAGTGAGGATTTGTATATTTGAGTAAAACTAAAGATTGATAAAAATAGTTTAAGAACAAATACATCAATCATCAGTTTATAAGACAAATGAAGTCAGAATGTTAAGTTTGAACAATGAAAATTGCAGGAGGTATAAGAATAAAAGTGAATTTGATAAGTTAAGTAAACTAATTTTTGAGATAATTTCGATTGGAAAGGATGTATATGATTGGTCGATTATGGCTTGTGCCCTAGATTGAACAGTTGCTATTGACTAGCTGTCATAGTAAAGGTGATAGAGTTATAAGATTGGAAGAAAAGATAAAGTGAAGTTAATCAAGTATGATATGAATTTGGATTTGGTTATGTATTTTGATCATACAAATATGATGTAGGCAAAATAGATAAGCATTGGTGTGTTTTAAAAGTGGCTTTAAAGAAGAAAATACAAGTACAAGAGAGGATAAAGAATAAAGTTCTGTATAAGTAAATGGAGATATCAAAGTTATGAGGATACAATGAAGATTGTTACACAGAGATGAGTATATAAGTGATAGGAAAAGAGTATGTGAACATGAAAGGAAAGTTATGATTTGTGTATAAGGAATAAATAAAGGAATAAGGGATTGAGTTAAAGGATCAGATACAATAAAGGTTATATGGAAGTGTAGATGATAATTTTGATATAGAAGTAAGAAAAGTATGCAAGGTGATGTGGAAGGATTCTTTAAAGTGTATGTTTAATCATATTTAAAGAAGATTTAAGGTTGTGTTTTTGGTTAAATGATGATGGAAAACGAATTTGGTTATTATTATAAGGCAATTAGAGATGGATTTATGATGTTGAGTGATGAAAATGGATGTTACTGTCTATGTGATGAGTGACATTATATGGATTTTAGAAAGGTCAAAGGAAAAATACAGAATCAAATGAGAGAAAAGATATAAATGGATTGAGGTTATGAGTTACTGTGTATGTGATAAGTGACAGTAGATAAATGTATAAAGGAAAAAGGTAGTTGAAGAAATAAAGGAAGTAAAGATTAAGCAAAGGAGGTAGCATGAGAACACTAGAAGATATGTTCTTATTGATATGTTCAGTGAAAATTCGAAGACGAATTTTCTTTAAAGGAGGTGAGATTTGTAACATCCTGAAATTTAGGGTCAGTGACTAAATTGAAAATTTTGAAAACTATGTGCTTGATTTTGAAATAAGTTAAAAGTTCATGGATTTAATAGTAAAGTTGGGGAGTAACAAGGGTATTATGGTCTTTTCTAAGAGAAGATTTTTATTCTCTCTTTTTAAGGAATATAAAAACGTGGGAAATGGGGAAATCTATCCAGAGTCTTCTTCTTCTCCCCGTAAGCCTCAGTTAAAGGTGAGTTTAATTTCAACTGTTTAATTCTTGGATTTATAAGTTGATTTTGATTCTTTGAGTATTATATAAGCTTAAGGAAAGCTTATATAAGCTTAAGGAAAGCTTATATAAGCTTTAAACATCAAGAATAGAGAATTAAAAAGGAAATTATATTAAGGGTGTAGAAATGAACTTTTGTTATAGAAAGGTTTTTGAAGTTCTAAAGATGGATTTGACTTGTCAAAGGGTTAATTAAGAAGTTAGAGGTGATAGAATTGAATTTAGAACACATGGAAAATTTGATGAAATTCTTTGATTCAAGAATTATGGTGAATTATGAGATATGGTGAAGTGTTATAGTATTTTAAGAAGGTTTAAATATGTATAGATAAGTTTTAAGGTATAAGGAGGGATTAATAAGTAGAATTTGGGGTCAAAACAAGACATTTTCGTGCTTAAAATGTAATTCTGGGTAGTGTTCATCGATGCATCTTCAATGTGTATCGATGCATGAATATCGAATGCAATTAGTGCATCGATGCGCCCCCTTAAGATTAAGATATCGAAGGTAATTTGTGTACCGATGCATGAGTAGTGCATCAATGCACATGTTAAAGAATGTATCGATGCACTGTAGTATGTACCGATGCACTTCAATGGGAAATAGAATAAATCTTTCTTTCAGTCTAAGAAATGATAGATTATAGTATATCAATTGGATATTGATAGTATAAATACATGATTGTGTAGATATCAAGCACGAATAAGTTCCGGAATGATTATCAAGTTAAGATTCAATCGGAAGAAAGGAAAACATAAAAGTGGATTGGAACTTAGTGAGTTCAAGGTGAGTGCATATTAGTAGTATATGATGTTAAATGGAAAGAAGACTTGCGACAAGTCTATTTACAATAGTAAAATGCATGAATTCATAAATAGAAGTATATGTGTGTATGAATTATATGTGTTGACATGTTATTGTATATATGTATTATATGGTTGATGTTAATATATGCTATGTTATGATGATATAAACCATATTAGATGTAATAAATTATATGAATACAAAAGATAAGATCTTTGAGATATATATGGAAATGAAATATAACTACGTGAATGCATGATATGAGATAACTTAAGTAATAATATGAGAATATGGTAAAAGTGAGTTTATGAGAAATGATATGAACTAAGTAAGCAAAGGAAAAGGTTACTAAATATAAGAAGATGAGTTGGGCAAGTACATAGTAGTATGATCAATTAAGTGATGATATGAACATATAGGATAAGATAGATAAGAAAGATTCATATGCTTAAATAAAAATATGATACATTAGTTGTATGATAAAAGTTATGGAGTGATATGAGAAGATTATAGGAGTTATATGGAATTGAATTAAGTAAATAGATTAGTTTGTATATAAAAATAAATAATATATAGATATTATATATATATATATATATATATATATGTTTATAAGTATAATATAGGTTATGTAATGTAAGTGCATACTAAGAAATAAAGAATAAGATCGTGATACGATATAAATTATTATGAATTAGTGATGTAGGAATGCGATATAATATGCAATAAATCTTATGTGTTATGATAAATATGAACTTATGAGAATAAGATAGATAGTGACTTGGTGATAGAAGTATTTGACCATGAATTATGTAAATATGAATAATTTAAGAGATATGTAACTATGAGTACTGGAGTATGTATCTATGTGATCTGATACATGAGGTTATATGAAATATTATATTATATGATTATATGAGTATACGAAAAAGAATAAATTCATGAAGTTATATAGAAATGAGTGTGTAAACTTGCCTGATATGTATGACATGTTTATAGGAAACACATGAGAAATGTTATATGCTATGAGATATATGAATACAAAATGATATGAAAATTTACATGAACTACGTGATTACATGTATATGTAAATGAAGCTACGAATTTATATGAATATGTGATATGTTTACATGAATATGGAAAAAAAGATATAAAAGATAATACCCATGATATGTGTCATGAGAGCTAGGGGTATAGTTGGCATGCCAAGAGTCGAGGGTCGACGCGGTCTTTCGAGACATATATGTATTCTTTGAAACATGTATGAGGTCTTTTGAGACACATATTTGGTCCTTGGTATATGTATATGATTCTTAAGGATTTTTCTACGTGGTCCTTAGGGACATCTTATATGGCACTACGGTGCATTTCTACGCGACACTTCGGTGCAATTCTACGTTGCACTCCGGTGCATTTATAGGAGCTGTGGTGACAACATTAGTGCACAACCTCTATAGACTCACATATCTATAGTTCTCACATGTGTACATGGGCCATTAAAAATATAATATGCGAAAATTCTATGTGATGTTACATGTTTGTTTGGTGATGTGATATTATATGATGTATATGTATTAAAGATAAGAACATGATAATATAAAAAGGGAGAAACGATGATAACATATAAAAAAAGTTATGAATGTAAATGATGATATGTGTGTCTAGGTATAACTAGTACATCAAAGAATATATAATTTGGTATGATATGTATATGTATGTATTTATGTTTTGCAGGCATTATGAGTTTAATTAAATTACTATAATTCTATGTAGTGTGCATAGTAGTAATTAGAGTTGAGATTTCATATTTGAATGTTAATGCCTCACTAAGTCATAGACTTAGCGTGTGAATGTTTCACACGTAGGTATGAGAAGCGAGAATGGAAGTAGCGAGGAGCAAGACAGGTCAGTATTTTCCTTACGAGGATCATATCAGAAACATATTGAACATATGTATTTTGTTTATGGAGCTAGTTGGAATGTAGTTACAAGATTTTAAATTAAATATGCTCTGATCGTTTGATTGTAATTATTAATGTAAAGTACTCATTTCCTTAAATGATGAAATTAAGATTTTAGTGGATTTGTAAAGAATAGAGTCTTGAAAAGTTAATGTACACCTCAGAGTTGGATCCGAGTCGGATACGGGTTGGGGGTGTTACAGGTCTAGTCGTGAATCATATTGATGATGCTTAATTAACTGTTCAAAATTATGTTTAACTCAAATTCGAACGAAATAAAAAATTATACTCATTCAATCATAAATGACGATTTACATGCAAACATTACAAGTTAGGAGATCATATCACAAACCTTGCATGATTGAGTGGCCACTTAAATAATTTAGGTATTTGGTATTGATACTAGATTATGTGTATTGATACTGAATGATTAGTACTGTTACTCTTGTATAATATCAATACCAATTTAGTATATTGTGTCTATATTCAACTTATTGGTATCAGTATCAAAATTTTGGTATCGATACTACTATGATAGTACTAATAGTTAATGTCAATGTCGATATCAAAATGACATAGTGTGATATGTAAATTGACCTATGGTATTGATATTTTCATGAGTAATATTGATACCTCCTAGTAATTTGGTATCGATATCACATGTATAGTATCAATACCAAATGACTAAAATCATCCCTAAAACATGTCATTAACCTTTCCTATCATTCAATAACCATCATATATCATTCAACTAAGTTAATCTATATAAAAAAACATACTTCAAACATACTATGATCACATAGAATTTATCAAGATCATTTTGCATACTTATCACTCAAATTTGACATTTTCACTCAAATTCGAATAACATTAGAGCTATACATTGAACGTATGACATTCTCACTCAAAGAATACATTCTATTATACTTCTCTCTTTCTTTCAATCTTGATATTTTTACCACATATATTAAATTGGCCAGGTAGACAAGTTTATTGACTTGTAACGTACGCCAAATTCTCAACCTAAAGTTCGTAACAGAGGCTCTGCCGTGCGTTACAAGTCAAATAAAACCAAAACAGTTATCAACTAATGAATTTGCCCTACGCCAAATGTTGCTGATGAGTTCTGCAATGAAATTACACGTAATTTTTTTTTATCTTACCGTATCATATCTCTTAAATTTGCAACACCATTATTACAAGTATCAATTAAACTAAACCAAAACAGCATAAATAATTAAGTTGAAGGACATAATTTATAGAACATATTTAATTATAAAATAAACTTATCAAGAAAAAAATTGGTTTATTATAAATGAAATTGTCAATCTTCTATAGCTATGGTAGACACATATCAGTTGGATACAATGGAAACCTCCCACCGTAAAGTCACAACGATCGTTTTTTTTTGTTTGGTTGGGAAGAATTTTTTTTGAGATTTTGCCACAACCTGGAAATTTTCTTATCATTTTAGTTGCCTAGATTTTCTTAATATTTTGATGCTCACTGCTTTTAGCAATGCTCTAGAATACTATCGAGAAGCCATTTTCCAATCCATGCCTGTAAACATCATTGCCTTGGACTCCTGATAACTAATTCGATCATCCTACAAAAGAAAATCGAATCGGGTTAATCGTGTTTATAATTTCCACATGGAACATCCTGGAAATGGAAGATCGAAAACCTTATCTTTTCGACATCAAGCATGATGTCTTTGACTAATTGTTCATTGTTGGGACTGTTGTCGTCTCGTAGTAGTGTTTCTTTAAGTTCATCGAATTCGATGTAACCAGTTTGGTTCTTGTCGAAGTAACGAAAAGCTTGACAGAGTTGGTCGTCACCAATCCTTTTCAGGTGAACCGCCATCGTAACGAACTCATCGTAGGTTAGTGTCCCACTTCCATCAACGTCAACCTTTCGGAGAAGAAAGCATGGAAACAGATTTCAGATATGACAGCAGAAATAGAAAACTTGAACCCAAGGCATCTATTAGAAGCACAACCCTAGCCAAGAAATAAGTCTTGAAATGAATTATACAACTTACAGACTCCATTAACATCTTGACATCAGGATCTTCAACAGAATGCCCAAGTTTCTCCAGTCCGTCTCGTAGCTCCTCGAACGACAGATGCCATTATCATCGGTATCCATCATATTGAACATTTCGACAATCGATTTGATCCTCTGGTACGTTGTTTGCTACAACCTGTAATAAAATAGACATCAAACAAGCCTCTCAGATCACAAAGGTGAAATGAAAGAAAAAAAAAAAAAAGCTTAATACTTACCCTTAAAACTTTCTTCTTGAATTTGCTCATCAATGAGAACTGTTTAATCCTTGATCTTATGTTTTCTCCCATATTTACGTTAGGACAATGTTTAATGTTTTGAATCCATGGATGTTCTTCATATAAAAACACAAAAAAGGTCTTTTTATCATATATTTTGGATATTTTCTTCATATTTTCAATAGATAATCTATTTTCACCCTAGAATTTTATAAGTTCGTCTCCTAACATAAAATCTTATGTTTGTTTGAGAAAGAGTACATACCGAGGACCTCTTGAAGCGTTAGATGATCGTAAGGATTAGGATGAAGCATGCTCTTGACAAGTTCTTTGGCTTCACTGGAAACCCTATGTAACACCCTCAGACTGATATAGGTGACCCGATCCGATCTGAGGTGTCACATTAGGGCCACCGGAGCGACCCACAATAAAAATCCAGGAAAATTTAATTTTTTGTTAAAACGTGTAAAATCATAAAACAAATTAAAATTAAAACACATGTTCCAGACTCAGTATAAAATAAGTCAAAAGTGATCTACATGCCCCCTAAACACATGCACTGTACTTCGTAAGCAACGCCAGTGTAACTCCTTTACTGATGTTGATAGTTGTACTGGATAAATTTAACCTGAAATAGTGAGTAAAGAGTGAGCTTTGGGAAGCTCAGCAATACAAAACTACCTAGTGATGCTGAAGGACATGCAACTAATAGGCAAACATAAATTTCCTTATCTATTTAGGTGTCTACAGGTTTTGGGGATGAACTGTGGTTCACTGATATTTCTTCGAGTAAAAGACATGAAGATTTCAGTTCAGAGGAAACATTCATAGGACCAAGTTTTTAGGAGATTGGAATAAGATGTCTAGTGTGTTCCAAGTCCAACAAAATAGATTTTGCCAATCTTCTATAGCTATGGTAGAAGCATATTAGTTGGATACACTGGAAACCTCCCACCGTAAAATCACAACGATCGTTTTTTTGTTTGGTGGGAAGAATTTTTTTTTTGAGATTTTGCCAAACCTGTAAATTTTCTTATCATTTTAGTTGCCCAATTTTCTTAATATTTTGATGCTCACTGCATTTACCAATGCTCTAGAATACTGTCGAGAAGCCATTTTCCAGTCCATGCCTGTAAACATCATTGCCTTGAAAATAAATCCTGATAACTAATTCGATCATCCTATAAAAGAAAATCGAATCCGAGTTAATCGTGTTTATAATTTCCACATGGAACATCCTGGAAAACGGAAGATCAAAAACCTTATCTTTGTCGACATCAAGCATGATGCCTTTGACCATTTGTTAATTGTCGGGACTGTTGTTGTCTCGTAGTAGAGCTTTTTTAGTTCATCGAATTCGATGTAACCAGTTTGGTTCTTGTCGAAGTAACGAAAAGCTTGACAGTGTTGGTCGTCGCCCAGTGGCGGACCTATGTGTCCCAGGAGGTAGCAAATGCATACCTATTTTCCTTTAAAAAGTATCAACATTTAATATATTTTATTAAGAGTTTAAAATTATGCACACATATTTCTTGAGCTTTGTGCTCTTTGACGTGAGTAAGAAGTTAATTTCAACCTTTTATTCTAAATTTTTAAATTAAAAAATATTGATTAAAATAATATATACCATTTTACCTTTTACAACAATTCATCTCACATTTTTACTTTCTCTCATTTTCCTTAAAAAGTATCAATATTTAATATATTATATTAAGAGTTAAAAATTTTGCACACCTATTTCTTGAGCTTTGTGCTCTTTGACGTGGGTAAGAAACCAATGTCAACCTTTTATTCTAAATTTTCAAATTAAAAAAGTATTGATTAAAATAATATATACTATTTTATCTTTTACAACAATTCATCTCACCTTTTTTACTTTCTCACCTCTAAAGCTTCTGTTTTTTTTTTAATTCAAACCCAGCTGCTATGAAACCCAACTATCGGTCACTTGCTTCAGTCTAAATCAACTGTCATGATGCCGTTCACCGACAATTTTCGGTGAACTTCCCCAACAAAGATACATGCGAGTAAGGTGATTCTCATTTCTTTTCCCTCTTAAATTTAGTTAAATTCATATTTATGTTTTTGTGTTTTTTGAAATTTATTTTTTAAATTTGAGTGAATTAAAATTAAGATATAAAATTAAATTTTAGATCAATTTAATAGATTTTAGTGATTTTATGAAGAATATTTGAATGTTAAATTGTGATATATAAAATTATGAATATATATTTTTGGGATGGAGAAAAAGTATATTAAATTTGTGTAATTTAAGCTGAAGCAATTTGGATATTTTAACTTTTAAGTTGAATCCATTAAAATTACTTAATTAGTAATTAAGATCTTACTTCTTTAATAATAAATATAGTTATTAATAGTGAATTATAATCGATAATTATTTTGGTTTGTAAATTTTGTAATTTAGTAGTCAGAAGATGAATGAAGAAAAGACCAACTTTCAACGAAAGAAGAAGAATAGAACGTTGGATTGGTTTGTTCAAAAGTCCAAAAAAAAATTATGCAAGTTCTTCCCAAGTGAAGTGTCAAATTGTATCTCATAACCAACTCAACCTTCAGCAACTTAAGCCGAACAAGAATTTTATTTCTCTTCAAATAATATGCCCCAAACTCAAGAAACCGGAATAGGATCTACATGCCTTACACAAGATGTTAGTACAACATTTGCAAAATATGAGGGAAAACGAGTGGGAGTATTTATTTGCTACAACCACTACATTTTGTAACAAGAATGACATTGATATTCTTGATATGGATGTTGTGTATACTCCTCCGAGAAGAAAGAAACGTTATCATTTGGATACTACTAATATTCATTATTTTCGAATTGAAGTGTTATTGGGAGTTATAGATATTCAGCTGCAAGAGTTAAACAACCGATTTGATGAGGTTAGTATAGAGTTATTAACTTGTATGGCTTCTTTGAGTCCACTTGATAAAATTTCTTCTTTGGACAAACAAAAAGATACTTAAACTTGATGAATTATATCCCGATGAATTTAAATGTGTTGATAGACTAGTCCTTGATGATCAATTTGGTAATTATATTGTTGATATACAGAGGGATGATATATTTTGGGTATTGAAAGATATGGTGAACTTTCCATGAAGCTAGTCGAGACAAAGAAGCATCAAGTGTCCCAACAAGTTTATTTGCTGATAAAGTTGGTATTGATTCTCCCCGTAGCAACTGCAAGTATGGAAAGAGAATTTTCTAAAATGAACAACATTAAGAGGAGGTTGTGAAATAGCATAGGTGATCAATTTCTAAATGATTGTTTGGCCACTTATATAGAAAGAGATGTTTTTGTCCAAATTGATAATGAAAAAAATCTTGAAACGATTTCAAAGAATGAAAGCTCGTTGAGAATAATTGGCTTTTTGAATGAGGTTAGTATAGAGTTATTAACTTGTATGGCTTTTTGAATGAATTGTTATTTTCGATTTTGGATTATGTAACTTTTTTTAATTAATGAATATTATAATATTTATTTTGGACCCCCATTTTTTAATTTCTGGATCCGCCACACTAGTTGCCGATCCTTTTCAGGTGAACCGCCATCGTAACAAACTCATCGTAGGTTAGTGTCCCACTTCCATTAACGTCAGCCTTTCGGAGAAGAAAGCATGGAAACATATTTCAGATATGACGACAAAAATAGAAAACTTGGAACCCAAGGCATCCCTTAGAAGCACAACCCTTGCCAAGAAATAAGTCTTGAAATGAATTATACAACTTACAGACTCCATTAACATCTTGACATCAGGATCTTCAATAGAATGTCTGTTGGGATTTTTGGAAGCTCGAATCGACAACTGGAATGATTTGCAAAGAGGGGTCAGAATGGTTTTTGTGTTTAGGAGTAGGGAGATTGAAATATAGAGAATTGCACAGTGATTTATAGTGGTTCGACTTCTCAACCAAGTCTACATCCACTACCTTAGCTCCTCACCAAGGATTTTCCAACAAATTCACTAATTTGTTCTTTCTTTTTCAAGGACAAAGAGATAACCTTTACAACTCCTCAGTTTTTCAATGGCTAAACTATAACCTTTCCCCTTTACAAAAGGATAAAAGAAGTAAACAAATAAACCTCTCAAAGGTAGATGTTTACAAGAATTAAGCTCACAAGAACAAATATTTACAAGATAAAGGAAAATAAGAAAAAAAAGCTCTTCTATTGTGTTTGATTGCTTGGATAGTTGTTCTCTTGTTTCTTCAAGTGTCCTTAACTTGTATTTATAGCTTGGAATATGTTTGAAGTCGTATATAGCCATTGGGGATGTTTTGGAGCTGTTTGGGGATGACTTTTCTGCAATAATAGGTTGCCATAACATAGTGCATCAGTACACTATCAAGGTGCATCGGTACCCCTTCATTAAATTCAAATAAACTAGTCGTTACTAGCCGTTGCAGCCAGGGTGCATGGATGTACTGCAGGGTTCATCGATGCACTAATTGCATTCGGTGTTTGAGTGTATGGATGCACTGTTTGACACCCTTTAGCATTTTTGCTTAAATTTTAATTTAATGGACTTTGGATTGTTTTTGAAATCTTTTTTAAAAACTTTGAATAAATTAAATTCAAGTCCAAAAATATTTTTCCTTTAAATTTATTATATCGAAACATAATTCAACAATTCCCAAGTTTCTCCAGCCCGTCTCGTAGCTCATCGAATGACAGATGCCTGTTATTGTTGGTATCCATCATATTGAACATTTCGATAATTAAATCGATTTGATTCTCTGGTAAGTTGTCTGCTACAACCTGTAATAAATTAGACATCAAACAAGCCTCTCAGATCACAAATGTGAAATGAAAGAAAAAGGAAAAAGGAAAAGCTTAATACTTACCCTCAAAACTTTATTCTTGAACTTGCTCATCAATAAGAACTGTTTAATCCTTGATCTTACGTTTTCTCCCATATTAACGTTGGGACAATGTTTAATGTTTTGAATCCATAGATGTTCTTCACATAAAAATACAACAAATGTCAGTTTATTATATATTTTAGATATTTTCTTCGTATTTTCAATAGATAATCTATTTTCACCCTAGAATTTTATAAGTTCGTCTCCTAACATAAAATCTTACGTCTGTTCGAGAAATAATACATATCGAGGACCCCGTGAAGCGTTAGATGATCGTAAGGATTAGGATGAAGCATGCTCTTGACAAGTTCCTTGGCTTCACTGAAAACCCTATGTAACACCCTCAGACCGATACAGGTGACCCGATTCGATATGAGGTGTCACATTAGGGCCATTGGAGTGACTTGCAGTAAAAATCTGAGAAAAATTTAATTTTTTTGTTAAAACGTGTAAAATCTTTAAACAATTTAAAATTAAAATAAAAGTTTCAAAAACAGTATAAAATAAGTCAAAAGTGACATATATTCCCCCTAATCACATGCACCGTACTCCGAAAGCAACGCTAGTGGAACTCCTTTACTGATGTCGATAGTTGTATTGGATTAATTTAACCTGAAATGGTAAGTAAAGAGTGAGCTTTGGGAAGCTCAGCAATACAAAACTACAACGTGATGCTGAAGGACATGCAGATAATATGTAAACATAAAAATTTCCTTATCTATTCAGGCGCCTACAGGTTTTCGGGATTAGCTGTGGTTCCACTGATATTTCTTCGAGTAAAAGAAATGAAGATTTTAGTTCAAAGGAAACATTCAGAGGACCAAGTTTTTAGGAGATTGGAATAGGATGTCTAGTGTGTTCCAACAAAACAGAGTAACATATATAAATCCTTTAAAACGTTTGTAGTTCAAAACATATTTTAAAAACCATAGTAATACCCTCTAACCAAACATCATTACACAGTTCCCCATAATTGCATCCATAAGGACCTACCCTAAGCACACAGCAGAGGAGCCACCCTAAGGGAGTACCTTGGGGCCTATGGAACTACCCAAGGGTCTCCTTAGGTTTTACTAGCTTGATCAGAGTTGAACCTCCGTACTCCAGAATCCTACCCATACAGTATCCAATATAAATCAAATTTAACAGTAAATTGTAATATCAGTATCGTGAACCAATAAAATCTCGTAAGGGTGGTAATGAAATAAACCACATAACTGCCTTCAACATGTACACCATATGTAGTCATATGATTAACCCAAGGGAGTACCTTGGGGCCTGAGAGCCTACCCAAGAAAGTTTCTCAGCGCCTCGAAGCCTACCCAAAGGTCACCTTAGGTCTGTAAAGATTTACCAGCTAGATCAGAGCATAACCTCCCTACTCCAACCTACCCAGATAATGTCACAAATAAAACAGTTCAAGTAGTAATCAGTAGATTTCATGATCCATAAATTAGGATCGATCATACATTCTAGTGAAAACATGAAACCATATAACACATTTCAGGTAACCATAGTTCAAAAACCAGTAGATTCAGTGATCCATAAATCATGAACTATTATATTTTCCAGTGAAAATAGGTAATGTAACACCCCTAACCCATATCCGACCTGAATATGAGTCTGAGGTGTCACATTGACTTTTCAAACTTTGACACTTAAAGAAAACAGAGAAATTTTAGACTTTCATTAAAACCAAATACCTTAATTTACATAAAAGAAACCACAAAATACTAAATCGATCAGAGCATTCGTAACAAACACTTTTCTTACATGCCAATACCATACACGACAAAATACATACTCCAGTGGATCAAATATGTCTCAAAAGACCCTGTAAATGTTCCAAACGATATAAATATATATGTCCCAAAGGACCACGTAGAACCCTCGACTCTTGGCATGCCAACTATACCTATAGCTCTCATATCGTATACCATGGGTATTATTCTTATGTTTCATATGTTCATGTATTCATGTCATTTCTCTTGTGATCACATAAATCATATCAATTACCATGTCACATGTGCATTTGAATCTATTCACATATATCATTTATCAAATCATATGAACATATATACTTTATGCATGTATCATAATAATTATCATGTATGCATGTTCATAACTATGGTGCTATGAAAATCAACATAGGAATTAGACTTATCACAAGCCTTATTCCATTGTATCATACTTATAATATGTACTCACCTTAGCCTTGCTTTGACCCAATTCTAATCCTTCAATTATTCCGGAACGAGATTACGTTCTAAATCTACATAGTAATACATTGATATATATATCAGTATACTAATTGATATATTCTAAACTAGCATTCCTTAGGCTAAAAAGAAATCTATTTTTATCTTTTAATGAAGGTATGCATCGATGCACTACACCATGTATAGATGCATCCCTTGACGGGTGCATCGATGCACTATCTATGCATCGGTGCATAAATCTCATTCGATGTTTGTATTTTAAGCAGGTGCATCGATGCACTAATTGCATTCGATATTCATTTATTTGAGAGTGCATCGATACACATTGAATGTGCATCGATACACACCGCCCAGAAATTGTATTTTAAGTCCGAAAATCATCAATTCTTCTCTTTTAAACCCCTATCATGTCATTAAACCCAATCATCATTACTTAAACCAACTTATATCCATGAAAATTATCTTTAACCTCAAAATCCTATCCCTCATATGTAATTCAAGAATCATACTCAATTCCAATATGTTATAAATACAATTCTAACACTTCATATTCCTTAATTAGCATGATGACAAGTCAAATTTAACTTTAAATTCAACTTATCAACTCTTTTCCATAAATTCATTTAAAACCCCATTTTCTTTAATCTCTTATAACTTCTTCATCTTTTGATTTTAAGATAACTTAAGCTTTCCTTAAGCTTAGTTATCATCTAATGATCATAACCCAACCTTAAATTTAACCAGAAATTATCTAAATAGAAGACTCACCTTTTGTTCAAGCCTTCACGTATGAAGAATGAAGAAGAGAAGAAAAGAGAACTCTAGAACCTTTTCTCTCTTCCCACGTGGTTTCCTTATTTTATAATGGAAAATAAAAATCTTCTTGTCAAATGACCATTTTACCCTTTACTTCATTTAATAATTACTAACAACTTTTATGATTTATTTCCAAATAAATCATTGAACTAATCCATTGTTCTACTCTAGTCACCAAATTCTAAAACTTTACAATTTGATCACTAACTCGGTATTGAGGATGTTACAAATCTCCCCTCCTTTAAAGAAAATTCATCCTCGAATTTTCACTGAACATATCAATAAGAATATATCTTCTAATGTTCTCATGCTACCTCATTTACTCAATCTTTCTTTCCTTTATTTCTTCAACTATCTTTTTTTTATCTACTGTCACTTAGTCACATACACAGTAACCCATAACCTCAATCCATTTATGTCTTTTCTCTCCTTCGATTCTGCATTTTCCTTTGACCTTTCTAAAATCCAATAATGTTACTCATTACATAGACAGTAACATCCATTTTCATCACTCAACATCATAAATCCATCTCTAACTATCTTATAATAATAACCAAATTCGTTTTCCATCATCATTTAACCAAGAACACGACCTTAAATCTTTTTTAAATATGATTCAACATACACTTTAAAGAATCTTTTCACATCACCTTGCACACTTTTCTTACTTCTATATAAAAATTATCATCTACACTTCCATATAACCTTTATCGTATCTGGTCCTTTAACTCAATCCCTTTCATTTCTTTATTCCATTATTCCTTTATTTATTCCTTATACACAAATCATATCTTTCCTTTCATGTTCACATACTCTTGTCTTATCACCTACACTTATCTCTATGTACCAATCTTCATTGCATCCCCATAACTTTGATAACTCATTTCTTATACAGAAATTCATTCTTTATCATTTCTTATACTTGTATTTTCTTTCCTTAAGGTTTCATGCAAATATTTATCTCCTTTTCTACATCATAGGTATCTGATCGGAATACACCACTATATTCAGATTCACATCATAATTGATTAACTCAACTTTATCTTTTTCTCTAATCTCATAACTCTGTCACTTTTACTCTGATATCTAGTCAATAACATCTGTTCAATCTAGGGCACAAGCCCTAGTCAACCAATCATATATATCCTTTCCAATCAAAATTATTTCAAAATTAGTTTACTTAACTTATCAATTTCACCTCTATTCTCATACATCCTGTAATTTTTGTTGCTCATACTCAACATTCTGACTTCCTTTGTGTTATAATCTGATCATCGATATACTCATTCTTAAACTCTTCTTATTAATCCTCAGCTTTACTCAAATATACAAATCCTTATTTTCTTTACTATACCACATTATTATGATCCAAATATACAACTGTATCCAGATCCATTTAAGATTTGGTTATCATATCCTGACAATATCTTATAATCTTATACTTCCAGTACATTCCCATCACATATTCTTGTTAGTCAACGCAAACTTTTTCCTTCTAAAATGCAATCTCTTTTCATATCCACACTTTTGCTTATGTACAACACTATTCTTTGTTTCAACTCATAAACTTTGTCTTTCTATATCTTATACTCTTATCATTGATGCACTTATTCTTGAGCTCTTCTATAAGTACTCACCACGTCATTTGATCTTTTTAACGTTCTTATGGTGACACTTGTTCACCATATTCTATCTTATCCACATACTAACAAACCTAATCCATGTCGCTTTTCCGATTCAAAACAATAAAGATCTTCTATCACTATTCTAATATGATTTCAACTTTCTAAAATCAACCTTTAATCTTATAAGATACTTTCTGAGGTTTCCGCTCTTCATCCTGCCTGGCCAGGGCAGGTGAATTGCTATCACCATCAGATTTATCAGCTATCGATTTACTTTGACAATTTCTAGAATCAATTTCTACTATATCATACAAATCTTATTCTATTAGCAAGACAACATACTCTGTACACTATCAGATAAGAAATTTTTCATTCTGTGTTACCATGTACACCTTTTTAAAACACTTTTTACTTCGGTTTAAGCCTAGAATCGGCTAAACCTTAGCTCTGATACCATTAAATGTAACACCCCAACCCGTATCCGACCCGAATATGAGTCTGAGGTGTCACATTGACTTTTCAAACTTTGACACTTAAAGAAAACAGAGAAATTTTAGACTTTCATTAAAACCAAATACCTTAATTTACATAAAAGAAACCACAAAATACTAAATCAATCAGAACATTTGTAACAGACACTTTTCTTACATGCCAACACTATACACGACAAAAGACATACTTTATCCGTTACTTCTGATCTGATCTTCTAGCAGTGATGTTATTCTTATCACCCTATTTCCGCTCTTCCTGATTCTTGGTACCTACATGTAAATCACTTACACGCTAAGTCATAGACTTAGTGAGACATATAAATATAATAATAATGCATTCCGAATGAATATGAACATAAAATCTATCCATTCAATCATGTCATATACCATTCAATGTAAACAATAATAATATGGTAACATATAACTATAACAATGCAATTACTTTTGATAACCTTTTATAGGCCCATGTATATTTTTGAGAACTCAAGGTATTCGAGTACATTGAAGTTGTGCACTATGTTGTCACCACAGCTCGTATGGGTCCTACTAGGGGCTATGAAATTTATCCCAAAGGACCTATGTACTGTATTTGTCTCGAATGACCACTCCTTAAGAACCATATACATATTCCAGTAGATCAAATATATCTCAAAAGACCCTGTAAATGTTCCAAAGGATATATATATGTCCCAAAGGACCATGTAGAACCCTCAACTATTAGCATGCCAACTATACCTATAGCTATCAATCGTATATCATGGGCATTATTCTTATGTTTCATATGTTCATGTATTCATGTCATTTCTCTTGTGATCACATAACTCATATCACTTACCATGTCACATGTGCATTTGAATCTATTCACATATATCATTTATCAAATCATATGAACATATATACTTTATGCATGTATCATAATAATTATCATGTATGCATGTTCATAACTATGGTGCTATGAAAATCAACATAGGAATTAGACTTATCACAATTCTTATTCCATTGTACCATACTTATAATATGTACCCACCTTAGCCTTGCTTTGACTCGATTCTAATCATTCAATTGTTCCGGAACGAGATTAAGTTCTAAATCTACATAGTAATACATTGATATATATATATATATATATATATCAGTATACTAATTCATATATTCTAAACTATCACTCCTTAGGCTAAAAAGAAAGCTATTTTTATCTTTTAATGAAGGTATGCATCGATGCACTACACCATGTATCGATGCATCCTTTGACGGGTGCATCGATGCACTATCTATGCATCGGTGCATAAATCCCATTCGATGTTTGTATTTTAAGCAGGTGCATCGATGCACTAATTGCATTCGATATTCATTTATTTGAGAGTGCATCGATACACATTGAATGTGCATTGATACACACAGCCCAGAAATTGTATTTTAAGTCCGAAAATCATCAATTCTTCTCTTTTAAACCCCTATCATGTCATTAAACCCAATCATCATTACTTAAACCAACTTATATCCATGAAAATCATCTTTAACCTCAAAATCCTATCCCTTATATGTAATTCAAGAATCATAATCAATTCCAATATGTTATAAATACAATTCTAACACTTCATATTCCTTAATTAGCATGATGACAAGTCAAATTTAACATCAAATTCAACTTATCAACTCTTTTCCATAAATTCATTTAAAACCCCATTTTATTTAATCTCTTATAACTTCTTCATCTTTTGATTTTAAGATAACTTAAGCTTTCCTTAAGCTTAGTTATCATCTAATGATCATAACCTAACCTTAAATTTAACCAGAAATTATCTAAATAGAAGACTCACCTTTTGTTCAAGCCTTCACGTATGAAGAAGGAAGAAGAGAAGAGAACTCTGGAACCTTTTCTCTCTTCCCACGTGGTTTCCTTATCTTATAAGGGAAAATAAAAATCTTCCTTATCAAATGACCATTTTACCATTTACTTCATTTAATAATTACTAACAACTTTTATGATTTATTTCCAAATAAATCATTGAACTAATCTATTGTTCCACTCTAGTCACAAAATTCTGAAACTTTACAATTTGATCACTAACCCGGTATTGAGGATGTTATAAACCAGAGAACATATACCATGTAGCCATAGTTCATAAGCCAGTAAATCAGTAAATCAGTGATTTTAGAAAATCACATTTTAAAACAGGTAAAACATTTACATGTCACATAAGGAATACACTAGAGGATCCAAATATTATTCAATGCTACTTGGTAATCAGTAAGGTATTCATAATCTTGTGCATTCGAGATACTTAAGATTTCAAGTATGTCAGGAGTAGTTCCATTATTTAAACAAATAGGGTTATTTTATACATTTTGGTTCTTTGAGAATTCTCAATAATTTAACTCAATAAGGATAGAGCAATGATTTGTGGTATTCAAGATTATATATTGAATTATCAGGATTTCGAGTCCGATTGATCTACAGTTCCCAATAGTGTGATACTTGTCATTATTTGGATCGTGATACTTAACTATTATTCACTTCTTATTACTGACTGCACCAGCTGATCTGATTAATATCATAATCATCCTTGATCAATTCTTGAGGAGACGAACATGTATTCCATTAGTATTTATTTCATTTTTGCATTATAATAGTATCCAAAATGTCTGACGACTTGAGTCATGCTACATAACCTTTAGAGGCAGTACAAGTCTTATAGCTTTTCGAATGTTAGGATCCGATTATTAGTGACTATCCGAGCAGATCGTGAATTTAACAAATGAAATAGTGATTTATCGAATTAAAAATACGAATTCTCAATGTAGTTTTGCTCTTAGGTCAGTTCGGACCATTTTTACCCTATAGAGGCAATTTCGTAATTTTATAATGAGGTGATTTTGGTATTAAACCTTTTAATGAAAATAATTAGAATTTAATAATTCTGAGGTCGTTGGCTCATCAGAGTAATCAATGTACTTGAAATCATTTCTTACTAGTCTTCCAATTCCTTTATGTAATTCAATCTAGTCTTAACCAATTTATCACTTAAACTGTATTTGGTTCGAGTCTATCCATAATCAAACATGCATAATAGATCAATCATATACATCCATACATTTATCCATTATCAACATGTTCTATAAAGCATGAAAAGAGGTAGTAAAGTATTACGTCAATTTTCGTACTCCACTGATCGAACATTTAAACTCCATTCGATCACTCTCGAACTTAAATTCAATGTCCAATAATTTCTTGTATACATAGCAAACAAATTTACATCAAAAACTAAACTTAATCGAAAAACCAAATTGAATCCGAAGCTAAAACACTGAAAAACTACTTACTGAGTGCGAATTTGGCAAAATGAACTTCAGATTCGGACTCCGGACGTCGAAAAACATAATATATGACTTTTTAAAAAAATTAACTTTTTTGTCAAAGTCAACGGTTAACGGTCAGACCAGTCAAAGTTAACGGTCAGATTGGTCAACGGTCAATGGGTCAGGTCAAAGTCAATGGGTCGGGTTGGGTTGACTCGGTTCGGGTCAAACAGGCCTGGTTCAGATCGGGTTGGGCCAGTTCGAGTCGGTCTAGACCATTTCAAAAGCTTCCCGGACCGACGGATGAATCCTATACGCACTGTCAGCGCATGGTAGCACGTGCAGCGACGAAGGGGGCTATTTGAATGGTCGATTCTCTCTTGAGCAACAATACAATTAAAATAATCCACATCAGCCATTTAACCAACCTAAAACAACTTAAATCAATCGAAAATATTCGAAACTTACCCCCCAACTGCGGTTGACGGTGACGCGACGACGAGGGACCAATCTAACCGAGTTTTGGTCGCACGACACTGGTTAACGCAATCGTAAGGGCAGTGAGTTATGTTGGTCGCTGGATCGACTAGAAATCAAGGAAATCTGTGGCGACAGGGTTGGAATTGAAGAAACTTTATATTGAAATTTACGGCGTTAGGCGACGTTTCACGGTGAGGGGCTTAAGGAGTTTTGATCAGGATGAGATGGCAATTCAGATAGAGGTGGCAGCGGTGGCTATGGAGGTCGGACGACGATTGATTTGATGAAGGATGGTGAGGGGAATTAGGGATTGGGTTTTTGGGGATTTTTAGGTTGGCTTGCTCGACCGGAAGGTTTATTATTCAATGTCAAGGAAAAATGGGAAAATTCAGGGTTAAGTCCTTAAACTTCCCAGAGTTTCAAAACCAAGTTGCAAGTTTCTAGAACTTGCAATTTAACCCTTTAAATTTACTTAAATTAATACAATTCAGCCCCTAAATTAGAGTGTGACACCCTAAGCCAAGAATCCCTTTGAAAGTCTTTTTCTCCTTTTATTATTGCATTTGCTATTCCTTCATCTGATTATGCACTACCCATTCCATTATTCATCGTTAAAAGCTTAATAGCGATGTTGATGTATCACCATAAGATGATGTCACGTCATCATTAAAAAATTAAAAAAAATGTCACATCAAAAATTCTATTAATTTTTTAACGATGATGTACCAAATTGAAACCTAAACTAAATGTTGAGTATGATTTTGAAGTAAAATAAAGTTTAGGTACCAAACTAGAACAAAAGTAATAGTTTAGGTACTAAACATGTAGTTTACCCAAAAAATAGTATATGTAAGTTGTGAATTTAATTCTTATTATTCAATTGATCAT
This sequence comes from Hibiscus syriacus, assembly GCF_006381635.1. Classification (NCBI taxonomy): domain Eukaryota; kingdom Viridiplantae; phylum Streptophyta; class Magnoliopsida; order Malvales; family Malvaceae; genus Hibiscus; species Hibiscus syriacus. The sequence goes on along the minus strand of NW_024062029.1, from coordinate 507,894 downwards.
TATGAATTCATGTGATTTACTCGTATTAACTTTATACAATTTGAGTTAAATTTTTTAAAATACAAGAATTAAAATTAAAAAGAAATTATAAAAATTAAATCTATAATTTAGACATAAAATAGGTTACACCATAATCCAAATGAAAACATGAATTTAGTGGGAAAAGAGAAAAAAAATATAGATTACCTGCCCAAAAAGGAGGAACTCCACAAAGCAAAATATAGAGTAGGACACCTTGAGCCACAATTTCCAAAATAGATATATGATTGATTTATAACTTTACCTGAACTTTAGATATATGTTAAAACCATCAAATTTTGCTTTAAAATGTTAACGAATTTGTCGACAATCTTTAAAGCATGTGGTTAAAAGCTATCGGTTTACATCTCTCTTCTCCCTAGGTTGTGAGTTCAACACTCAATATGATCAAAGTTTCTCTTCCCCTCCCCTACGTAGGAATTGTTAAAAAAAAACAATAATAATTTTTTTCATTATTTTTTTAAAACCATTGAAATTTACTTTAAAATTAAATATATATTAAAACAAAATTTATCAGATTCATAGATAATGGAGAGGCCAAAATCAATGGCTTTAATTGGGGCAGTTTCACTTTCATCTGCGAATAAGAAATTCTCAGGTTTTAAATCTCTATGTATCACTCCATGCTCATGACACACCTGCAACATTCAAAAAAATCCTATGAAATTTACAATATAGAAACAAAGTTTATTAAAAGGTCAAACATTCGAAAAACTAATAATAATTTACCTTGACAATTTCCAAAATAGTTTTAGTGACGGATGCAGAGCTCGTTCTGAATAATGACCTTTAGCCACAATTCGATCGAATGGCTCACCTCCATGGCACAGATCCATAACAAAAGAAACATCTTCTTTATCCTCGAAGGCTTCCCTAAAGGCGACGATATTCGGATGCTTCGACAAATGCCTCGTGATATCGACCTCCCTTCTCACATCTTCGAGGTCGACTTTGGTCCTCAGCTTCGCCTTCGATATCTTCTTGTAGACACTAATTTTCTAGCGCCATATGTCTCCTCCCCGAAGACTCCTCCTGCAGCCAATTTTCACAGCAACCAAAGAGCGTTAGAAGTCTATTTTGTATAGGATTCTAAAAATAGTCTGCTTTTTCCATTATAAATACATGTAATCCATATCATTTGTAACACACGAATAGAGATACGAAATACAAGCAGAAATTACGAGCAATCTTAGAGCGAAATCAGAGTTTTTTTTCCTGCAAGTTTTTGAAGAGAAATACAAGGTAAATATAGTACCTTTTTCGAGTTTACGCTTGCATGCTTGTGTCTCGTTACATTTTGTATTCGAAAAACACCAAAGAAAATGATTTTTTGCCGATGAACAGGGGCATTTTTCGGGATCTATTTTTATAGATCTAGCCCCCGAGGCTTCTTTTCTTGAAAAAATACTTTGATTTTCGGAATGGGTGTGAAAAAGGGGTAATCTCACTCTTGGTCCCCTCGTTTATAAAGGATTTAATTTCCACCCTGAAATCCCAATTCATCCTCAAAGTGCTCCAAAATTTGTCATTTGATTTTCTATTTTTACATTCTAGTCCGTTTTCTAGATTTGAATTTCAATTTTCTTCTTATTTTATTTAATATTACATTATAGTATATATTTGATATTACTCCTGTATATTATTATTGTTTATTTCCTTTTGTTGTTATGTATATACATGTATCACTATTATTTTATTTTTTACTTATTTTATTTATATTTTATATTATATATATATATATTACGTTAATTCTTAATATTTTTCTTTATATATTTTTTAGTTTACAAGCTAATATGTATGTATTTTCTTTTTTACCTTTTTTCCCTTCGTTTTGTTTATTTATTTTATTTTTATTTTCTTTATTCATTGATTCATTTTTCCTATTTTATTTGTTTATTTATCTTATTCCATTGTCTTTATTTTTTATATATTCCTTTTATTTTCATAATCTCCATATCAACTGCGTTGTTTACTTTTCGTCCATATTTGTTAGTATTTTTTTTTGTTTATCTCTTATTTATTTCATTTTCTTTATTTTCAATTTATCTTCATCGTTTTTGTTTTTCTAACACTTTTCTTGATTATTTAAGGGTTCGTTTTCCAAACCTTAGAGGTGAGTACTTTGGATCGTCATTTTATCTTTTAATTTAACTTACAATTTTCTTAATCAAAGACAACTGGAAATTACGTAGTACCGAAAGGGCAGTTCAAGGGTGTTAACCCTTCCTTGACTGTAACCGACTCTCGAATTCGACACATCTTTGGTAAGACGTAGATCAGGTAAGAAATAGGGTGTCCGATCAACCCATTTGGTTTAAAATAAATGATCAGTGGTGACTCCTAATCTATTTTCCTAAGTCGAAGCCCAATTATGGGGCCCAACCGAAAGACGGTTGCGATAGCTTGGCGACTCCGCTGGGGACACATGTAAGTGAGTCAGGCTAAGGTAATTTCCAGTTGTCTTTTTAACGAAAAGGGTAAGTTTAAATTTTAAGGTAACATTTCGATCCTTATTACTTACTTTTGATTATATTTTTTCGAGTAAATAGTTGAACTGACCGTTTTCTAGTGATTTCAGCTTTCCAAACTTTTTCATTCAAGGCTCTAAACCCGAGCTCCGAACCCGTTTTAAGTGGGGGTGAAAGCGATGCATTCGTGTGAATTTATTCACCGCATAGGCCAAGCAAGTAGCCTTCGGGATTCATATACCCTATGTCTTCGTGTGAATTTATTCTCCGCATAGACATAAGGGAATGTGTCCTCTCGAGTTTAACTTAGTCCACACAAGCCTGTGATGGGTTTAGGACTAAGGGTCTGGTAAGCCCAAGGGGGCACCAGCAAGAAGAACTCGGGTACCATTTTTTAGAACCTAAACCGGGAGAATTTGAAGAAATAGAGCCTACCCCAAAACCACATTCCAAAACCTAGGACATTTCTTTCCTAACCATGTTTTTTTTTCTCTTATGTTTTTTCTTGCCATCTATTTTTTTTATTATTTATTATTTTTATTTCTATTTCTATTTATTTTTATTTTACTAAATGTTTGCCTTTGTGTTTGTTTTTAAAGCATTTGCATCATAACAATAGGCCATTGATCCCTAAAAAGGTGTTTGTTACACAAAATAATTTGAATTAATGGATAAAGGTGTTGTAATACAAGAGATTAAAAACCCTGAGGTACGACTATGGTCCGAGAAGACTCAGAAGGAAAATGAAGATAGTCTTCAAGGAAGCTATGTGTCAGAGCTGGTTAGCTACGCCTCTATCAGCCTAAATCAGAGTGACGTGCAAGAGCTTCGGGACATCTGGGGCAGTTGGAAGAATGATCAGAAATAGAAGTTCACATAACGGTACGGTGACATTGCATTGTTGCTTCAAATCAAGACTGATGAGCCCTTGATCAGAGCCTTGGTTCAGTTCTGGAACCCGGGATACAGTTGCTTCACTTTTAATCAGGAGGACATGGTGCCCACCATTGAAGAGTACACTACACTATTGCATTGTGAAAATATCAGACTGGAGCGAGCTTATATTAAACACATCAAAAGTCAGCCTTTCAAGAGTGCACTAGCCAAGGTTGCTGGGGTTGACGAAGGTTGTTGGGGTTGACGAAAGATGGGTAACTGATCGAGCTCGATGTAAAGGTAGTAGGGAAGGAATTGCCTAGCTTCATATCAAGCAACTGATGAAGGACCATCCCGATGAGTTGAAGGCAATAGACCTGTTTGCACTGGTATGTATGGCCTGATTATATTCCCGAAGACTTTGGGGTACATTGACGCAGCCGTGGTGGAACTGTTTGAGCAACTTTTGAAACGAGTCAACCCAGCACCGACCAGCTTAACCGAGACCTTTCGGTCTCTTAACCATTGCCGAAGAGCTGGTGGAGGTAGATTCATTGGGTGTGTTCAGCTCGTTCAAGTCTGGATTCACAGCCACTTCTGGAAGACTAATGGGGTTGCCTACCGCCGATTTAGCACTACGTATTCACCTTTGAGAGAGTTCATCACCATGAAATGGCATGAAGGCGCTTCAAAAGAGAAGTGGATGAAAGTCTTCACTCATCTCCAAGATCACGATATTACTTGGAGAGTCCCTCTGGTTGTTCCTCAGTGACATTCTTTTTCGATGTGGGGACTACGACACTATGACCTTACTTGGACTTTGGGGTGAAATTAGGTATGCTTTGTTGTTAGCACGTAGACAGTATGGGGCACGTCAGTTTGTCCCAGCAACATACGGACTAGCCAGATCAGAGTTTGAGTATCACGGTGACAACTATAAGAAGATGATCAAGGAAGCAGTCGATTCATGGAAGAAAGTATTCCAGATGGATGTTGTAGCTGCCAGAAATATGCTTACTCCGGACTATGTGGAGTGGCGAAGATTGAGAAAAAATGACAATATCTCGGTGCCAGACTGTGAGGACACCCGAACCCTGGAAGAACATCTCAGGCCCGTCTTTTCTGAACTTGAGATAGCCAAGACAGAGTTTGAAGCTGTGAATAACGAGCTGAAGCAGAGGGTAAAGTAGCTTGAAGCTGAGCGCTATCAGTGGAAGCTAGATGTCGACTCTCAGAAAGATTGAGCAGACAAACTTGAAAAAGAACAGAAAAAAGTCTGTTTTGAGCTCGAAGACTTGAGAAATGGGTATCAAGATAAAGTCAATGATAACTCCAAGTTGAAAGTGGCTTCTGAATACTGGAAAGATGAATCTCATAGCCTGAAAAGAAAGTTTGAAGGGGCTGATAAGAGAGCTTGGAAGGAACAGATGAAGACTACCCAGAGGCGCTTAGCAGACAGTCAGCATCAAAACCAATGCTTGAGAATCAAGATGGCTGATCTGGAGAAACAACATGAGAGAGATGGAAAAACAATAACTGAGTTAAAAGCTATTGTAGATGGGTTCAAGAAGAAAGTGAACGAGCTTCAGATAGTGCTCTTCGACGGAGGTTTACAGTGGCATTTCCGTTGGGAGCAAGCACAACAAAGGGTGAAGGCCAGAGACGCAGTCATCTGAGACTTCCTGGATCAAGTACAAAAGGCAGCTCGTCATCTACACGGCCTGGCAAGGAAAGCTGGAATGGTCCGACAAGGCATACAACCAGTGACAGATGAAGACAGAAGACTTGTCAACCTACTAGAAGTTGTTCGGGGTCTAGAGGATTTAGTCTGAATGTACCTTTGATCGTTTTTATGTCTCTTACAAGATAAAACATTTTTGTCTAAGTAAATATTATTTATAATAATGGACACTTTTCTGGATCAATGCCTCGAACATTTCATGCATTTTCATCTACATTTTTAAGCATTTTCACAAACATGAAATTAAGTCATGAAGGACTCGATGAAGTGGATTTAAACACATGGAAGCAAGATTGTAACATTAAAGAGCCTGATCAGCTGATGGTAGGACAAAGCCAGCCAGGATGATCTAAGAAAAGAATCCCCATATCCTAAGGACTACGATGTTGAAGCTGTTAGCTGTTACCACATAAGAAGCCCCAAATATTCCTCTGAGAACTATAAGGCGCTGAAGCGTAAGATCCAAAACCTGATCGATTCAGGGGCATAAACGACCGAAGAAGGGGGCATGGCATATACCATTTGCACTTAGAGGATTGTTTTGTTTAAACATGTCTCTAATCTTTCATCGTTTGCTTAATCTTTTAAAGGATTGAATTTATGCTACTTTCTAAGGTGGAGCAATTGAACAAATTCTAATCTTTAATTCTTCGAATATTAAATGAATTAAGGATTCTTTTAATTCTTCAAGAATTATAGATTTTTGACATATGGCAAGGTTAGACCTTTATTATCCTGTCTCAAACCCCAAAACAAAATACCTTGATTCTTTACCCAAAATAACTCATGGTCATTACCAAAAAGACCAAATTTTGACATTACCTCCCTTTGAAATTCTTGAACATTACCTTTATCTTTTTGATACACCCACACCTTTCTTTGAGTCAAGAAGATCAAATCATTGTCTTTTTAGACTCAAAATTGACATTTTTACACCATTAAAGCCCACAGCATCGAGTTGTTCATTTGAACATGAGCATTCTTCTAAGACATAACTTGGGGCATCTCGCAGGGAGCTTGAACATTAAGACATCTGGGGGAAAAAGAAGAAGAATTCTTCCGAAATAATTATATCATGCATTAATTACACTTTTTTCATGTAAATAGAATTAATCCTGAAAATCTATCCCCCTGGGGATACCTCTTCTGTGAGGACTTCCATGTATGAAATGATGAACGACTTTCTTTCTTTATCCCTTCACAACATGAGAAAAAATATATCCCTTGTGTCCCCTTTTGAGCCTATAGTATTTTTCTTCTGATTCAACCCTAACCAAGGATCACCCTCCACACTGGGGGGCAAGGTGGAAGAAATCTGCTCACATGAGTGAAGACATCAATCCAAAGGAAATACCAAAAGGTGGGCTAAATACCAAGTGCGAAGATTTAATCAAGAACAAAAAAGAAAAGAAGCAAAAAAGAAAAAACAAGAACAAAAAAGAAAAGAAGCAAAAAGGAAAAGAAAAAGGGACAAAAAGCACATGCAAAGATTCCCTAAAGACAAATGGCACATCAAGCTTCAAACTATGAGATTGATCAAGCACGATCATTCTTGAATCATTGAATCACTTCACTCAAAGATCATAGAGCATCAGGAGAAAAAGATATTTTGAGCAAGACAAGATCGATGGCATCAGAATGAATTGATCCTTGGTTCAATACCCTGAAACACTTATTTGGGCCTATTTATCCTTTTCTTTTATAACCATGAGCCCTGGCCTACATTACGTGCCTTAAAAGTCCCTTCTAATCATACATGGATTTCTAAACAAAAGAGACTATCTTCAGATTTCATCCCGCCCATCATGATTAATTTGCCAAAAAATAATGTAATTAATGCATGGTAGAGAAAAATGACAAAGGGGAGTTCAAGACGTAAATCCTGAATAACGTCTTGAAACCAAAGGAGGGTTCGAGTTAAAAACCTGAAAAGGTGGCTCGAATATAAAAATTGTGTAACTGAGGCGATCACACAAATTCCTTGATAAGGCATCGCACAATCCGAGTGTGACAACGAAGGTTGAGAGTCAGAGAACACTTCCAGCAGAGAAACATGCAAGCTACCCCATCAATCCTTTGAGCATAAAATGCCAAACCTTTGACCAAGCACGATAATCTGAGACTTTTTTATCCGTTCCTTACTTAACCATTTCCCAAAGATAGCTTTGATCTTGACACTTGTCAAATAGCTATAATTTATTGAAGGATTAACATTGTAATTAATTCTTTGATATCTGATGAACTCTAGTTTTATGATTCGTCTCAATTGTAAAACCGTGAAAGTGACAATATTTTCAAAACTTTTGGTTAAACATTTTTCGAAACTCTTTTAATTGATATTTTCATAACTTTGAAAATAAAAGAGAAAGAAAAACATTTTTTCAAACAATACAGTCTCTCTAGAGTGGATCTTGGTAAATGACATGTGACTCTTATACACAAAGCTCGTGCTCAGAATCAATGCTGAAGCAAGAAATGAGGAACATTTGGGGCATCTTTGAAGATTCAACATCAAATATTGGGGTATTTTTGGATATTGGGGAATCTTTGGGGATTCAACATCCTAATGCGAATTATCATACCTTCTGAAGGCATTTCCTCCACATGCAGGAACAAGCAGGAAAAAATGAGGCTCTATCCAAGAGATAAATGACATTAATTCATGTTGCATGCATCTTAGACATACTTGAGAGCATCACATTTATCATTTTTAGATACTTGATTCAAAAGAGTTTGTAAAAATCGATAGTGGTTGCTTAACTCAGTAGCAAGGAGATACACCTCAACTAATTTGATATATTGAAAGATCTACAGATCTTAGAATCAACTTCATATGAGTTCGAGAGCTAATTCAGAACTGATCCAGTTCACATTTTCAAGTTGGATTTCAACTTCACGACGAAGGATATCCAATTCCTGGCTCAACTTCACGGTGAAGGGGCCACCCACGGTTTCAACTTCACGACGAAGGGAATCGTGCTAACCATTGTCTCTCTTGAGACAGTTTCCCTTGAAACAAACTTTGTCTCTCTTGAGACAGTTTCCCTTGGAAAAAAAACCTTTGAAATTGTTTCTCTTGAAACACAAAAACCTTTGAAACATAAACATTGAAAACATTTCCCTTGAAATGAATTTTGTCTCTCTTGAGACAGTTTCCCTTGAAACAAAATCTTTGAATATGTTTTCCTTGGAACTAATTTCATCTCCCCGTGAGACAATTTATTTTGGAACTAAGTTTTGTCTCTCTTGAGACAGTTTTTCTTAAAACAAAATTTTGTCTCCCTTGAGACCGTTTCTCATGAAACAACAGATATCTTTGAGATCGTTTCCCTTGAAATGAATTCTGTCTCTTTCGAGACAATTTCTCTTGAAGCATCATTTGAACCGTTACACTTAGCTCAGGAACATACTTGGGATGGTCGAAAGCATTTCTCAAATCAAAAAAATAGAATGTGCACATCAGATTTGAATATTTGAAGAATTCGAGATCAGGGATCAGAACTTGAAGATTCCAGAACTAAGATTCCAGAAAAGCAACCGGAGATCGAGATTTCTCTCCTGAGCCCAAAAATAACATATGTTGCATATGCATTTTAGGCATACCTAAGAGCATTGCATCCATCTCATCACATATATGCATAATTTTTTCACGTTTTAGCTAGAGTCAATTTCAACTTCGCAGCGAAGGATATTGAGCTCAAAGCTACACAATCAACTCGAGAGTAGATTTCAACTTCGCGACGGAGGATATCTAGCTCGAAGCCAAACTTCACAATACTTGGATTTCAACTTCACGACGAAGGATATTCAAGTCAAGGCTCAACTTCACGATGAAGGGGTCATACACGATTTCAACTCCATGACGGAGGATATCGTTCCCACACATCCACGATTTCAACTCCACAACAGAAGATATCGCGCCACTCGAGACAACACAAGTTCAACTTCACAACGAAGGGACGACTGGTTGTCAACAAACAACTTCCGAATTTCAGAGCCAATTTCAACTTCACGGCGAAGGATGTTGGACTTAAGACAACACAAGTTCAACTTCACAACGAAGGGACGGCTGGTTGTCAACAAACAATTTCCCAATTTCAGAGCCAATTTCAACTTCACAGCGAAGGGCATTGGACTCGAGACAGCACAAGTTCAACTTCACAACAAAGGGACGGCTGGTTGTCAACAAACAATTTCCCAATTTCAGAACCAATTTCAACTTCACAACGAAGGATATTGGACTCGAGACAACACAAGTTCAACTTCACAAGACGGTTGGTTGTCAACAAACAATTTCCCAGTTCCAGAACCAATTTCAACTTCACGACGGAGGATATTGGACTCGGAACAATACAACCTACTTGGATTTCAACTTCACGACGAAGGGTATCTAATTCCAGACTCAACTTTACAACAAAGGGGTCACCAACGGTTTCAACTTCACAACAAAAGGAATCGTGTACACAAGCAACATCCATCTCTAGATTGGATTTCAACTTCACGACGAAGGATATCCAACTCAAAGAAGGAGCGTATGTCAACACACTTTTCAGTTTCAGAGTCAATTTCAACTTCACAGCGAATGATATTGGCCTCGAAACAACGCAACTTACATTGGATTTCAGCTTCACGACGAATAATATCCAAATCCAAGGCTCAACTTCACGACGAAGGGGCCATATTCGATTCCAACTTCACAAACAGATTGACCCAACTTCACGACGAAGGAGTCATCTGTAACTCAGCAACACCGAAGTCTTCAGGACAAGTTTCACCTTCACGACAAAGTATCTTGATCCAGAAGACGATTCAAAGGCCACTCGCCAAAAGCTTTGAGTTCGATTTAAACTTCACGACGAAGGATATCGTGCTCAGAAGCTTCCAGTTCAACTCGACCTCACGACGAGGGAGTCATTCCATATTTCAGTTCAATTTGGCAAACCAATCAAATATCGGATTTCAACTCTGCGATAGAGGATATTCGATATGAACGAAAATTTGTGTCTTTTATCTTTACCCTATTTTTCATTCCACGAAAAAGGATAAAGAGGGGCAACTGTAGACACTAATTTTCCAGCACCACATGTCTCCTCCCCGAAGACTCCTTCTGCAGCCAATTTTCACAACAACTAAAGAGCGTTAAAAGTCTATTTTGTATATGATTCTAAAAATAGTCTGATTTTTCGAGTTTACGCTTGCATGCTTGTGTCTCGTTACATTTTGTATTCGAAAAACACCAAAGAAAATGATTTTTTGCCGATGAACAGGGGCATTTTTCGGGATCTATTTTTATAGATCTAGCCCCCGAGGCTTCTTTTCTTGAAAAAATACTTTGATTTTCGGAATGGGTGTGAAAAAGGGGTAATCTCACTCTTGGTCCCCTCGTTTATAAAGGATTTAATTTCCACCCTGAAATCCCAATTCATCCTCAAAGTGCTCCAAAATTTGTCATTCGATTTTCTATTTTCACATTCTAGTCCTTTTTCTAGATTTGAATTTCAATTTTCTTCTTATTTTATTTAATATTACATTATAGTATATATTTGATATTACTCCTGTATATTATTATTATTTATTTCCTTTTGTTGTTATGTATATACATGTATCATTATTATTTTATTATTTACTTATTTTATTTATATGTTATATTATATATATTACGTTATTTCTTAATATTTTTCTTAATATATTTTTTAGTTTACAAGCTAATATGTATGTATTTCCTTTTTTACCTTTTTTCCCTTCGTTTTGTTTATTTATTTTATTTTTATTTTCTTTATTCATTGATTCATTTTTCCTATTTTATTTATTTATTTACCTTATTCCATTGTCTTTATTTTTTTATATATTCCTTTTATTTTCATAATCTCCATATCAACTGTGTTGTTTACTTTTCGTCCATATTTGTTAGTATTTATTTATTTTTTTGTTTATCTCTTATTTATTTTATTTTCTTTATTTTCAATTTATCTTCATCGTTTTTGTTTTTCTAACACTTTTATTGATTATTTAAGGGTTTGTTTTTCAAACCTTAGAGGTGAGTAATTTGGATCGTCATTTTATCTTTTAATTTAACTTACAATTTTCTTAATCAAAGACAACTGGAAATTACGTAGTACCGAAAGGGCAATTCAAGGGTGCTAACCCTTCCTTGACTGTAACCGACTCCCGAATTCAACACATCTTTGGTAAGACGTAGATCAGGTAAGAAATAGGGTGTCCGATCAACCCATTTGCTTTAAAATAAATGATCGGTGGCGACTCCTAATCCATTTTCCTAAGTCGATGCCCAATTCCGGGGCCCAACCGAAAGACGGTTGCGACACTTCTTACACGCGAAAGCTTCTTCGGTTTTGAGATCGAAACATTGATGTGTGATTCCGAACTCAACTCTCCCCAACTCTTTTCCAGTCGTGTATCGGTCGAAGATATTATCTTCCGACAGATTCTTCAAAACACTACTATTGCTCCCTCATTGGCTCACCGATTTACATGACTCGCTGCGATCAAAACGTGCATGTTTGGATTTTTCTTTGCTGCTATTTCTGTCGTAATATTTCTTCGAAATCGAACCCTGTAGTTTTGATTGAGCTGATATGCAACTTCCCATGAGATGACAACGATTGAGTTAGCCTGGGGATTCAGATCATAAACATCCCATGGGAAGAAAGAAAGAGGAAATTGTGTTTGGATAGGAAGAAAATAAAAAACCCTAGCAAAGAAAATAGAATGAGAATATTTGATTATTAGAAAATTGAAGGACTTTGGGTAGATCTGTCCCTCCATTTTCTTAGGACAGTTTAAATTCCTTCACATTAAAGCCATTGGTTTATTACGACAGCCACTCAATTTTAGGGGTTTCTTTTATCTTTCTTTTCAGATATATTCCTTTATTATAATTAATGGAAAATTCTAGTTTAATCCTTATTTTATAGAACTGAGTATTTTTTTTATCTGAAAACATGTAATTTATTTCTAAAAGATTCTAATCTTGCACGAATCAACTTACCTTGGTAGTTAAATGAATTGTTGTTATTCCTAGAAGTTATGGATTTGAGCATCAGCGATTATAATGGTGATTGGGCATTCATTATCAAATAGTTGAAAATATTTAAAACAAATATTATTTTATATCGGAATAGCCCTCACTATTTATTTGAATGTAGGGGTTAAATCTCTAAAGAATGTCACCTTCTCGACCCCATGTACTTTAGGAATTCAATCCTCAATATCAAGAAAAAATTGTGTTTATTATCGACATGGGAGGCATGGCTCTTCTCCCTACTCTTAAGGCTACGCTTCAAATCTTTGGACATAACGACTCCACAATTGGAAAAGAAAGAGGGAACTCCATTAAGCTGAGGTTCCAGTCTTAGAAGAGTACACTCTTAAACAGAGGAGCACGTGTTGACTGACACCTTATTATAATCGACTAACTAATCTCATGATTAATTAAATCTAAAATTTGATATCACTAAACGTAACACCTTAAACTTAACCCGCTATATACAGTGAGCCTAAGATGCTATATTGGGCCTGTCATAACCATTTTTTTTGTAAAACAATTAAATATTATTTTAAAAAACGATTATGACTTTTATTTTGAAAAATTGAGTATTTTGGATTAATTTGGATTAAATTGAATAGAGTCGCCATCGACCTTTGGGTTAGGTAGGTCGAATACCTAAAAACGTCTTTTAAAACAATTTTAAGAAAAATCATTTTTTAAGACAAGATTCGGTCTGCGTTACCAAAGATTCATTTAAATGGATTCGAGAGTCGGTTACGTGCGGGGAAGGGTAAACACCCCCACAACGCCCAAAAATTGGTACTGTGTCGCTTACACATCGTTGAAAATGGTGGAAATTATAAATCAAATATAAAGTTAAAATATGATCTATTTATCGAACGTTGATTAATTTGCTTCGAATTAAATAATTAGAGAAAATTCTTTAACTCGAAAAGAAATCTCGAAATTAGCAATCCTCCATCGGGAAAGCTAACTCGACTATTTCTCATCTATAAAGAATATTTCCCTCTTGATAAAATGTGAATCGAATATAAATAAAATTGATGTTTGCATACAACAAAATAAATTGATTAACTAAAACATGAATCGAAAATAAAATGGAAGAAAATTTGAAGTTTATATTTACATAAAGTAAAATAAATTACTATTTAAAATAACACACATTGCATCATTTGCACAAATTAACAAATATACTCAACTTATTTTAAGTTACTATGTCGTTAAAATGCCGTATCGGATCGTACCACTTCGACCAAGTGATACTTTCCACGCTCATTCTACGCATACGTGTTCTTAAAAGTATTCCAATAATATTAACAAATAAATAAAACCAAGGAAATAAGCACGATTAAAAAAACAAAATAAAACATGTACAATAACTAGAGCCAATAATATATGTTCACAAATAACTACATTATATAAAATATTCATACATAAAGGACTAAAATAAAACTAAGATGAAATTACAAATCCAAATATAAATATAAATCAAATAAACACATAGGATAATTTCGGGGACTAAAATGATAAAACATGAACTTACATGGCTAAAATAGTAATACAGAAAGTTAAAGGACTAAAATAGCATAAACATGAATTTAGGACTAAACTGAAACAAATAGAAACTTAGGGACTACAACAATAATTACAAACAAATCAGAGCCCAAGTAGCAAATGTTAAATAATACAAATATTGAAATGGAAATAACCCAAAAATTATGATAAAGGATTAAAATGAAATAAAAGTAAACATACATGCTACATTCCATATTTAACACAAAATAACCAACAGTGACCAAAATAAAAATTCATAAATTCTGTAGCCAAATTTGAACATCAAAGAAAATACACAAAACACGAGATTGGTAACTTAAATGCAATAATATAAAACATGGTGACCAAATTCGGATAATAACCATTGTAGCCTAATATACAATAATAGGACCAAATTGAAATATACATAAATTAAAGGGTCAAATTCGAACATCAACAAAAACATACACCACATAAAATTACTGACTAAAATGAAAACTTTAAAGAAAACTGTGCTCAAAATAACATATAAACATACACATATTTAATATAAAGGCTAGAAATAAAACCCAATGAAAACAAACATGATGCCTGAATCAGAATTAAACCAAATATCCAACATTGACTAAAATAAAGACTTTACAAATGTCATGGCCAAATTAGAATAACACAGAGATTATAAAATACATGGAATCAGTGATCAAATTGAACTATTTGAAAATATTGAAGACAAAATCAAATATAGACAAAAATGATATAAAACGTGGATAGTGACCAATATATAACAGTGAAAAAATAAAAACTCAAAGTCAAATAAAATGAAACTTCATTCAATGGCTAAATCGTGAGATTACAAAGCTTAAGGATCTACAGAGTAGTTTACCCATATCACGAAAACACGGAATTCCCCTCCCCCCGTTAAACGTCGCCGTTTCGGTTTGGAAATATAAGCCCAAAACCGGCTTATTTCCTTCCCCATTTCCTCATTTCTTCATTCCAACCAAAAACCAGAGAGAGAGAGTTGGAGAGAACTCTCCCAACTCTCTCATCGGATAGGGTGCCAACCGCTGCCGCCGGCGGAGTCCACGGCGACGCACGGTGGCCGGAGGGAGCAACCTATCTCAAAAAATCCCCTCGTTCTCCTCAACCCAAATCCCCAACCATCTTAGTCTAAAACCCACTCTAGGCCCCCAGATCTACAAGTTTACCTTTCGAAGTAATAAGACACCGACGACCTTTGGTGTTCTCGATGGCTTCCTCCGACCGAGGTAAGGGTTCTCTCTTTCTCTCCTTTGGCTATGTAACTCTTGGCTTTTTCTTTTTTCTTATCTTCTCTTCTTCTGGAAACCCGAATGAATCCCCTCCCTCTGTTTTTTTTTTTTTTTTTACAATCCGAATGCTCTCTCCCTCCTTCATTGTATGTATCCCCTCTTTTTGTTGTGGTTGCTGAATGATGATGTCTAGAACTTAGGGGAATTATGGGTTGATTTGGTAGCTGGTGAAATCCTGAACTTTCGGGATTTAATTTGTTTTTAAATGGGTTCACTGTTGATGATATATATATTTTTTGATTGGTTTTGCTGTTCTTCACTGTTAATAGATTGATGGAGGGACCTTCGGTCACTGTGGATGCAGGCAGCCGGCGTCAGAGGCTGTCGGCGAGGGGACGCTCGGCTGAGAAGCTGGAACGTCAAGCGGCGGCTGGAGCTATTTTAGGGTTTCAAACCCTAAGCTCTGCGTGATCTGGACCGTTGGATGGGTCCAGATCCAACGGCCAGAAATGAGGCGGCTGGAACATTTAGGGTTTGAAACCCTAATCTGTTTTAGGGTTTGAAACCCTAATCTGATGGGTTGGGTTGTCTGGGTCAACAGTGGGCTTGCATTATATTGGGCTTTGGCCTGCAAAAATTGTAATATGTAATTAATAAACATAATAATAATAAATAATAATAATAATAATAAAATAACGATAAAAAAACCCGGACAAAAACGGGTGTCTACAGCTGCCCCTCTTTGCACATTCTTGTGTTAACAAGAATAGGGCAAAGATGATAAGACAACACGTTTTTGTCTGGTTCTCTTCCATTTATACATAGAAATTGGATAATATTGGTTGTTGGGGACGACACTGCTCATACATGATGAAGAGTTTGGGTCGTCTAAAGGTGACACGGCTCCTACGTGATGAAGAGTTCTTGGCCATCTAAAGGTGATAACACGGTTCCTACGTGACGAGGACGGCTGGTTATCTATGGTTGACACGGCTCCTACGTGATGAGGAGATCTGGTCTGGGGATGACACGGCTCATACGTGATGAAGAGTTCTGGCCATCTAAAGGTGATAACATGGTTCCTACGTGATGAGGACGGCTGGTTATCTATGGTTGACACGGCTCCTACGTGATGAAGAGATCTGGTCGGGGAATGACACGGCTCATACGTGATGAAGAGTTCTGGCCATCTAAAGGTGATAACACGGTTCCTACGTGACGAGGACGGCTGGTTATCTCTAGGATAATGGTTTCAAAGGAGACCAACTCAAAGATGTGTTTCAATAGAAACAAACTCAAAGATTGGATTTTGATAAAAATTATCTCAAGGGAGACGAAATTCGTTTCAAGAGAAACGATCTCAAAGATATTTGCTTTATTTCAAGTGAAATAAACTCAAAGATAAGTTTTTCCAAAGCAACTGTCTCGAAAGAGACAAAATTCGTTTCAAAGGAAACAACCCAAAGACGGCGTTTAAAGGGAATTGTCTCAACCGAGACAAAATTTGTTTTTTAAGGGAAACGTTCTCAAAGATCGGTGTTTCATGAGAAATTGACTCAAATGAGACAAAATTCATTTCAAGAGAAACGATCTCAAAGATGTTTATTTTGTTTCAAGGGAAACAGATTCAAAGATGGTAAATTTTGTTTCCAAAGAAATAAACTCAAAGATTTTTCTCAAAGACTGTCTCGAGAGACACAAAATTTTGTTTCCAAAGAAAGAGATTCAATGATTTTTTTTTTTTGAAAAGACATTGTCATAAGAGACAAAACTTTGTTTTTCAGAAAATTGTATCTTAGTGAGACAAAATTTTGTTTCCAAAGAAACAGACTCAGATTTTTCTTCAAAAGAAACTGTTTTAAGGGATAAAACATTGTTTCCAGAGAAACAAACTCAAAGATGATCTTGTTTTAAGAGAAAATGTTTCAAGAGAAAATGTTTCAAGTGAAACGACTCAAAAATGGTTTTATTTCAATTGAAACAAACTCAAATATTTGGTATTTCTAGAGAAACTGCCTCAAGAGATACAAAATTCATTTTAAGAGAAACAGATTCAAAGATTTTTTTCAAAAGAAATTATCTTAAGAGATAAAATTTTGTTTCAAAAGAAACATACTCAAAGATGCATCACATCTTAAGTGAGACCAAATTTGTTTCAAATGAAACAATCTCAAAAGTTAGTTTTTCATTAGAAACTGTCTCAAGAGAGACAACATTTGTTTTTAAAGAAATAGACTCAAAGATGATTTTGTTAAGAGAAACAAACTTAAAGATTTTCAAAATGAACATATTAAAAGATTTACTTCAAGAGAAACTGTCTCAAGAGATACAAAATTCATTTTAAGAGAAACAGATTCAAAGATTTTTTTTTTTCAAAAGAAATTATCTTAAGAGAGACAAAATTTTGCTTCCAAAGAAACAAACACAAAGATTTTTTTCACCAAAATTGTCTCAAGAGAGACAAAACTTTGTTTCAGACTCAAAGATTTTTCATGAAATTGTCTCAAGAGACAAAATTTTGTTTCAAAATAAGTAGACTCAAAGATATTTTTCAAAAGAAACAACTAAAAGATTTTTATTCAAAAGGGGCAAACTCAAAGATTTTTTCAAGATGAACAAACTCAAAGATTTTTTTCAAGAGAAACAAACTCAAAGATTTTTTTCAAGAGAAACAAACTCAAAGATTTTTTTCTCAAAAGAAATTGTCTTTAAGAGATAAAAAATCGTTTTAAAAGATTCAAATATTGTCGATTTTGTTTAAATGGAAATAATCTCAAAGGTGTTTTCAAAAGTGCTTATTTTGTTTCAAATGAAACAATTTCATGATTTGTTAAAAGGGGAAATTGTCTTGTGCGAGACAAATCAGCTTTGAAAATCTCAAGTGATATTAATTTTGCTTTAAGTACAACAACTTTGAAATTTGTATTATGAGAGAAAATGATGTCTCAAGCGAGACGAAATTTGCTTTAAGATATAGTCTCAAATGAGACAAAATTTATTTTTAGAGAAATTGTCTCAAGCAAGACAAAGTTTATTTTTGAGAAAACGATCTCAAGTGAGATCAACTTTGTTTAATGTGTAACAAATTTGAAATTTGGATTTAAAAGGGAAAAGGTCTTAAGCGAAACGAAATTTGTTTTGAAAGAAACAACAATCTAAGGTGAGATTAATTTTGTTTTTAGTGAATCAAATTCAAAATTTGTATCTCAAAGGAAAAATGTCTCAAGCGAGACGAAGTTTGTTTCAAGAGAATTTGTCTCAAGCGAGACAAAATTTGTTTTTAGAAAGCTGTTTCAAGCGAGACAAAATTTGCTTTGAAAGAAATTGTCTCAAACGAGACGAAAATTTGTTTTAAAATTCTCAAAATTTTGTGGGAAAATATCTCAAGTGAGACAAAAATTTTGTTTCAAGAAAAACACCCTCAAAGGCGATAAAAAGTCTGTTTGTTCATGCATGTTGAGGAAATGTCTTGATTGTTGACTTCAGGAAGCCCAAATCATTGTTTCTGCAAGTTAGACATCTGGTCATTTCCGAGCTTTGATTTCCTGAGAGATCAAAATGATGCATTTTTGACTGACTATATTGGATGTTATGATGGATGTCAAGATGAAATTTATTTGATTTTTTGTCCAATTTGTCCCCACATGAGGAGAAAAATGTCTTTAATATATATGATGATAAATGTTTGATGCAAATTTTATGTATTATGTATGTATGTGTATATATGTATGTATGTATGTATGTTTTCTCGATCTGGAAGGAGAATAGTTGCGAGAGTATTCTTCACTCTATCATTGATTCAGCTTGTCTGCATTTCCACTAGGGTGTACTCTTGCAAACTTAGACCTGAGACAATTTGTTTTCCTTGCCCCATCAAATTTTGCCCTAAAATTTAGCTTCTCTTGCCCCAGCTTCGATCTTGAGCTTCAGATAGATATTTTTTGAATTCCAAGATACGATTCCAGAGAGATTATCTTGTTTGAAAATGTTTTTCTTCTTCTTTTATTCTCAAAAGTCTGAAAATATCAATAGTTTTGAAAAATGTTTAATCAAAAGTTTTGAAAACATTGCCCCTTTTTAAGTTTCACAATTGACAAATCATAGAACAAGAGTTCATTGGATATCAAAGAATTAAGTACAATTGTAATCCTTCAATAAATTATAGCTATTTGACAAGTGTCAAGATCAATGCTATCTTTGAGAAATGGTTAAGTAAGGAAGGATAAAAAAGGTCTCAAGTGGTTATTTTTGGTCAAAGGCATGATATTCTCATTTATTTGATGTTCACTGATCTGATGGAGCAGCTTCTGTACTCAGTTATTGGAAGTGTTCTCTGACTCCCAACTCTCATGTTTTCATTCATGTTGTGTGATGCCCCATCAAGGGATTTGAGCAATCGTCTCCTATGTAATAATCTTCATATTCGAGCCGCCCTTTCAGGTTTTCAACTCGAATCCTCCTTTGGCTTCAAGACGTTACTCAGAATTTTACGTCTTTAACCCCCCTTTGTTATTTTTCTCTATCATGCATTAAAGATTTTAGAAAATCTTTATAAGTAAAATATTAATCCTAATAGGCGGGATGAAATATGAGGATAGTCTCTTCCGCTTAGAAATCCATGTATGATTAGAAGGGACTTGTAAGGCACGTAATGTAGGCCATGGTTCAGAGTTATGAAAGAAAGGGATAAAAGGCCCAAACATGTGTTTTAAGGGTATTTGAACCAAGGATCAATTAACTCTGATGCCTTCAATCTTGTCTTGCTCCATTTGAATATGCTCGTATGAGTCCTTTGTCTTCTCTTGATGTTCTATGATCTTCTGGTGAACTAATTCTGGATCAATCTCATAGTTTGAAACTTGATGTGCCATTTGAGTCGAGAGACTCTTTGTATGTGCTCTTTGTCCACTTTCTCTTCTTTTTTTTCTTTTCACTTTGTTTCTTTCTCTTTACTTTAATATGATCTTCGCACTATGTATTTGGTTCACCTTTTGGTATCTTATCTGGATCAATGATCTTCACTCATACGAGCAGATTTCCTCCAACTTGCCCCCCAATATGGAGGGTGATCCTTGATTAGGGTTGAATCAGAAGAAAATATCATTCAGGCTCAAATGGGGACACAAGGGATATATTTTCTCCTTTTGTGAAGGGATAAAGAAAGAAAGCCGTTCATCATCTCATACACAGAAGTCCTTGCAGAAGAGGTATCCCCAGGGGATAAAGTTTCAAGATTAATTTTTATTTAAATGAAAACAGTAATTAATGCATGATAGAATTATTTTGAATGAATTCTATTTTTTTCTCTTCGCTTCTTGCTCTCAACATGTCTCAATTGCTCATGCTCGTCTTCAGAAAATTGATGCGAGATGCCCCACACTGTGTCTTCTTTGTAGGAAGGTTTATGTTCAAGTGAACATCTTGTACTCAATGTCTGTAGGTTTTATTGGTAGAAAAATGTTGGTTTTACGTCTAAGAAGACGATTGTGACTTTATTGACTCAAAGAAAGGTATGGGTATGACTTTTGTGTCTCAAAAAATAAATGCAGTGTTTCAAGGTGGAAAGGATGTTTCAAGGCCTTAAAGAGAGGGAATGTTTCAAGGTCGAAAAGAATATTTCAAGGTCTCAAAGAGATAGAACGTCAAAATTTGGTTCCTTGGTAGTGACCAGGAATTATTTCGGGTAAAAATCGAGATTTTATTTTAGGGTTTTAGACAGGATAAAATAGGTCTAATCTTGCCATATGTCAAAAATCTATAATTCTTGAAGAATTAAAAGAATATGTAATTCATTCGATATTCGAAGAACTAAAGATTAAAATTTGTTCAATTATTTAACCTTAGAAGGTAGCATCATTTCAGTCATCAAAGATTAAAAATATTTAAGCAAATATTGAAGAAAGAACAAAAACGAGTTCAAACAAAACAATCTCTATGGATGCAAGTGGTTGATGCAATGACTTCTCCGGCTTAGTATTAGGATACCCCTGAATAAAACATATTATGGATTTTGTGCTTTAGTGTCTTGCAGTTGTCCGTGGTATGCCCCGAGCTCCCAACATGATAGCTGCATATGGCGTTAATATCATGGTCTTCAGGATATGGGGTCTCTCTTGGTTTGGATTGAACTGGAGTCACAAGGTTCCTCTCAACTAGCATTGGGAGCAATTCCTCATATGTCATTGGGATTGGATTGATGCGACGGAATGTCTTATGAGGTTTGGTCCCCAGATTAGCTAGATAAGATCCTTCAATGTTAATCTCATCTCTTTCCTATTTGTCGGAAAGACTAGTGCCTCCTATCTGGCCATTCTTGACTGCTCTTTCGATCATTTCTCCACACATGACAATGTCAGAAAAACTCTTAGTGGCAACCCCTATCATGTAGTCGATATATGGAGGCTTCAATGTATCGATGAATAGAGTGATGAACTCTCTTTCAGTCATTGGTGGATGCACTTGAGATGCGACATCCCTCCATCGTTGAGTATATTGTCGGAAACTCTCATAATTCTTCATCTTCATATTCTGAAGCATTGTTCTATCGAGGGCCATATCAATCATGTGCTTGTATTGGCCCAGAAAAGCACTAGCCAAATCCCTCCAGGAGCGGACTTGAGTATGACTCAGTTGATTATACCCCCTAGAAGCGGGTCCAATCAAACTATCTTGGAAACAGTGGATCAACATCGGATCATTGTTGGTGTATCCAGTCATCCTTTGGATAAACATCGTGAGGTGGGCATTGGGGCAACTGGTTCCCCTGTACTTTTCAAACTCGGGCATCTTGAATTTGGGCGGGAGCACCAAGTCGGGAACTAGTACTAGTTCTGTTGCATCCATCCCGTTGTGAGAGGTTTGTCCTCTCATTCCCTGAAATGTCTCTCTGCACCACTGTTTCAAATTCTCTGGGATCTCGTTCTTGGCTCTTCTCGTCGCTTGGTGACTAGGAATCCTTTTCTTGGTTGAGCTCAGCCATCTTTGCTATCATTTGGTCAACTAGGTCTTTTTGGTTTTGCAAGATACGATCCACGGTGGTCTTTTGCATCCTCCTACTCAACTTGCATCTTTTGCAAACTCTCGTTCAGCTCTTTCTTTAATTCCTCATATTTTTTGCATCCATTCTCAGTACTGTGTGAATGCAATTACACAGTTAGAAGTGCTTCCTCAAAGTTTCCAGCAAGGTATGATTAATGCATGTAAACATGCTTAAATGAATGTTATGCAAAATGCAACGATGCAAATGCAAAATGCAGAAATGTGGATCCCAACAATGAATATTTTAGAACAATTTTCACCAGAAATAAAAGTTTTCACATTACAAGACAGTCCACTTTACAGACTTGACTTCTCTTAGATGTTGAATCTGAAATGGGTCACTGCTTCATATCGGATCTTCGTCCTCAATAATGATGCCCCTCAAGCGTTTTGTAAACAGACTCTTTTAATGCCCCGGCGATGCTGAAGTCAGTGCATCACTCTTCGATGAATAACGTCGGAACGATCGTAAATAATAATCTGCTGCTGGATTAATCCCCAGACTTCAGTCTTAAATGTTGCACGATCTTCGAGCTCACTGCTTTGTCTCGGATCTTTGTATTTGGAACTGATGCCCCTAAAACATTCTGTAACCTAACTCTGTTAATGCCCCAGTGGTGCGGAAGTCAGTGTGCCGCTCCTTGATAAATAGCGATGAAATGATCGTAGATAAAAATCGACTGCTGGATCACTCATCGGATCAGTGGCTCATCATTTTATTCTCGAACGTTGCACGATCGTCTTGAGCAAGTCTCCTTCTCGTACTCTGTGCATTTCTTTTTAGCCTTCGGTGCATGTCTGTGTACGCGACTGCTTGGTTGAAAACTTTTATCTCTTCTTGTGAAAATTTTCTCTCGAATATCCCCTTGCTGATCAACATTTTCGCATTATGTTATGATGATGCAATGTAAAGAAGAATGAAAAAAACAAAAACAACAGAAAATAAATAAGTTAGTGCACACAAAGAAAATAAAAGAAATTAGTTAGTACAGGTAAGACAATCGATATAGATAAAAGTGTTATTAAAAGATGAATATAACACCTGCCCATCATGATATCTACCCGAGCATGCTTTAAATAGATAATAGTCCTACCCGTACATGTTATCTACCCAAAATGAATCTATTTTCAAGAAATTGGTCCTAACTGCATGGTATCTAGTTCGCATGCTTTATTCGGAAAAAAATATTCTACAAATTTAAAAGGTTAAGGTTTAGAATCGTTCCTCCTTCGTGTACACCTATTTTGGGTACCTACTGACGGACAAAGGTTCAGTATGATTATACCTAGGGTGATCGTTCGACGGTTCACTATATGCTTGGTTTCGGCTCTAACGGGGAAAAGGGTACTCGAATTGTCCTTGATGTCGGTGCCCCCTTGGGCTACCAGACCCTCGATCCTCACCCATTACAGGTTTCGAGCGGAACGAGTTCAATTCGAGGGGATTCACTGCCTTATACCCATACGAGGAATAAATCCCTACGAAGGTATAAGGTATGTATCCCACGAGTTATTTGCTAAAACTCATACGAAGAATAAATTCTTACGAGAGTAAAGCATTCACCCCAACTAATTTGGATCGAAGCTCGTGTCTGGAGCTTATGTTATGCACATGTATGTGATGTGTGTGTGAGGAGGAACATACCTACCTTTGACTCAAAATGAAAAAAGAAAAAACTCGACAAAAACTTGGACAGAGCTGAAAGCAAAAAGATAAAATGTTAGTATGATAATTAAAAATGAAGCAATTAAAAACTTCAATAAATGGATCATAAATTAACTAAAAACTAGAAATCCTAATTTCCACCAAGATGACAATATGTAAACGACATACAGCCTGACTCTCAAAAAAAAAGTCCCCAGCAGAGTCGCCAAGCTGTCATAACCATTTTTTTGTAAAACAATTAAATATTATTTTAAAAAACGATTATGACTTTTATTTTGAAAAATTGAGTATTTTGGATTAATTTGGATTAAATTGAATAGAGTCGCCATCGACCTTTGGGTTAGGTAGGTCGAATACCTAAAAACGTCTTTTAAAACAATTTTAAGAAAAATCATTTTTTAAGACAAGATTCGGTCTGCGTTACCAAAGATTCATTTAAATGGATTCGGGAGTCGGTTACGTGCGGGGAAGGGTAAACACCCCCACAACGCCCAAAAAATTGGTACTGTGTCGCTTACACATCGTTGAAAATGGTGGAAATTATAAATCAAATATAAAGTTAAAATATGATCTATTTATCGAACGTTGATTAATTTGCTTCGAATTAAATAATTAGAGAAAATTCTTTAACTCGAAAAGAAATCTCGAAATTAGCAATCCTCCATCGGGAAAGCTAACTCGACTATTTCTCATCTATAAAGAATATTTCCCTCTTGATAAAATGTGAATCGAATATAAATAAAATTGACGTTTGCATACAACAAAATAAATTGATTAACTAAAACATGAATCGAAAATAAAATGGAAGAAAATTTGAAGTTTATATTTACATAAAGTAAAATAAATTACTATTTAAAATAACACACATTGCATCATTTGCACAAATTAACAAAATATACTCAACTTATTTTAAGTTACTATGTCGTTAAAATGCCGTATCGGATCGTACCACTTCGACCAAGTGATACTTTCCACGCTCATTCTACGCATACGTGTTCTTAAAAGTATTCCAATAATATTAACAAATAAATAAAACCAAGGAAATAAGCACGATTAAAAAAACAAAATAAAACATGTACAATAACTAGAGCCAATAATATATGTTCACAAATAACTACATTATATAAAATATTCATACATAAAGGACTAAAATAAAACTAAGATGAAATTACAAATCCAAATATAAATATAAATCAAATAAACACATAGGATAATTTCGGGGACTAAAATGATAAAACATGAACTTACATGGCTAAAATAGTAATACATAAAGTTAAAGGACTAAAATAGCATAAACATGAATTTAGGACTAAACTGAAACAAATAGAAACTTAGGGACTACAACAATAATTACAAACAAATCAGAGCCCAAGTAGCAAATGTTAAATAATACAAATATTGAAATGGAAATAACCCAAAAATTATGATAAAGGATTAAAATGAAATAAAAGTAAACATACATGCTACATTCCATATTTAACACAAAATAACCAACAGTGACCAAAATAAAAATTCATAAATTCTGTAGCCAAATTTGAACATCAAAGAAAATACACAAAACACGAGATTGGTGACTTAAATGCAATAATATAAAACATGGTGACCAAATTCGGATAATAACCATTGTAGCCTAATATACAATAATAGGACCAAATTGAAATATACATAAATTAAAGGGTCAAATTCGAACATCAACAAAAACATACACCACATAAAATTACTGACTAAAATGAAAACTTTAAAGAAAACTGTGCTCAAAATAACATATAAACATACACATATTTAATATAAAGGCTAGAAATAAAACCCAATGAAAACAAACATGATGCCCGAATCAGAATTAAACCAAATATCCAACATTGACTAAAATAAAGACTTTACAAATGTCATGGCCAAATTAGAATAACACAGAGATTATAAAATACATGGAATCAGTGATCAAATTGAACTATTTGAAAATATTGAAGACAAAATCAAATATAGACAAAAATGATATAAAACGTGGATAGTGACCAATATATAACAGTGAAAAAATAAAAAACTCAAAGTCAAATAAAATGAAACTTCATTCAATGGCTAAATCGTGAGATTACAAAGCTTAAGGACCTACAGAGTAGTTTACCCATATCACGAAAACACGGAATTCCCCTCCCCCCGTTAAACGTCGCCGTTTCGGTTTGGAAATATAAGCCCAAAACCGGCTTATTTCCTTCCCCATTTCCTCATTTCTTCATTCCAACCAAAAACCAGAGAGAGAGAGTTGGAGAGAACTCTCCCAACTCTCTCATCGGAGAGGGTGCCAACCGCTGCCGCCGGCGGAGTCCACGGCGACGCACGGTGGCCGGAGGGAGCAACCTATCTCAAAAAATCCCCCTCGTTCTCCTCAACCCAAATCCCCAACCATCTTAGTCTAAAACCCACTCTAGGCCCCCAGATCTACAAGTTTACCTTTCGAAGTAATAAGACACCGACGACCTTTGGTGTTCTCGATGGCTTCCTCCGACCGAGGTAAGGGTTCTCTTTCTCTCCTTTGGCTATGTACTCTTGGCTTTTTCTTTTTTCTTATCTTCTCTTCTTCTGGAAACCCGAATGAATCCCCTCCCTCTGTTTTTTTTTTTTTTTTTTACAATCCGAATGCTCTCTCCCTCCTTCATTGCATGTATCCCCTCTTTTTGTTGTGGTTGCTGAATGATGATGTCTAGAACTTAGGGGAATTATGGGTTGATTTGGTAGCTGGTGAAATCCTGAACTTTCGGGATTTAATTTGTTTTTAAATGGGTTCACTGTTGATGATATATATATTTTTTGATTGGTTTTGCTGTTCTTCACTGTTAATAGATTGATGGAGGGACCTTCGGTCACTGTGGATGCAGGCAGCCGGCGTCAGAGGCTGTCGGCGAGGGGACGCTCGGCTGAGAAGCTGGAACGTCAAGCGGGGGCTGGAGCTATTTTAGGGTTTCAAACCCTAAGCTCTGCGTGATCTGGACCGTTGGATGGGTCCAGATCCAACGGCCAGAAATGAGGCGGCTGGAACATTTAGGGTTTGAAACCCTAATCTGTTTTAGGGTTTGAAACCCTAATCTGATGGGTTGGGTTGTCTGGGTCAACAGTGGGCTTGCATTATATTGGGCTTTGGCCTGCAAAAATTGTAATATGTAATTAATAAACATAATAATAATAAATAATAATAATAATAATAAAATAACGATAAAAAAACCCGGACAAAAACGGGTGTCTACAGGGCCACCAAAACGAAGTCCAAAATTAAAACCTTTAAATGTTTGGACCAAGTGAAACTAATACTCTCAAAATATCCATACTAAATAAAATCAATGTATGAGTAAAAACGTTTATACAGGATCAAAGCTTCAAAAGTATATTATAATGTAATAGCTTAAATATATCATTACCTTTTAAATTATGTACTTTATCAGAGTTGTCCAAAAAAAAATTCGAGACGTTTTCCTTCATGAAATTTAAATCGTTATCTCATTTTATCCAAACCGTTAATCCATTAAAAACACAAGGGTAAATTACGTATTAACCGTTAATCCATTAAAAACACAAGAGTAAATGATTTGATTTGGATGGATAAAAAATTGAAGGCACATTACCACGAATCAAATCGAACGGCTGCAGCAGCAGCACAGATATGAAGGAATCGTCTACCACAATAAACATGGAAAGAGAGACCCTTTAAATACTCTTCCAAAGAAGTTTTGCTTCTCGATAAGGGATATATGCTCTTATTCCCATTGAGCAATATGTGCGTTTAACACACATGTATGGAGTCTGATCACTCCATTTTATTCATTTTTTGGTTTAGGCCTTTAGGGTGCTTGTACAGTGCACTTTCAACCTCAGTGCAGAAACTATTCGATGCATTACCATACCAAACGTTCTTGCAAACCTCGAGCAAGCTCGGGACAGGCGGAGCCGACAGCTGGAGGGTCCTTTGACTCCATCCAGACAAACTCTTGCCCCAACTGTGCACTTCTATGCCGGGGATTAGGAAGAACTTCCCACTGTGCTATCTGTTGTTGGGAATGACATGTCCGAGGTGGCTACAGGGATGAGATTGAGCTTTACCGAGGAGGATTTCATCGACGTGTGCAAGAAATTTCCTCAAGGAAATCGAGAAAGCTTTCAGGAAGCCGGGCATGGGGAACAGCTAGTGAGACCGATCAGGGAGAAGGTGGCTATGATGATGTTATTTTGATGACTCAAATTCCATACTCGGTTTCCTCTTTGAAGAATTTATATGCACTAATTAAGAAGGTTAGTTTCTTACCTTTGCTTTCCATGAGCATACATACGCCATGCATTATGCATAACACATAAGTTACATATAAATAAATGCAGATTACTGTTCTCTGTCCTATTTCTCTCTGTATTCCAACTTATTATTGTTATTTTTGTCCATCCATGATGAACGAACAGTGTGTGAGGCCCCAGTACGGAGTCGACACGTATACGAACAGTGCATGTGACCAAAATAAAAATAAAATAATAGATGTGTGACTAAATAGATAATTTATCTTTTTTTTAATTAGATGTGAATTTATAATTTTTGACTCTGGGCAAGAGGGGACCTGGGCAAGTGTCCCTTCTACTGAGGCTTAGAGGTGGGCCTCTTGATTAATAGTAGAAAACCTACATCAAGTTTCTTTTGTAATCAAGTAGAAAACTTACTTTGAATAGATTTGTACTAACAAGTTACAAAATAGTCCATCGACTTAGGGAGTTATTTTATTGAGTTCCTTGACTATTAAAAGTTATAAACTGGTCATCCGACTATTCATATGTTCTAAACTCGTTATTTTTCATTAAAAAATTGACAGTTGCTTGAGTTGGACGTTAACCTTTTAACTAGGATATGATAAAATATAATTTCAGAACCGTTTGAACTGTATTTGTGGATCAACTCTCCATTATATTATGCCGTCGAGCCAATGCTTGAAACAGTATGTCGTCAAGCCAGTGCTTAAAAGCAATGGTAGTGCTCGTATACATCATTAAAATATAATTTTATCATATCTCAGTCAACAAGTCATCGCCCTTTTATATAACCATCAATTTTTTAAAGGAAAAATATGAGTTTAGAATATATAAATAATCAGATGATCATTTTGTAACTTTTAATAGTCGCGGAACTAAACAATATATATATTAAAATAATGATTAGAGAAAGACAACACTCTCATCTATTTCATTGATTAACCTAGAACATCTCAAGAGGACCATACACTTTATACAAGAGGAAGGAAGGGATGACATGCCGTGGAGCTTTCTAACAAAATCCTAACAACCTCTACTGAACATCAATCCCTAAAACACCTACACCAGTGCAGCACAACAACCTATCTGCACTTTGTAATAGCTATATTCATAACAATATCACGCTATAATCAATGGACTACTTTATAAATTTTAATAATCGAATGACTCAACAAAACAACACTCTATATACATTACTTTACCCTAAAAATAATTGTGCAGTCTTTTATTTTTTTTTATTTTGGTTTTAGTTTTCTCGTCTTTACACTTGCACATGTTTTTGGAACATTGGTGAAATCACTTCCACATGTTTTTTGGGACATAAGTACAATTAAATTGTCTAAAATCTAAGAGACAGCGATTGATCTGCAAACTAATTAACCGAACGAAACACAAAGATTCGAAGCCATTTATTTGATTCAAAATTTTCAACATTTCCATGGTGTTGGACGGTTGTTCCAATTTTTTAAGACACTTCACAAACGCAAATATGTCTATGGTTCACAATAAGTAAAATCGTGTTGATTTTAATTTTTTTAAAATTAATCACTAGTATCCGATCTATTGATCAACTATTCTAGATCGGGTATTACAGAGGGGAGGATGATCCTCCCAACCCAGTTTGCCCCGTTCTCAAAGTTAGGGTTTAAACACTTGACATTGTTTAAAAAATCTAATATTTCATCCCACTAGACCAACTAATTATTGGTGATTTTAAAAAATACTTACTTAATTTCGATATGTTTTTTTTCTTATTCCGATATGTAATCTGTTTTTAATATTTATAAAGAAAAGATACTAAGAACATTTTATTTTATTAAAAATGATATAATTTTATATTTTTACAAAATCTAAATTCGAGTAGAATATTTCGAATAAAATACTCATCTCAAAGGGTCCGACTTTTGTGATTGAACATGTTTTGTGAGTTGTCTAATATAAGCAAAATCAACATTGGACATGACATTACTAATTTGTTGATTCATGTTTCACACATTAAAGCTTATTTCTAACAAACAAAAGGCAACGGAATAATGAAAAAACATGTTTCATTAGGATTAAATGCTTGAGTGAGTGAATTCATATTGAATATTTAGAATATAAATTCAATTGGATATTTAAGAAAATTAATTAATTTTGTTTCCTTCAAGTCTTTAGCAGATGTATATATGAACTGAAATCTGATTGTGCATCTTTAATATTAATTCAAACTTCGAATTAATGCAGGACCACCTTCTTAAGTTTGAAAAAAAAAGTACAATTAGGGATAACAACAAGCGTATTGTAGGTAGGAATGTAAACGAGCCGAGTCTATCTCGATTATTGCTGAGCTCGACTCGACTTGAAAACTCTGAAACAGAGCTCGATTCGACTCGAAAACTCGCGAGCTTAAAATTTTTAAGCTCGACTCGAACTCAAAATCCTGAACTGAAGCTCGGGAGCAGCTCGAAAAGGCTCGAAATGAAAAAAAAATCTTAAACTTAACAAGATTGAATCCTCAAACTCAAACTCGAACCTGAACCTTAAATACATGAAAGTCTTATTGTATTTTTTTTAAAAAAAAATCAACTAATATTATTAATAATTTATTTTTTAAAAAATAAAATCTTAATATATTATATTTTCGAGCTACTCACGAGCTTTTCGAGTCGAGTATCAAATAGCTCGTTTCGGCTCGTTAAGAATTCGAGTTGAGCTCGAGTTCGAGTCCATTCGATCCGAGTATTTATCGAGCCTTGACCGAGTCGATCTCGAGTAGCTCACGATTTGTCTTGTCTCATTTACATACCTAATTGTAGGTTCTATCGTCTCATCTCTGACATGAGAAGTGAGAATCTTCGTCCAATCCTAACTAACCCCGAATGTTAGCTTATTAAATGTCTAAAATACCCTTACATGTATAGAGTTACGATAATATCCCTACCATACTAAGTGATAACTAAGGTTGGCTTTATTGCAAAGAAAAAAGAGGGATGAGCTTAGGGTTTTAATGACCGACCTTAGTGGCGTACGAGTATTGTTGTTGGCCTTATTGGCATTAGTAAATATATATGTTGGTCATGGTGGTGACAATTGAAAATACACATGCGTATACTATTGCGACCTTAGTGGCAAGATATGTATAAATATGTGATTAAATGGTCATTTTATCTTAAATAGATTAAATAGTCATTTTATCTTAAAGCATTTTAATTAAATGGTCATTTTGGTATTTATTTCTTTTCCTGGAGTATTTTGATTCTCAACATTTAATTTTGAGTGTAACCACCCTAGACCCGGCCTATGCGTTTCGACTAAGTCTAGTGGATCACAAAGACATTTTCCAAAACTGTTATCCAATCAATGTAAAACCACATTATTCATGACATGAAATTATAATAAATTATATTATTAAAACTCAACTCTTAAATATAAAACCAATCAGTAATAAATTAATTTAAAACATATCTTAAAAATCAAAACCATGATAAACTGAATAGTAATAGCAAAAGTATCATCATTATAAAATCCAATACTTTAAAATAGGTCCATGTCACCAGAATAAAGTCAACTTGCAAGTTTAAAATATTACAATCAGATATACTTCAAGAGATATGTTGATCCTCCAGGTGCTCGAACCGAGGTATCTAACCAACAGTATCTGAAAGGGGAAAAACATTTTCGAAAGGTGAGCTAGGCTCAGTGTGTCCCAACATTACCATAAAATCACAATAGGTACATTAAACAAATCATAGTCCAGTAAATCTCACAAATTCGTAAAAGAGTTTAACTTTTGAAAATCATAGTTTAAACCCTTTTCTGGTACACCATCAATAGTTCCCAAAATTATTTTCCATATAGCTTACTTTATGCACATAGCAAAAAGAAAGCCGACTTAAGGATAGGCTATGAAGCTTGTATTCTTAAGCCCAAGTCAATAAGTCCATATAGCTTACCCCGAGCACGCAACAAAGGAAAGCCGACCTAATGAAACATCTTGGGGCCCTCAAGAGTCACATTAGGCCCGTTTATTAGCTTGATCAGAGCTATACAATTGTAGTTCAATCCATCCCAAAATCAATATCCATATACCAATCATCAAAGTTCATAAATCATCAACAATAAATTGGTGTACCAACAATAATAATCCATAGATTTTAATGTACCGTATTTCAAAACATATAAAACCATTATGTAGTAAACAGGAACACACCTCGATAATGGGTTCAGATAGTAGATCTACTGATTGCTAGTTTCACCACGCTCTGCTACAGTTTTCGAACGGGTGAATACTGGTATACGTGGTTTAACTGATCTAGAAGAGCTGGGTCGAGCTGTCGAACGATCCGGAGAGTCTCTTGTACCTTCAAACAATAATAATTAATCAGCCTCAAATCTTACTTAATTGTTCAAAGCTAAAATTCTTAAGTATATAAGCATTTTTCGGGTTTGACTATCATTTTGGGGTATTTCGAGTCTGAATTTGGCCAAACGGATTGCGGAATCGGAATCAGGACGTCGAAAAACATAAAGTATGAATTTTCGAAAATTCAGATTCTTGGTCAAAGTCAAAGTCAACCACTTTGACCTTCAATTTGGAGGCCTTCAGGTTTGAATTTGATGAAACAGACTTCGGAAACGGATTCGGGACGTCGAAAACTATCAGAATAGGTATACTCGGAAAAGATTTACGGTCGTTTAAGGGTCGGTTAAAGCCATTTTAAGTTTTGGTCAAATGAAGTCAACGGTCAACGGTCAACGGTCGGGTCAGTCGGGTCGGGTCGGGTCAAACCGGCTTCCAGCCCTCCACTCTCCCTGCGGCGGCGCGTGAGGCCTCCTCCGGGGGTCTAAAAATTCCAGAAAAATTTCTAAAAATTATTTTAAGCGATTTCGAGATACTTACAAAGATCGGTTCAAATTTTTGAACGGCGGAGAGCTCGATTTCAACTCGGCCGAATCTTTGACTGCTCCACCTCCTCACGCGCCACCGTCGACGGCGAACAAGGTTGACACCAACGGACTCGAAACGACACAAGGACACGATGGTGCAGGAGGTGTCGTAAACGGAGCAACGATCGGCGGTGAATTTAAGATTTTCCCGGCGATAGAGCTAACAAAAACGTCGAGACTTTGACTGTAAATTCCCGACGTTTGGCAGCGTTTCGCTTCAATTAAATTGAAGGATTTGTTCCACGCTCGATGATGAACACAACGGTGGTTTTAAAACGACGATCGGAATTTGGACGGCGTCAGAATCGGAGTTGGAAACGGCGTATGGGAAAGGAAAATTGGGAGCATTTTGCATGCTTATAATCACCCAAAGCTGCCGACAGTTTTAGGGTAAATTCAAGGCTTGGTCCCTGGATTTCCTTTACTTCTAAAATGGCCTATAAACTCTCATAAATTTTGATTTAGTCACCAACAATTTACCAATTTTCACAATTAACCTCTAATTTCAATTAAATATTATTTTGTAAATATTCAGGTTGTTACATTGAGGTAAAAAGATTTTTCTGTGAATGAAAACTGTTAGTTAATAAACGATTGACGGTTCAAAATAGGATCCTATTTGCCCTAAAAATGAAACGTTAAGGGTCAAAATATTCTAGAGAAAAAGAATAAGGACTAAAATGAAACATTAGATAAAATGCTTAAAATGCACAGCAAATTTATATTATAATTTTAAATTTTGAATAATCTATAAATAAACGTATTGTAAGTATTCCAACAGAATTAATTATATCTCCCATAAATGTAAAAAGCAACCGTAACGATTTATTCCCTTGAAACACAAACGACTATTAAATATAATTTTTATAATTATCGATATCTAATTTATTAAGAATTGTGGATACCGTAAAAGTATTAAATTTATAATATGCTCGATTAATTATGATTATTTATTTCAGTCAAACAACCTGACCCAAACGACACAAATTTTTTCTTTCCCATTTCATCTTTTTAAATAATTTAAAAAAAGTTTTAAGTCTTTTAAATTCTAAATCCTAACATTTTATTTTAAAGAATTTTATTTAAATAGTTATTTTTATATTTATTTCTTTTTGGAGCATTTGGTCCTCGATATTTTTATTTTGAGGCAAAAAGATTCATCTATGGATGAAAATGTTAGTTAACAAACGGTTAACACTTCAAAATAGGGTCCTATTTACCTTAAAGTGAAAAGTTAAGGGTCAAAATGCTCTAAAGAAGAAAAAAAAAATAAAAACTAAAGTGACTATCTAATAATATTAAGAAATTTTTACTCTAAAATGAAATATTAGTTAAATGCTTAAAAATGGAGTAAGATTAATAAAAAGAAAACACAAATTTGAACTTAAAACCCTTGACGCTCTCTCCACACCTTTTTTTTCTTTTTTTTTATTTAGAGTTTGATCTAGATAAGATATTTTTTTCCTTTTTTTGATTTTGTTTAATCAGTAACGACATCAGTTTGACGCTGGTTATCTACCATCGGTTCTCTATCTCTTTGTTTCTTTTTTAGTTTTATAATAAGAATAATTTTGTCTTTGTGATACATTTTTTGTCTTCTTATTGGTCGTTGACTTTTTTTTAAATTTTATGTTTTCAGGGTTGAATTTGACAACACCACGACTAATTAAGATAGTGTTTAGTTGTAATCATGTTGATCTTTTCCATGTTTATTCCTTTAGTTAAATGCTTAAAAATGGAGTAAGATTAATAAAAAGAAAAACACAAATTTGAACTTAAAACCCTTGACGCTCTCTCCACACCTTTTTTTTTCTTTTTTTATTTATTTAGAGTTTGATCTATTTAAGATATTTTTTCTTTTTTTGATTTTGTTTAGTCAGTAACGACATCAGTTTGACGCTGGTTATCTACCATCGGTTCTCTTATCTCTTTGTTTCTTTTTTAGTTTTTTAATAAGAATAATTTTGTCTTGTGATACATTTTTTGTCTTCTTTATTGGTCGTTTGGCTTTTTTTTAATTTTATGTTTCTCAGGGTTGAATTTGACATACCACGACTAATTAAGATAGTGTTTAGTTGTAATCATGTTGATCTTTCCACTATGACTTTCAGATGAATTTAGATACACGATTTTGCGTTCGTGAAAAGCTTTCACGACACTCGGCTCTGATTGCGGTTCTATGTGGGTCTTTCAATAGCTTAATCTCTTTTGCGGTTCGTTTGTTGATGCAGTCAGATTTGTTCGTATATATTTTTATTCGAGTCTCTAATTGGATTTTTAACCTTTCCATGTTTATCCTTATATGATCTAAAGTGGTTAGTTCAATGTTATAGGAAATTGTCCAAATTATATTAGTTTACGATGATAATTGTAAACTCTTATTGTAATTTGGATATTTTTATTTTTAATAAGATTAGCTACTTATATTAAAAAAAGAAAAATAATAAGGTCAAAATAACCATTTAATAAATATTGAGGTTAATTTTAATATTATACATTTATAAATTAAATTAAAAAATTAGATTAAATAATGCACAGTAAATTTTTATTATAATTTTAAATTTGAATAATTGATAAATAAACGTATGGTAAGTATATTCCACGGTATTAATTACGTCTCCATAAATGTAAAAAGTAAAATAAGGATAAACCAACCGTAACGATTTATTCCCTAGAAACCCAACCGACCAATTAAATTGTATAATTTTTTATAATATTAATATCTAATTATTAATTAAAATATCGGATACTGAAAAGGTATTAAATTATATAATAATATTCTATTAATTATGATATTTATTCAGTCAAACAACCTGACCCAAACGACAAACATGTTTTTTTCTTTTCCATTTAATCACTTTTTTCTTCACAAACGCCATTTCACTTCTTCTTCTCTTATATATATGGATTCCTTCCTCTCTCTCTCTTTTACTCCCTGAAATGGCGTCGAAAGTGTTGATGCCAAGCTTAAACCTAAACAATGTAAAACAGACAGACTCAATCACGTTCATTTGGGCATGTTTGTTTACCTAAAAAAAACTGGGTTTTCATCTCCATCTTCAGTGCTAAAACCAGCAACAATGGCGGCAAGCACATCAGACACAACGACATCAAACATTTGTGTCTTGTCTCGTTTATGGAGAGAAGTTCAGGGTTCAAACAATGGGAAAATCTATTGGAACCATTGGATCCTTCTTCGAGAAGAGATTATTCGGTACGGAGAGTTCGTGCTGCTTGTTACAAGGCGTTTGATCTTGATCCAAACTCCAAGAGGTACTGGAATTGCAAGTATGGAAAAAAGAGTATGTTGAAGGAAGTTGGGATAGGAAATTCAGGCTATCAAGTAACGAAATACATTTACGCCACCCCAGATATCAACATCCCGATCCAAAACGGCGGTTCTCGAGGTCGTTGGATCGGATACTTGGCCGTTCGTCGGACGAAGCGGTGAAATGGCTCGGCAGAAGGGATTTGTTGATAACGTTTCGAGGCACGGTCACGAACCATGAATGGATAACCAATTTCATGAGCTCCCTCACGCCCGCACGGCTCGACCCGCATGACTCGAGGCCCGAACTGCAGGTGGAGTCGGGGTTCTGAGCTTATACACATCGGAAGAATCCGATAGCAAGTTCGGGCTAGAGAGTTGAAACTACTATGATAGAGTTTATTTATAACAGTGTAAGATAATTGTAATATATGTCTTTTAATTTTTTGAATAATTTAAGAGTGCAATAGAATCACGTTTACAAGCGTTGAGGGACTATACGATAGCAAAATAATCTGGTGCCACTATCACAATGTGGCAAGATCTCCATATGTTGACAGCTTCTTCCAAGGATCATCTCAGCCTCCATGGTCTTTTATCCCTATATCCATTATTCGAAACTTGGTCTTTTATCCATTGAAGTTAAGAGAGTAACTGATCATCTAGCCAAAGCTAAAAATAAATAAAAATAACTCGAGTTTGTCAGTTACATATGAAGATTTTCATGGCTCCACCTCCATGGGTCCGAGCAATTTGAGCAGATGATGTGCTTGGAGTTACTTTCAGTAGACTCAGGAAAAGGTTAATTTTAAGGCTTAGCAAGTAAAGAGAAGAAGATTAAAG
The DNA here is from genome assembly GCF_006381635.1 of Hibiscus syriacus. Taxonomy (NCBI): domain Eukaryota; kingdom Viridiplantae; phylum Streptophyta; class Magnoliopsida; order Malvales; family Malvaceae; genus Hibiscus; species Hibiscus syriacus. Next base: position 470,914 of record NW_024062029.1, on the reverse strand, counting down.
GGAATTTTTTGGATCAATTTGCATGTTGATCCATTTCAGTTGACTTTGGAAAGGTTAATTATCTGGATCAATTTTTAGTATGAAACTTTCGTGTTGGGATTAAATCTCAGCTAAATCCCCAACCATTAAATTTAGACTTAGAAATTTAGGGGTTTAGGATGATGGTAAAGACAATGGTTACTCGATGGGTGGGCAGTGATAGAGATGGTGACCAGAAATAGTCGGTGACAGTTGAAAATAGGGATTGAAATTAGAGATTTTAGTTGAGTTTTTTTTTTTTGTAATTTTTTAAAAAAATTGAGTCTTTTCTGTAATTTAATTTTTTTTTAAAAAAATATAAACCCAACACGTGTCACTTAACTAAAAAAATTTAGTCACCGTTACGGTTGGGCATTTAAAATGATAAAGTTTTTAACATTAAACATCTGGATTAATCGAAAAAAATTAAAAAAATTAGCTGACCCTATTCTCATATGTAATGGGGTGAGAGGGAGATAAGGTAGTAGGCTGCCCCAACGCCAGGTTGAGAGCAACTTTCGTTGAATACCTCCGACACTCATAATTATAAATTACCCATGGAAAAAAATAAATCACCTAAATAGAAAAAAAATATAGTTTAGTCACTTTTTATATTAAGCCTGATCTGAACCAAGTGTTCAGAGATACGCCAAATTTAAAATATTTAGATAGACAAAGCAATAAATTTCAGGGATATAATTACCTAAAATAGAAATGGTACCCTTCCTTTTTGGGTTTGGGGGGCTTGCAACGGCCCTACCAAGCCTGAAAGCCCATTCGGACTAGAGACATTACACTTGAAGATCGGACCAAATTCGTACAAATTCAAGTTCATTCCAAGATTGATTCATTTATGTAAACGTATCAAAGGATTTTCATCGGTGGCGGAACACAGTGAAGGTCGTTCTCAAAATTTTTAAAATTTTAGATCCTTCAATTTTTTTAAAAAAGTTAATTTTTCTTTTAAAATATTCTTAAAAAATCATATTAAGCTTTAAAAGATTTGAATGTCCTTAATTAAACTCCTTATATAATTAAAAATATATATTTAGCTTCACAAATTTTTAAAAATTTTAGTTAGACCCCATTTTTGAAAAAAAAATGTAAACTGAACCATTTAAAAAATTTAAAATTTTAATTTAAACCTATAATTTTTTTAAAGTTCTAAGTTGCCCCCTAAACTCTATCAACAAGTTCCGCCATTGATTCCAATTAGTCTAAATTCTTGATCAAGTTTGAATTGAATTGATTAAACTTAAAGAAATTTCTTAGCAAACTCATTGAGTGGTCTTAGTGATAAAAGAGAGTATTATTCTTTCTAGATATCATTAGTTCGAGCAATTACGTCTGTAGGGTGTGTGTATATTATCAATGACTAAAAAAGATTCTGAACAGATACTACCTTACAATTATCTCAAACTATTAAAAAAATATAGATGATTATCATCATATGGTTATGTGTATTTAGAAAAATCATTGTAATTTGTGAGTCTCGTCACATTGAATGTAATTAAAGACCTTTAATTACACTCTTTAATTCTTATAATATGATGAGAATTAGTGTACTTATGAAGGCAATTGGAAATCCTTAATGGAACTCTTTAGTTCTTATGGTAGAATGAGAATTAGTGTAATTATAAAGATAATTACGCTCCTTAATTTTATAATTAATATCATTTTAAAATTTAAATTAATTTGAGTTAATTGCATCATATGTCCTCAAACTATAACCCTAATTTCAAATTGATCCTTAAACTTTTGAACATTCTAATTTCATTCCCAAACCATGACTCTCATTCTAAATTGGTTCCTAAACTTTTAAATCTTCCAATTTAATCCCCAAATTCATCCAAATATGTAATTAGTTTCAACCATAGTTTACTAATTTTCTTTTCTTTTCAAACATATAATAATATAACTTGGCCTAACTATTTTATTAGCAATGGATGTGATCATTATATACATATAACTGGGATGAAATTGAAATGTTCAAAAAGTTTGGGACCAATTTAGAATGAATATCATAGTTTGGGGATGAACTAAAATGTTCAAAAGTTTGAGGATTAATATAGAATGATAGCCATAGTTTAGGGATGAAATTGAAATTCGTAAAATTTTAAAGATCAATTTAAAATGAGGGTCATAATTGAAAGACATGTGATGTAATTAACTCGTCTAATTTAATTACAATCAAATATGACATACAAAAATTAAAATATAAGTATACTCCATCAATTAAATATATTTAAAAAAATAAATTTTCATAATTATATTCTTTTCTAATTAAATTATATTTTTATACTACTACATACTAACATTTTCAAAAGTTTGAGGGTGTGAATGAGGGTTAGCAAAATAAAACATCTTCTTTCCCTGTCAACAACTAGTTAGTCTAGTGAGACGAAATACTAGATTTTTTAAATAAGATCAATAGTTCAAACTCTGAGGTTTATGAATAGAGCAAAATGAATTGAGAGAGTCACCCTCGTCTATACCATATCAGATTTAGATTAGTAAATTAATAGATCAAATATTAATATTTAATTAAAAAAAATTCTTCCTTCTACGACTATATCACATGCACTGCAGTTTGATTGGGCTGTGACATAATAAACTATTATTTTTTTTTCAAACACAATGTTTTGTTAATAAAATATATGAATTTATTTGTGATTTGTGCGACCACAAAAAGTAGCAGTCCACTTGGTACTAATAAAATGGATATGTTTCTTAATAAATAAAGTGAAATGCAAGGTTAATGGAACTTTCCTAATAATTTAGGTAAGGAGAGGTGACATTCAATGTATTACTTACTATCTCTCTAAAGATGGACCCTTTTTTATTTGTTTTGACTTATTCGGAATCGAGATGAATATTTGACTTAAATTCGATACGTTTCGATCCAAATTGATCTTATAAAATTTGTTTTTTTTTAAAAAAAGATCGAATTGGATTAAGTTGAGTCTGGTCATGTTTAAGTTAAAAGTTTAAAATATTTGACATAACCTAACCCAAGTGTGTTTTATACATTTGGATATAATTATTATGATATCCCTATATTTATATTTGTCTTTACCTTTTTCAATCTTTTATGATTCAAAATCACTAAAAGGATATTTCTTTTGGATATAAAAGCTCTAGGGTTTTTAGAAGAGAAGAGGATGAGATGAATGAAAAAAGATGAAGGGTGAGGGTGATGTCACAAAGTTCAGCATGTCCCTTCTCCCACATGTTGGAATGGGTACGAGATCTAAATCCGATGATTTCTGATTCAATCAGCCCTAACTGAGTTGATTTTTTTTTAAAAAAAATTGGATCGAGTCGGATTGAATTCGAATTCAAAGTGAAAACTATCTGATTCGACACGACCCATATCGATGACTTTTATCAAGATGAACTTGGATGCACTATTCCTGCATGAAATGAGTAAACCAATACGAGAATTGTGACAAGTGCATGTGCACTAACTGTGATATATGTGCAGGAAGCTTGATTACTATAACAAAAAACTACAATATCCCGTTGTAGAGGAAGCTTCAATGTGGGTAGAGCAAGAGATAGAGCAATATGAATGGTGGGTTAATAACCCTCCATATTGACCATTTCTTTTTTTTTTTTTAATTAATTTGGGGTTAGTACAAACCAATATATGTTTAAAGATAACTCTCAATCATCTGACATTAATTAAGGAATATAAAGAATTGATCATGAATGACCTCTGGTGTTCTCCATGAGTGAAGATGCACACAATGTTTTTTTTTCTTCAAAATCTATAATTGATTCATGAATTGAAGGGTTTCTTTCTATAGGTTTGTTGGGCTTTGTTTTGCATCAAAACCGGTGGGGAGAAAGGAAAATAGTATTTGTTATTTATCTATTTTTAGGTCACTTATGCCTTTCATTTTCTTGGTCAGACCTAAGGATTTGTATGAGTTGGGTGAGATTTGAATTAATGTAAACTAAATTTCAACATTTTATTATAAATGAAAGTCATGTGGATGCATATTTTTTCATTAATATGAAATAAATTAATACATCAAATTCTAACTCAATTATCGTCCAAATAAACAGCACGTGAATTATGCCAACTCAGATAGATATATAAAACAAAGGCAATAAATGGTGACGAAACATAAATCACCAACATGTGATGGGAGCAAAACCTCATACGACATTTTCCATCAAGGGTAAATTACAAATTTGGTATCTGAACTTTACTCTCTATATTATTTCACTCATTATACTTTGCATCTTTTCATTTTCTCAATAAAATTAAAACAATGAATTTTGTGGTCACTCAACCGTTTTCTCACTAACGGTGTTATAAATGAGCTGTTATATAGATAAAAAATGACACCATTTTGGTGAAAATTTTATTTTTTTAATCAGCTTCATTTTGTTAACAGCGAAATGACAAAAAATATTAAGTTTAGTGGGGAAATTAAATTTTGTTTAAAGTTTAATTATCAAAATAGGAGATAAGTAAAGTTTAGTTATGAATTTTGTAATGTATCCTTTACATCAACGATTCTTTCATTTTTATTTATTTATTTTTGTTGTTCCCTCATTCAGTTTTGAAAATAAACCTTTCTACTTTTAGCTTTCGGCTTCTAACAATTTTTCCTATTTTTTTCTCATTACAATTTTCTCTTAAGCCATGTATTCATCATCTTCCTCTCAAAAACCCATGGGCCAATCCGGTCTGACCCGTTACGGTTCAGCTCCCGGTTCCTTCCTCACCAACGCCGTCGATTCCGTCATCGGAGCTGATCCTAACCTCGTCGGACACTACTTCTCCGCCGCCGATTCATCGTCTCTAACATCCGAGTCTACATGTAAAGCCAGCTCCTCCAACGATCCACGAGACCCTAAATCTTCCGCTCCTCCTCCTCCTCCTCCTCAGCATCATCCCCATGGATCTTACCCTGCACCTTCATCTTCTTCCTCTCTGCTCAGACAACGCAGCTCCCCTGCCGGTTTCCTTAGTCACCTTACGTCGGAAAACGGTAATGCCTCCTTCCTCTCTTTTCTTTCAAAGAGACCGTTTTATCCTCGTTATATCTGCTTAATCATTGTCCAGTTAGGGCATTTTTTACTTTTCCACTTCATTTTCCTTTGATTGGCGGCTTTTTCTTCGTCTGAATAATTTCACCGGTTGACCAATTTTTTACGTTGACCAAAATGTCACTCTCTATTCAATTTAATTACGATTTTTACAATTATAATGAATCTCACCTTCGGAAAAAAGATAGATTAACTTAATTGGTTCTCCTTTATATAAACTAACTGTTTACTTCTCAATACTTTCTAAAATTTATATTTTCAATATGGTTTTAGTCTATCATTATTAATCTCCAAATGTTATATTTGGAGTTTCAAAGTAGTTTTTTACTTGCATTAGGTAAATTCTTTCAATTTTTATCACTTGTTTCATTAAAAATAAATTGTGTACCGAAATCTTTTAAGGCTTTATTCATAATTTGACCCTGAACTATATATTTTTCTCCATTTTGATACCTAAACTTTCTCGTCTTACTTTTACTTTCGCACCTAAAATATTATTTCTGTCCATTTTACTCCAAAATTACCAACGACCAATCAATATGACATGTGTTACGATCTCATTGACAAATTACTTTTATGGATAAACTGAGACTTAAATGGTTTAGGCTGACAAGAAAGTTCAAGCAGTAAAATAGAAAAACAGATATAATTCAAGGGTCAATTCTTAAATTAAGCCTTTTCTAAACTTCACAAATAGATCAAGTTGTATTTTGTAAAGTTTAAAGTTTGAGATTACATACAATCACATTTTTCTTTTTGATCTATCTTTAGATTTTATTGTTAAAAGTTAAATGTTGCAAAAGATAATGACAATTTGATGTAAAGAGTGCGTTTCAACATGGGATTTTGTTGTTGCACTTTCAGTCCTTTAAAAATTCATAATTAGTTTCAACCATTTATTCACTTCTAAAAAATTTTGGGACAGGTGGATTGTTCCAAGTTCTAACCCAAGTTGGGTTAGTGTCAAGTCCATTTCATGAATAAAAATGAAAGAATTTTGTTTTTGAGTGTTTTCATACACTTTTTTCAGGGTTATCAGATAGGGTTAGCTACAGAGGTAGAATTTTATGTTAAAGGGTTAAATTTATAAAATTTTAAGGAAGATAGAACTTATAAAGTTTTAGAAGATGAAAACATCTAAATTAAATAAAATTTAAAATTTTAGGAGGAGGACTGTTGTCAGCTCCCTCTTTGGTTGGTCCATCCTGAATATGGTTACAGAGAAATAAATAATCCAAAAGCTTTCATTAATCACATTCAAGTTGCACTTTTTTATAGTGTTACTTGAATGGATACAAAAGGAGGGTAGCCAGAAAAAACTAGAAGGAAAAATAAAAGAAGGAATAAAAATTAATGGTTGGTTATGCAAAGTTAGTAGATAGCCAATGAATGCAACACACTTTTTTTATTTTGCTGGTAGATGAGATCTTACAGGATATCTATCACGTGCCTCACATGTCCCCACCAATTTCTTAGGAACCCAAACATTATGCTTTTATTTTACTTTATCATAATCGATGTAGATGCATAAAATGTATAGTATAATATGCCTTTTTATGAGGGGTGAATATTTTATGATGTGCAAGTTGGACAAGTTGGAATAAAGAGATGAGCGTTGTAGTTTTAATGGCCAATCTGACATTACTTCAGTGCAATTAGGGGAACTTGAAGCTTGGCGTTGTTACTATAAATAGGGATGAATGTTTGATCTAGTAAAATTAAGTTGAGTAAGAAAATTTAAAATTAATCAAATTGAAAAGTTTTATTTTATAATTTTATTTAAAAAAAATTTGAGTTGAGTTTATGAAATTCAAATCGAATGGAGTTGTTAGAGTTTCTGTTTAAATTTAAATGTAAATATTTATAATATTATGATACTAATTGGTTCTAATTTAAACGATTTTCTATAACTATATATGATATACATATATATATCTTCATATTTTTTATATGTTATATACATATATCACGCAAAGTTGAGTAATTCAACACAAACTTGAAAGCCAATTTATTAATTACTAAAAACTTTGAGTTACTCTAGTCTTATTTTATAACTCGAACTTTATTTGAATTTTTTTCAAGACGATTCGAGTTTTTGAAATTGCAAGTTGAATCAAGTCGAATCGAAAAATTTAACTTTTTCGAATCGAGTTTTGCTCATCCCTACTATTAGGACATATAGTGTCTTAACGTATCATCCGATCTATGTTATTTGAATTTGAGATATAAATATATATATGCATAATCTATGGTCTTGGTAAAAATAAAAATTATATTTTAGCCCTCTAGAAAATTAATAATTCAACTTAAGTTTTCTTAGCACAGTTTTTAGTTTTGATCTCCATATAGTTTATAATTTTATCTCAATCTTTCAAGCATAACATTTCTAACTTCACCTTTTCCTATAGTCTATAGGGGTAAATTTATCCTTTCCTTTTCAAGATAGTTATATATTTGAAAAGTCTTTGATCATAATTCCTTATTCTCATATCTAACTCTAAATATAATATTAATTATAGATGTAAAAGACAAGTGATTTAAAAAAAGTTAAGTCAGAGTAACATATTTCTTGACAAAACCATGCATCTAAAATGATAGTCATTTATTTTAGAAAAAAAAGTTATATGTGTATGCTTTTGAATTTTTAAGTTTATTTTATGTTATTCTTGTTCTTATTTTTTAAAAATATTTGTATACGTCATTTATACATAATACATCAGATTTGGGAATAAAGATAAAATCATTCAAGGACTTTAAAGATGCGATTTTTTTTAAAGAAAAATAAATAAACACATATCAAACAAATGCTTTTGGAGTTTCAGAGTTTGATTGTACTGTATATAATAACTTTATATCTGAATGCATGTTGACGATTTTACTTTTAAAACTGAGACCAAAATAACCATTTAACTAAATAAAGTCACATTATTAATCCTATTGGTAATAGATTGACATAACTTAAAGTTGCAGTTCAGAAAATTGAAATTGTATTGATTTCATTCGAGACGAATTTGCAGCAAAACTATATTCACTGGTCTTTTATCATGTCTAAACTTAACTGTTCGCTAGATTGTAGATTCTATTGGTTCAAATGAAATTCACAGAAAACTATATTTCTTAATCTATTTTGAACTCAGGCATGAATATCAAATTTGGATATGTGTCTGATACAGAAAGTTTTGGACATGAAGTATATGTTATGTTGCAGAAAAAACTAAAAATGATCATTGCAGGTTTTAGTGTTACAATGGGCAACAGAAACTATAGCTCTCAAGGCAGTGCTAATGGTGGCCATGGAGTGTCGAGGCTGAAGTCCCAATTGAGCTTCACTAGACAAGATTCTCTTTCTCAGATCTCTGAAGTAAGTGAGAATCTTGTTGATGGTGTCAACTCTAACGGTAACCACCAAAATGCTGCACATTCATTTGCTGCTGCTGGATTTGGAATGGATTCATGGGATAATACAAACTCCATTGTGTTTTCTGCCCCACCAAGCAAGAGGGCTAAAATATTGATGGCGATATTTACAACTGTCTCAATGCCTTGGAAACTCAGGTACCAATCATGGAGGAATAACTTAATGGTGCTTGTTTCCCAATAAAATGAACATTTAGGAGGCTGTTATGGTTGTTTGCCGAATAGGAGCATGATTTGCAGCTAACAGTAGCACCATTGATTAGCTTGTCATCACATTAATGGATATCAAAGTGCTTTACAGTCGTGTCATTTACTTCTCAGTATTGACCTCATATGTTCCCATTTTATCTTTATTTCAGTTTAGCTTGCCCCAAACAACACTTGAGATGGCCACAGTTGAACAGCTGCTACATATTCCTGAAGATTCCGTGCCTTGTAAAATCCGAGCCAAGCGTGGCTTTGCTACTCACCCTCGAAGCATTGCTGAAAGAGTAAGTTAAGATTCAAGAGAGAACTGCTATAGCTGTACAGAAATCGAATTGTTTATTGTTAGCAAAATCTAAAGATGTTAGTGAAGGTGCTGTTGTTTAGTATCCATCCATCTGTCCTAATTTGTTATTGTTTCTTTGTGTTGGACCCATGGATGCATCCTGAATTCACTTGTGGAATTTTTTTCCCTTCCACTCTGTGCATAGAATAATTATTCTATATATACTATACGGTATGCAATATACATTTACAGTTGGTTATTAAGATGCAAGAGGAAAGCGTATTAATATGCATTGGTCCTCTAAAGAGTGATAAATAATACCGAGCATCATTAAGACTTCATATATATGTACAGGAGAGAAGAACAAGAATAAGTGGGAAGCTGAAGAAATTACAAGAGCTTGTTCCTAACATGGATAAGGTAATCACATGTGTATTTCTATTCTAGCCCTTATATTGAATCTGTATATCGGTTGCTTCATATCATTCATTACCTTTGTGAAGTTAAGATTTTAAAGTTAGCGTGAAAAGTGTCCAAATTTTTATTTCAGACAAAAAAAATGACATATCTTTAAAATCTTCTTGCAGCAAACGAGCTACGCCGATATGCTGGACTTGGCTGTGCAGCATATTAAAGGCCTTCAAAATGAAGTTCAGGTTTGTAATTTGTAAATATGTCATGCTGAGTTTCAAACAACATCATTATGATCCTTCTGCACAAAGGGACAAATGCAAAATTTTATGTAGGGGACGAATTTCAAAATTTTAGGAGGGGCAAAGTTATAAAATTCTTGGGGACGAATACAGATTTTCAATAGAAAATAAATATAAAAAATCTAAAATATATGATAATTTTAAATTTTTAGGAAAGAGACTGCCCCACCCGTCCTTGCTCCTTCTGTCCATCCATGTTTGTACACGCATCTAACATGATAGATGCACTTCTGCAGCGGTGATGATATCGAATCTACCTATGATATACATGTGCATGGTAGAGTACATTCAATTTAACTTCTCTTGGCAAAAACATATTGGTATCTGATCTATTAATTGACTAATGGATTGGATACTATAGATGTCAAGATTCAAACGTCTGACCTTGCTTAAGGGATATAACGTATAATCTATTAGACCAACTTATTGTTGGTAAAATCCTAAACTTTTGAATCAAAGTGGATAATAAATTTACATATAATATAAGTGTATACATCTCCAAATTAAGGTTGTCCTAAATTCAGGGCCAGATGTAAATAATTTGGCGTCAAAATATGTTTAAATTGACTTTCAACTCCAACATTTGTTTTCTGCGAGTTTATGTTTTACATTTATAATTCTCCTTTTGCAGAAACTCACAAAGAATTGGAAACTTGTACATGCGGGTGCAAACAAAGCTTATGATGTTTGCTAAACAGGTTTAAGGAAACAAAGAACTTTGTCTGATTTCCAAAATTTGAAGCCAAGACCAATTTAGCTGGCTTAGCTCGACTTGATAATGGAAAAAGTAAACAACTTGAAAATGTGTATAAATGGAGTGACATTGTTTCCTAGTTTTAGAAGTGATTGAATTGGAAAAAAGAAAAAAAAATTGCAAATTGTTCTGGATTTCTTTATTGAAATTCAGTGTCTGTCATGTAACATATGTTCTGGTTTTTGAATTTTGGATGAGAATGGAGAATTCAAGTTGGCATGTTTTCCCTGATAAAATTCAGTGTCTGTCATGTAACATATATTTTGACTTTTATATTTTAGCTGGCAATGAAGAACTCAGTTGACATGTTTGGGTATTTGATTTAATATTTAGGGTTTATTTTTTATATATATTTGTAGTTTTTTCTTTTCCTTTTCCTTTTCCTTTTTTTGTATAGAAAGGCTGCAATTTAGGATAGGAGAAGGTAAAATGAAAATGCAATTTAGTGATTTTGATTTTTTTTAAAGATTAGTGACACTAATAACCGAACCTGATACCTCTAAGGATAACAATCATCCTTTCAACCATTGATGTAGTTTGATTTGTACATATTTCAATGATTTTATTAATATTGTATCTTTATTCTCAAAATATTTAATTTATTTTATGTCGTTGAAAAATATATAAATATCTTTTATGTTATTATGTGGCTTCATTTTACTGAATATATTACCTAAAATCGAATGATACAAATATAATTTCATCCCTTTATTTTTAAAAAACGTCCTTATTGAATTTTATTACCATAAATTTATTTTCTAATTTATATTCAAAATTTGAACTTTTCACTATTATTTTCCTAAATCTAATTAATTAAAAATATTTTATTTTATTTTATTAATCTAGGATGAATATTAGGTAGAATCTATTCAAACGCTCTCAACCACTTGACATTGAACACCCAAACATCCATGCATACTTGGTGCTCGAACCTAAGACATCAAAGAATAACAACAATTCATTAACAATTGAGATCACATGATTCACACTAAAAATATTTAACTTGAATAGGCTAGTCGAGGAGAGAATATTTTTATAAAGATATTTTTCTATATCAAATTTTTATTAATAAATACAAGGAGTGAGTAGGTTAGCTAATAGCATGGCGAAGATGGTTCAGAAAGATGATTTTGTGAGATAGATCCTTCCAACGCTTCTGAATGCTATTCTCTCGATCCTCCATGAAGACGGTTTAGGCCTCAGTTCTTCTCATGTTGACAGGATGAGACTACGATTAAGGAGGGATTGATTTTTCTTTTGTCCGCTTTGGATACTCTCCAAGTTTGCTTTTGCTCATTAGACTATCATTAGTTGTTCACCGTTATATTTTATGGATGATTATTCTGATATATTTTAAGTGATGCCCTTTATAGCTCATTAGACTATCACAAGTTATTCGTCGTTACATTTTGTTTATGACTATTCTAAGTAAAATTTTAATGAGGCTAACTACTAACAAGTTAAGCAGAACAACAAAGTTTTTTAATGAGCACGAGTTGAGTACTATATAACTCGTAATCGACTCATTCAAATCCCTAATTCAAAGATAAAATTGTTCATCTTCTCTTCAACTAGAAACACCGATTCCCTTGGACAAACCTGATTTCACGCCAGCATTAACCTTAGCATGATAAGTCGAATCCCATTCTTTGATTTAAACTTGGTTTCGAACGATCATGTAACCTTAGACCCGGTAATTGTTTTCCAAAGTAAAAATATTAGTTTTTACATCGAACCAACATATCTACGGATTAAATATTTTGTAACCCCATACAAAAGCACGAGAGTAAGATGATGAGGTAACATTGACGTTTGAGAAAAAATAATTAATATTAATTTATGAATATATAAATATAATTTAAATTAATTAAAGACTATTTTGATATTAATATAATTTAAAAAAAATCAAATATAATTAATTTTAATATCAGTTTTACCTAAAATATTAATTTTATCCGCTATATTATAGCTCTAGGATTTGACATACTAGTTGAGTGTTGGGTTAATATAATAAATGAAAATAATATTAAACTAAATTTTAAAAATAATAAATAAATAAAATTTAATTTCAGATTAAATAAATTTTAAAAATTAAATAAAAATAAAACCTGAAAGACTTAACATATCATTTACCTTTTTATTAAAGTTAAATTGATTAAAATTATCACGTGATATAATTTGATTGATATTTTTTTATTTTTTTGAATGTGTTAAAAATAAAACAATTAAACTAATATTTAAAAATCAAAAGAATAAAACGTCTTAAAAAAATTTAAAGACCAACTTGATAAAAATGATATAATTTAAAAAATAAATAAGTTGAAAATTACATTTAATAAATAGTCTTCAACATATTTTTTTAATGAATATTTTAAGAGTTCATTGTATCACATATTCTCAAATATGATAGGTTGAAGCTTCTTCTCCCATTATGGATATCCGAAAACCAAACCAGTTTTGTGCCGGGTAGCTCGATCGTGGACAACATTATTATTACTCATGATGTGATTTACTCGATGAATAATAAGAAGGGGCAAAAGGGTTAGATAACGATTAAAATTGACCTTGAGAAAGTCTAGGATCGTTTTGAGTGGGATTTCATCGAGGACACCTTAATTGATTTAGAGATCATTGCTTCTCTAATCAGTCTTATTATGCGTTGTGTGTCCTCTATTTACACACGAATTCTCTGGAATGGCAGTATGACTGAAGCTTTCCATCCTTTTCGGGGTATTCGTCAAGGGGATCCGCTTCAACTTATTTGTTTGTGCTTTGCATTGAACGTTTGGCTCAAGCCATCTATTGCGAGGTTAATCAGGGTCGTTGGAGACCCTTCTGAACTTCCTCTTCTGGTCCTGGTATTTCCCATTTATTTTTTACAGATGATATGTTGTTGTTTGCTGAAGCATCCTGTGAACAAGGGGAAACTATTCGCTCTGTGCTTTCAAAGTTTTGTAGGGCTTTAGGTCAAAAAGTAAGTGTGGATAAGACTAAAATGCTCTTATCTAAAAATGTGTCCCCCATGCTGCGTGATCAAATCAGCTCTGGTTTTGGTTATTCGGTGGTAGCGAATTTGGGGAAGTACCTTGGGGTGCCTCTTTTGCATGGGCTTGTCACAGTTGCTTCTTACTGTTACTGGTATCTCGTTCAAATGGTACGTGATCGGTTGAGCTGATGGAAGATGCGGTCCCTTTCGTTAGCTGATCGCGTGACTCTTGCCAAGTCTGTTCTTGCTGCTATCCCCATATATACAATGCAATCGGCGGTTCTTTCGAGGCGGGTTTGTGGGGAGATAAAGCGACTTATCAAACGTTTTATCTGGGGTATTGGTGGTGACACGGGGGGCAATCATCTTGTCAAATGGAATGCTGTTCGTACCCCGACTAAACGGGGTGGCCTGGGGTTTCGAAAGCTTGACAAACAAAATGATGTTTTTTTAATGAAACTTGCGTTTAATTTGCCAAGACGGAGCAGCTTTGGGTTCGTTTTATTCGTTCCATATAAATTCATGATTGGCTTCGTGTTTCTAATTGTTCTAAGCTTCGGCGAGGCATGGCGTGTATTTGGTAGGATGTTCGCCAAAATCTCAATTGGTGCGTGGGAAATGGGTGTTCAATCGATTTCTAGTTTGATGCTTGGCTAGATGATTGTAGTCCTTTTATCGATCATGTTGTTGCGGCAGGGGCGATTGGTTTGCATCGGGTTATAGTGGCTGATATGGCCATAGTACTAAATTGCGGCCGCAATGCACCGTAACGTCCGTATCGTAACATTTTTTTAAGGTTATCACGACGTAATATATGCGCAATGCGATAAGGGAATCACATTACGATTGTTGCGGTAAAAAACCGTTACGTAATACCGCAACACGCTATAAATTGCGCCGCAACGGCACAACAAACTTTAAATTATATGAAATATAAAATTACATAGATGAATTGTTCTAATTTAATTCTTAAAACTGGATTATAAATATATATCATTAATAATATCGTAATAGTTATGTTTAAATTAGTTACTTAAAATTTGAATTAATTAAATTATTTATTAACGTTATTTTAAAATTAAATTAATTTAAATTTAAATTGATTTTTTCTCATATCTAAAATTTATGTGATTAATTTCAAGTTAAATTTTTATATTAACATTAAGTATCATAATTATATTTTTATTTATTATTATATAATTTTTTATAAGATAGGAATTCACTTTATAATACGATAATAGTATATATATTTTATCTATTTACTATGAAACTATAAAATTTTATCTAATTTATTTACAATAAAATTTTATCATACAACATGTTTCTTACCAATGATGCATCTTATGATACACATAATGTGATGTATTCTTCACATGGAATAGGAAGAATCAAAATCAAGACAATGACGAAGATGAAAATGCTCTAGATCCGTCACGCTATTCATTTTAGTGGTGAACTGTAAGATATATAATTTTTATATTTGTAGTTATGTATTTTTTTCTTTCTAAGTTATGTAAAATGAACATTTTTGTGTTAAAATATAAAAAGTTGATATGATTTTAGTAATATTGTTTGTATGCTATTCATTAACATTATAATTGTTATTACCCATTATCTAGTATGATAACACTTCTATGGTTTATATTTATTTTCAATAATTTTTTATCTATGAAATTAAATTTTTATTTTCAAAATAAAATATTAAAAGAGTATATTAATATTAGTATATTAAAAGATAACTGTAAAATATATAAATATAATATTTTAGACGTATTGTGCTTTTTGAGAAAGAGATCACGCTCGCGACAGCCGCAACACGTTATGTAACGTCCGCAACATCCGTAATCGTGACACCGCAACTATATCCGCAACTGCAATTTGATACTATGGACTTGGCAGATGAGTGGGGTAATTGGCGCTGGTCCCTTTTCGACAACTTGCTCCCGTTGAATATTCTGCTTCGTATTGTTGGGAAAAAAAAGGGCCCAAGTCTCAGTTTGCGAATGATTCGATGGGTTGGAAGCTTCGTTATGATCGTCGTTTTACGATTAAATCCGCTTATGAGTATTGTGATGGTCCTTCTTCTTCGACTGAAGGAAGCGTTTGGTCCTTAATCCATCGTTTCCGAGGACCCCAAAAAATAAGATGTTTCTATGGCTGCTAAATCATGATCGGATTATGACTAATGCCTAACCCATTCATTTCGATGAATTTCCAGGATTGGATAGCTTTGAACCTTGGTGATGTTTCTGATTCTGTTGTTAATGCTGATAATTGGGGATTTATTATTTGGTTCAATTCTTTGGATTTTATGGCTCCATCGGAATTCCATTGCCTTTGATTCTCCTTTGCCAGATTCTCTATCTGTGTTGGATAAAAGTAAGCATTTGAGGGATGTCGTTGTTCGAGCCTGGCTTGCACGCCCTGTGCAACAAATTTTGCAGGCTTATTCTGATGCTGGAGTTTACCGTTGGCAACCACCACCCGTGGATTGGTTAAAGGTAAACACAAACGGGGCTCGCTCGGTGGCGTCAGGTCAAGCTATGTGTGGAGGCGTCATTCGGGGCCATGGTGATATATTTGCATCTGTTCGGTCTTGGAGGTGAAACTATGGGGGATTTTAACGGGGCTGTGGTTTGCTTGGGATTTGGGTGTTTCGTAATCGTCCTTCAGGTGGTCTTGGAATCGGATTTTGACTTAATTGATGTGATAGAACCGTCACCGATCATTTTAAATTAGGTTAACCAGATACCTTAACCTACCATTTATCTGATCTACGATTTACCAGAAATAAGTCGGATTCGGGAGTCGATTACAGTCAACGAAAGATTATCACCATTGCACTGCCCTTTCAGTACCGATTTGATTGCCCGATTGTCTTAATTGCGAAACTTAAAATTTAAAAAATCGATTGAATTACTTAACTTTGACCAATTTTGAAATAGCCTAAAAAATGTAAAATTAATGTTAAACAAAATAAATAAAAAGATTAGGGCATCAAATTAAAAAAAATACAAATATTAAAGAGGATTAAATTAAAAACAATTAAAATTTAGGGGTCAAATTGATGCTAGATGAAAGCTTCAGGAAAAATAAAAAGGTTAGGGACCAATTTACAAAATATAGAAATATAAACATGAATTAAATTGAATTAATTCAAAATTCAAGGCAAAATTTCAAAAGATGACCAAAATAAACTACGCATCAAACCTTAGGGATTGAAAAAAGAATTAAAATATTTAATAATTACACAAAAGGCCTCCTTATATATACCCTTAAAACACCTTTTCCCTTTATTTTTAACCCATTTCCTAAAATCAAAACCTCTCCCTAAATCTAGGGGTGTTCAAAATTCAGTTTTAACCTAATTAACCGACCGAACCGAATTAGTTTGGTTAATTCGATCGACCACCGAATTAGTTCGGTCGGGAACAATTAATGATTTTTTTGGAATTCGTTAACGGTTAATTCGGTTCAAAATCGGTTAATTAATCGAATTAACCTTTAAATATAATTATATTAAGAGACTCAACCGACCCAATCCATTTAAACCCATTTAAAACCTAAATCAATATTAATTAATTAAAAGAGTCTCAAAACTAAATGCAAAATGCTTACGGGCTAGAGCTGAAACTGTAACATCTTCAATACCGGGTTAGTGACTAAATTGTAAAATTTTAGAATTTGGGGATAAAAGTAGAATAGTTGAATAGTTCAATGATTTATGTAGTGATATTTCTGGAAAGTTGTTAGTAATTATTAAAAGAATAAAAGGGCAAAATGGTCATTTGACATTGAAATGATAAATAAATGATATATATGTATAAGGGGATAAGGATGAGGAGTTATTTCTCCATTTCATCTTCTTCTTCTCCATGTATGAGAGAAAGAGAGAGCCAAACTTACAAAGGTAAGTTTTCTCATTAGTTCATTATTTGTTGATTTAAAGTTTGGGTTTTTATTCTTAGATGATAATTAAGCTTAAGGAAAGCTTAATTTGTCTTAAAATCAAAAGATGAAGAAGTTATGAAAGATTTAAGAAAATGGGCTTTTAGGTGGAATTTCGAATAAGAAGGTTTAAGTGAATTTGGAGGATGAATTTGACTTGTCATCTATGAGAATAAGAAGTTAAAAGTGTTAGAATTAAGTTTGGATAACATGAAAAATTTGGTATGATTCTTAGACTTAAGAACTTGGATGAAATATGGAAGATTTCAAGGTGTTGGAATGATAGGAATTTGTTAAAGTTGTTATAGATGAATTTAGTAGCATAATAAAGATTTTATACATGAAAATTTGGATGAAGTGTTGAGGATTTTCGAATGAAATGGCCTATTCTGGGCAGGTGCATCGATGCACTATGAGTATGTATCAATGCATTAAGACAAATTTTGAAGGTGCATCGATGCATTAAGGGGTGCATCGATGCATGGATATTTCAAAGCTATTTTGTGTACCGATGCACCCATAGTGCATCGATACACTCCTAAAGGAAAAGTAATTTTTGGTTCATTAAATTAGCTTAAGTTAGTAATATCAAGTTATAAGGTTTAGGCTTCTAAAAATCGTCTCAGAAATTATGTTTATGTAGGTATTGAGCCTAAACAAGTTCCAAAACAATCAAAGAATTAGGATCAAATCAAAGCAAGGCTAAGGTGAGTGCAATTTAATTTGTGCTTATAGAACAAACATTGGCTTGCGATGAGCCAGTGACGGAGTTACTATGGTAAGAAGTAACTTCTAACATGTTATGTAATTATGATTTGTGCATTAGTACATAGAAATAGGTATATGTTATTATATATGATTATAAGAGCAAAAAATGAATATATGCACATGTCTATAGAGTAAGTGCATTTCTACATGTGAGTTATGTGACATATGAATATGCAATACATGATACATGTGATATGATATGAAATATATAGTTACACATACATGTGGTATGTGACAGAAAAGAAAGAACAAGTGATATGAAATGTATAAATGATAATGCCCATGTTATATGATATGAGAGCTAGTGGTATAGTTGACATGCCAAGAGTCGAGGGTTCTATGTGGTCCTTCGGGACGTAAATGTATCATTTGGAATATTTACAGGGTCTTTTGAGGCATATTTGATCCATTGGAATATGTATATGGTTCTTAAGGAGTGGTCATTTGGGACAAATATAGTACATTGGTCCTTCGGGACAAAATTTCATAGCACCTAGTGGGACCCCATACGAGCTGTGGTGACAGCAATAGATCACAACCTCAATATACTCGAATACCTTGAGTTCTCAGTAATGTACATGGGCTTACTAAAAGGTATAAAAGTGTTTGCATTATTACATGTTATCATGCTATTATTATTTACATGGAATCATATGTGACATGATTGAATGAGTAGATGATATGTTCATACAAATATGAAATGCGTTATTTTTATTTTACTTTTTATATGCCTCACTAAGTCATAGACTTAGCGTGTGATTATTTCACGCGTAGGTTTCGAGAAGAGAAAGATTGATAAAAGTTATGCAAGATAGGTCAATTCCTCCTTTCCAAAGATCAGATTAGAAAATAAATATATAGTATGTATGTTGTAATAAGGAAAGTAATTGGCATGTAAATAAAGGATTAAATCCGATATATATTCTAATCGGTTTTGAAAAGTCATACGATTGAGTTTTGTAATGTTTTAAATGCGTATATGTAATTGATAAATTTTATACGGATGAAAGCTTAGATTTTTACGAGTTTATATGTATTTTTACGAAAGTTACTGTAGAAGTGCATCGATACACAATTGATATTCGAAATTTTTCACTGTTTACGGCACTGTTCATACCGTATTTCACTGTTCATAAAAACGTATTTTTTCAAATTGGTTTTAACAAACATAATTCAACAATATATGATAATATTTTCTTAAAATGAGTTCAAATGTTTTGATATTTTATAAGAATACTGTTTTAAAAAGTCAATGTGACATCTCGGACTCATATCCGAGTCGGGTACGGGTTGGGGTGTTACAGAAACGGTGAAACCTAAACCTTTCAATCTCATCTTACCCCGTTCTACCTCTGTAAGACTGTAACCTCTCAATCTGACGCATCTTTAGATAACAACAAGCCGATTAAGTATTAACCCTGTCAATTGGCTTCTCTTCTCTCTCAACATAGCTTTCTGTAGTCATCTCGTTGTTTTATTCAGATCCAGGTTTGTTAATCTTTTCCTCGTTAAACAAAATCTGGTATTTCTATATTTCTCGGCTTTTTTCTCTTTGGATAGTTTTTCTTTTTTGTTTTCTAATAGATGTTTGGTTAGAGTCTCTTAGCTTTGTATATTGTCTACAATTAGCGTTAATTTTTTTAATTTAATCCACAAGATTCAGAGTGCACACCTTAAAATAAAATTATGATTTCATTTTACAGTGAATGCTTTGTTTCCTCCCCCCCGATACTTTTGGATCTCGATAGTTATGTTTAGAAATTAGAACTAAAAGCTAAATCTCTTTGTTTTTGTTTCCTTGGTTGGTTTTGTTTATCTGCATTTAATACTTTTTTTTTCTTTGGGTATAACTATTATGTTAAACTACCAGCTAAATCTGATGACGACTATTTAGAGTTAGAAGTAGAACCCTCCCTAATCCAGAGTGTAATATCCCAAAATTAGGGTTAGTGACTAAATTAGAAGTTTTGAAACTTTGAGGTATGATTTTAAAAGATTGAAAAGTTCAGGGAATTATTTGGAAATATTTTGTGAAGAGTTGTTGGTAATTTATAAATGAAGTAAAGGGTAAAATGGTCAATTAGCAGAGAAAGATTTTTATTTCCCCTTCTTAAGGGAGTGACCACGTGGAAGTGAAGAGGAGACAAGGTTCTAGTTTCCAAAGTTTCTTCTTCTTCTTCCTTCATTTCCTACGTGAGAGCCAAGTAAAGGTGAGTTTCTTATTGGTTGATTTCTTGTTGAATTTAAGGTTGTTTATTGATCATTAGATGATAATTAAGCTTAAGGAAAGCTTAAATTGTCTCAAAACAATAAGATAAAGAGAATAAAAGGGATTAAAGAAAAGAGGGGAATAAGTGAAAATTTGGAAGAGAGTTATTTAATAAAGTTTGAGACTAAATTTGACTTGTCAGCAATCTAATGAAGAAGTATGAAGTGTTAGAATTGGAATTAGAACATGTTGAAAATTGAGTTAGATTCTTGAATTTCATATGAATGATAGGATTTTGAGATTTAAGAGGTGGTAAATGACTATTAATGAGTTTGAGCATACATATGTGAATTAAGAATATGATAGGGGATGAAACATAAAGTGTTGAAGTTGAAAAGAATGAATTTTCGTGCTTAAAATTGATTTATGGGCTGGTGTGTATCGGTACACATTCAATAGGTACCGTTACATCAAGATTAAAATCTGGGAAAATGTTCAAAGCGTACCGATACATTAAGGAGTGTGTCCCCTTGAATAGGAAAACTTCGAATGTAATTTGTGTACCGATACATAGGCAGTGTACCGATACACTAGTGAAGGGATGTATCGATACCATATAGTGTGTATCGATACACTTTAAAGAGGAAATAGAGATATATCTTTCTTTTAGTTTAAGAAATGAAAATTATAGTATGCCAAGTGGAATACTGATATGTATATTATATGTATGATTATGTAGACCTCGAGTGTAAATAAGTTCCGGATCGAGCACCAAGTTAAGATTTGATTGAACGAAAGGAAATCATAAAAGTGGATTTGGAACTTAGTGAGGCCAAGGTGAGTGCATACTAGTGACATGTAGTGTTTAATGGAAATAGGACTTGCGATGAGTCTATTTCCTAGAGTAATATGCATGAAGTCATGAATATGATTATGTGTTTGTTATGATTGTATGTTTTTACATTAATTGTATGTATGCATGACTATATATATTGATATGTTTTGTATATGCTATATGATTTGTGTAAAATACTATTATCTAATAATGGAAGAACATGAAATAATTTATGTGATGATATGCTTATAAGAGACAAGCTATATAATTATATGCCACTGATAGAATAATCAATCCTAGGTTATTGTGAATCATAAGAATGTAATATAAACTATATATATATGTGGGTGATAAATCATGAAAATATGTGACTATGAGAAGATTTAAGAGAACAAAATATAAAAAGAAGATAATAAATTATGAGATTATGAAAATAGTATATGAATCAGAGGTTATGAACATAATGATGATACAAACCTATAGGATGAGCACTATAGGAAAGTGTGATATACATAAAGGAAATTATGATATAGGAATTATCAAATGAAGAATTATAAAATCCTATGAGAAGGTACCTACTAAAAAACCCCCTTTAATGATGCGCATTGCACGTCATCTATGTGTGCAGAAAACCCCCCTTTAAAGGTGTTATATGATCTAAGTAGAGAGAGATAGACATAAGATATAGTCATGTGAAATAGTACAAATGATCTATATGATTATATAAGAATATAAAATAAGTTAAGTGATAGGGACATAAGGAATGATATGAATATGTGACATAAGCTATGAGCTAAAGAATTATATAATATATGTAAACATTGGATAATCCAAGGGTAAGCAATATGATATGATAGAAGTGATTACACAAGAAAGATTATGAGTTCTATGAGATATGATATATGTTCATGTGAAACCATGCAAAGACATGAGCTATGTGATATGAATATGTGGAATATGATTCAAAGTTATGTGATTATATAATCACAAGAGATAAGAAACATGTGAAAGTGAACTAAATGATTATATGAATGAGAAATGATATAATGCTAATGCACATGTTATGCATAAGGAGAGCTAGAGGTATAGATGGCATACCAAGAGTCGAGGGTTACCTATGTCCTTCGAGACATATGGACAGTTACCTATGTTATTCGGAACATATGGATAGTGGTCCTTCGAGACATATGCATAGGTCCTTCGGGACATATTTCACATGTCACTCAGTGGGACTTATACGAGCCGTGGTGACAACATATGTGTGTACAACCTCAATGTACTCACATATCTTTAGTTCTCACATGTGTAAATGGGCTAACAAAGAAATAATAATAAACATATGACATATGATGTATATGCTTTTGTGATATGAATTGCATTACATGATTTATATGAGAACGTGTGTATCATTTGATTAAAATGTTAGGTATAAAAGGATATGTTTAAAAGATATAATTGATCGTAATGTTGATAGTGAAATAAGGTAAATGATGAATATGATGAGTGATATGTATATATATGTAACACCCCCAACCGTACCCGACCCGGATACGAGTCAGAGATATTACATTGACTTTTAAAACAAAACTCTTAACAAATAATAGCAAAATACTTGAACTTATATTAAGAAAATATGATAATATACATATGGTAATATAAGTTTACCAAAATATTCAGAGCATACACAACTTAACCCTTTAATTACATGCCAACTTCCATTTACATAACAAAATGACCTACTGATTAAGTTGCTTTTGATCTGATGGTTGCAGGAGTAATGCTGTCCAGCTACTTAACCTGTCTCGTCTACTTTCTCGAATCCTACGTGTGAAACACTCACACGCTAAGTCATCGACTTAATGAGGCAATGTAATAATAATAACAAGGAAATGTAATGAAAATGTCATAATGATATGAAATGGGATGAAAGTGTATACTTAATCCCTGTAGTTTACATCACCATTATCCTTACCTGTAAGCATATAACTTTAACATTCATGAATTTGTATTAATAAATTTATTGGCCCATGATATCATATTGAGAACCTAAGGTATGTGAGTATTGTGAGGTTGTGCACTATGCTGTCACCACAGCTCGTATAAATGCACCGAAGTGCCGCGTAGAATTGCACCGTAGTGCCATATAATAATGTCCATAAGGATCACATATAATTCCTTAAGAATCATATACATATACTAGGGATCAAGTATGTGTCTCCCAAGACTTCACACATATTCCAAAGAATATATATAGATCCCAAAGGACCGCGTAGAATTTTGTCCCGAAAGACGCGTAGACCCTCTACCCTTGGCATGCCAACTATACCTATAGTTCTCATCTACATAACACGAGCTTTTACATTGCACGTAGTTTATATCGCGTAGACATGTAAATTCTTACCTTTTCACATAGCTCATATAAATTTTCCTGCACATTCATGTCACATAATGCATTTTATATGAATTCATGTCATGTCTCATAATACAAAATATGATCATGTATCAAGATATAAAATCTAGACTTATCACAAGTCTAGAATTGAGTATATTTCTATAATCATGCTATACATATGCACTCACCTATATTTCCTTTCTTTTTCCTCGATCGATCTTACTGGGCAATTGTTCGTGAACTTGATTAAGCTCTGTATCTACATAGTAATTCGTTGATACTTATTAGTATACTAATTAATATATTCTAAACTATCATTTCTTAGGCTAAAAGAAAAACTATTTCCATCTTTTATTGAAGGTATGCATCGATGCACTATACAGTGTATCGATGCATTCCCTATCGGCGCATCGATGTACTACCTGTGCATCGGTGCATAAATGACATTCGATGTTTTCATTTTAAGGGGATGCATCGATGCACTCCTTATGCATCAATGCATTAATTGTATTTGATGTTTTTTTATTTGAGAGTGCATCGATGCACACAACCCAAAAATCCCATTGCAAGCACGAAATTCACTCTTTTCATCTCAACTCTTCATTTTTCACCTCTTTTAATATTTCTAACTCTTATACACCTACTTAAACTGATTAATACCCATTTAATACCTCTTAACCTTACAAATCCAATCATTAATACCGAATTCAAGAATCTTACTCAAATTTCAACATGTTCTAAATCTAGTTCTAACACTTTATATCATTTACTTCCACTCATGACAAGTCAAACTTAACTTCTAAATCTATTTATACATCCTTATTCAAGATTTCACTTATCAACTTCTTATCTTTAATCCTTCATAACTCACCAATCTTTGAGTTTCTATAATATTTTTCATCTCCATAATCTTTCCTAAAGCTTCATAAATCAAACCCATACTTTAATTTGAAGGATTAACCAAAAGAAATCAAACTTACCTTAGGTTTGGGTGCTTCACGTTGAAGAATAAAATGAAGAAGAAAGAAGAATCAAGAGTTATCTGGAAACTCTTGTTTCTTTCCCTTGGGTATTATAATACCCAATATCTAATATTTAATTATTACCTTTGCTCAATGACCCTTTTACCCTTTTAATTCTCATTCACTTATTAATTCATCCTACACTAACATCTTTTAATTAATTCCTTCACTTTTCAATTTATTTAATTTAATCACTAAAATTTTAAAATCTCACACTTTAATCACTAACCCGGTATTGAGGATGTTACAATATATATATATTTGATTATATGAAAGCCTATATAGATATATGAGTGATTTTATATGATGTTATAGTATGATATATTCATGCATTGTTAAGTATATCAAGTTTCAATTATATATGTTTTATGCCTCACTAAGTTAACGACTTAGCGTGTGATTGTTTCACACGTAGGTTCGAGGAGATTATAAAGCGATGGGGAGCAAGACAGGTCAATTCTCCTTGCTACAGATCAGATCAGAAGAGAAATGTATACGATGATGTATTTGATATATTGAATGTGATTGACATGTACTAAGTGAATTGTATTGAATATGCTCTAATAGGCTTTATTAAAACCAAATGTTTTAATTAATGCAAGTTATTTAGTTTTATTTAAATGAGAAATTGAAATTCTTTAGTTATTTTGTGAAAAGAAACAGTTTGAAAAGTCAATGTGACACCTCAGACTCTTATTCGGGTTGGATACAGGTTGGGGTGTTACTATGCTATCGTTCCCTTACCAAATCGATGTGTTAAACTACCAGCTAAATCTGATGATGGCTACTTAGAGTTAGAAGTAGAACCCTCCCCAATCTAGAGCCATGGTTCCTTACCAAATCGACGTGTTAAACTGATTTTATTCCTTGTGTGTAGGTCGAATAGAGCCATTGACATGAGATCTAGAAATGACAAATAGAAAAACCATGAGAGAACACTTTGTTAAGGTTGACTAACATGACTCTATTATGTGCTTTGTGTTCCTTAAACATTAAGAGAGAAATCTATTGGTCATTTAGGTTTGTCTTTAGGCTAACAATAATGTCTACTAGCCAGATACAAATATTTTTTGGGTATGTCATGTGGTTGCAATTTCCACTCATGTGCCACTTCAGACTTACAACTTCCAACTTGGATAATCTAGGTAATCTACTAGAAGTTAGACATGGAATATTTATAGTATTTCAAAGTTGTCACATTCTCGAACACTTTGCATGTTAATTTCAAGCATGCACTACATGGATAGTTTAGTGATAGCTATGTCTCAATTTCCCTTAAGCTCCAGTGGAACTTTGTACTAGCATGGGATTCTTGCTACACTTCTTTATTTTAGATAACATTCGAAGAAAATGCTTTCAGTACTTAAATTTTTTGTTCAAAGAGTAATTTTAACATGTTTGTGAAATTACAATAACAAAGTTGCTTATTCTTGTCTTGTATGGGATCTAATAAAATTCTTGAAGTGATAAATGACATGATACCTTATCTATTTTGCTGTAGATGTCCAATATGGTAGCATCTATTGAGGGAAGTGTTTCACCCCCTTTATCAAATTCTACAAATTCAACGACTGAAGCTTCAAGTCAAGTTAACAACACAAGAGGGACTGCAAGTAAATGAAAAGCTATTCCTTTAAGGTCAGAAGTATGTTCTCATTTTACTAAGTTTTTAATAGTAAGGGTGAAAGTAAGAGTAGATTCAATCATTGTGAGAAAGAATTTTGTTGTGATAGGAAAAAATGGAGCTGGGTCATTTATATATCATATGAAACAGTGTAAGAAAAATCCTATCAACATTGGCACTAATCAAGGCAATTTAGTGTTACCTAGTAAGGATCTTCGAGGTGAAGTATGACATCTTACAACTTGGAAATTTGATCAAGAAACAACTAAAAAAGTTTTAGTCCAGATGATTGTGACTGATGAATTGCCTTTCAAGTTTGTTGAGAGTGAAGGATTTAGAAAATTTATGTCTGTAGCATGCCCCAAGTTTCGTATTCCTTCAAGATTGACTATAACTAGAGATATTTATCAGTTGTACTTGGATGAAAGGAGTAAGCTGAAACAATATTTAAGAAGTTCATGTTCTAGAGTTTATTTAACTACTGATACATGGACCTCTATACAAAGAGTTAATTATATGTGTCTCACTGTGCACTTTATTGATAACGATTGGAAATTGAATAAGAAAATCATAAGTTTTTATCTAATTTCTAATCATAAGGGAGATGCAATTGGGCTGGTGATTGAGAAATGCTTATTAGATTGGGGGATTGATAAGTTGTTTACTGTCACCGTTTATAATGTAACTTCGAATTATGTTGCTATTGGTTATTTAAGAAAGAGATTTAGTCCTCGAGGGGGTTGCATTGAAAATGGTAAATATCTTCATCTAAGATTGCACATATTATGAATTTGATTGTTGTTAAAGGTTTAAAGAAAATGAACAAATTTGTTGCACGTGTTAGGGGGCTGTGAAATATGTGAGACAATCTCCAGCTAGATTAAAAAAGTTCATGGAGTGTGTTGAGATGGAAAATTTGAGAGCAAAAAATGTTATGTCTTGATGTTTGTACTAGGTGAAACTCTACCTATTTAATGTTAGACATTGCTGAAAAATTTGAGAGAGCTTTTGAGAGATTTGAGGAGGAATATACAACTTTTAGGGCTGAACTTGAGTTAGGAGAGGCCTGGCCAACTATAAATGATTGGACTTGTGTTAGAAACTTGAGGGATTTCTTGGAACATTTTTATGAAGTCACTTTGCGAGTTTCAGGTACTTCATATGTCACATCTAACAATTTTTTTATGAACTTACTGAAATTTGTATACTTTTAAGGGATGCTCAATTAAGTGCTAATGTTGAATTTAGTGTTATGGCCATGAGGATGAAAGATAAATTTGAAAAATATTGGGGTGATATTGAGAAGAAGAATATGCTTGTTTTTTTTGGTTGTGTTTTAGATCCTAGGCAGAAATTAAGTTATCTTGAATTTGTAGTTAGTGAGATGTATGATTCGAAAAAAAGTTTTGAAGTGATGCAAAAGCTGAAAGAGACTTTGAATGAATTATATGATGAGTATAAGCCTCGAGTCTCTAGTGATGGCAGCCATTTAAATGTGAGAATTGCTTTAAGTGAACCACAACAAAAAGTGAAAAGACGCATGAAAGATTTGTATAAAAGGCGTGCGATTGAAACTGCTGGTGAAGATCAAACATCTGAATTAGATTAATATCTAGGGGAGGCTATTGAAAATTATGATGATGAATTTGATATCTTTTCATGGTGGAAAGTCATTAGCCCTAGATTTCCAGTTCTGTCAAAAATGGCCAAAGATGTATTAGCTATGCCGCTTTCTACCGTCGCTTGAGAGTCTGCATTTAGTACTGGTGGACATGTGCTTGATCAATTTAGGAGTTATTTAACTCCTAAAATGGTACAAGCTCTTGTGTGTACTCAAGATTATATTAAAAATTCATCAATCGAAGATGAGATCAAGAAGTTTGAAGAACAAATTCAAGAGCTTGACAAGATTGATAATGGTATATTGATTCTTTATTTATTAATTTTAATTTAATAAGTGAATTTATTTTGAGGAAAATTGAAACACCATTAATTGATTTAATCATTTGAACTTTTAGATTTATCGTGGAATTCATTACAGCCTACCCTCAATTCATGAGCTAGTAAGCTTATGCACTGTGAGTATGAGTTGAAGGGTATGCAATTTTTTCTTAATAGATACTTGTAAATTGCAATGTACTTTTTAGTTTATATATATTGTTTTTTCTGTTGTATTTTTAGTTTTAAAATAATATATTTTTTCTTATAGGGATAATGCAAATGGAAACTTTTTGGGAGGATTCAATTGGTGCAAATGGAGTATTTTGAATACTGTTTTTTGTGGTAATTTTTTTACATTCCTTTCAATTTCATTAGCTGGAGTAGTTACTAGTTAGCAAAACTCTGATGAAGTGATGATGTTTAGTACATTCATATATGAATAAAATTGTATTACATAAGATTGAGTTAGCTTAGCACTTATAATTTTAGCATTGGTTGATTCTTAATAGATATATTTGATATTTATACATTTGATTGTTTTTATTGTTTTTGTTGGTTCAAACTGAATTTTGCATCTCTTTATTTCTATGTTGTGCACTGTGCAGGTAATATGTTCTCTTAAGATATGAATTGTTCTGCACTTGATAGAGAACATCTTGGTTGGTATGGTAGCAGCAGTCAACAACTTAGCAGTTAGCACAACCTTCATGCACCAACACCATGCTCCATTTATTTTGTAGAATTTCAAATTTGTTGGTTTTTTTAATTAAATTGATAGATACAAATATCTTATTTTAATATAATGTTTGAATCAAATTAATTAGATATTATTTATAATTAGATATTATTTAAATTAATTGTAAACTGTTTTTTAAATTAAAAAAATTAAATTAGAAAATTCTAAAAAATTTCTGTTAATTCAAAAATTAATCGAATTAACCGAAATTTATTCGGTTCGGTTAATACTTAAAAAAAGTTTGGTTCGATTAACGGTTAAAGAAAAAAATTCAGTTAATTCGATTAAGGGTATTTCGGTTCAATCAACCAACGTTTTAACGGAATGAACACCCCTACCTAAATCTAGGCTTAAAGTTCCGGTTTTTTAACCTTTGCCAATGACTCCAAAGAAGTGGAAGATGACCCCTGCTGTATTGCTAATTCCATGTCATGGATGGACTTTTCTAAGTCTGAAATTCGACCAGGCAATTTAAGGTGCTTATCGCCCGACCATCTCTTGATAGCCGCCTTAGACTCTTTTAAAATGCTGACAATGCCCCTCCTCCTCTTTCCCTTCTTCAGCTTCTTAATTTCCTTCTCCATCATTTCAACGAAACCATCTTCCTCCAACATATAGCTGAACAGTTTAAAGGGTTTTGGACTCCAATTAACCCCACTGTTTTCAACCAGGATTGCATTGTGGTCTGATAGGAGTCCAACCTGAAGCGATTCAGCCTTACTACCGTAGCCACTGACCTATTATTGCACCACATAAAGCGTCCTCCCGATAGGGGCAAATCTACTAAATTTGCTTGCTGGACAAACTCTCTGAAAATCCTTATAGTCTGCAAATTTTGAGATCTTCCTTCCTTTTCCTCGAATGATAAATAGGCATTGAAGTCGCCTCCCAGACAAAGTGGGCAGCCAAGCTGTCCTATAAAAGCAAGTAATTCTCCAAAAAAAAATCTCCTTTTCAGTATCGACTGCTGGCCCGTATACATTAATAAAGCAGCACTGCATCTTCTCCTTAACTTCTCCCCAAATGGATATGATTCTGCTATGAATGAACTTGTCTTGAACCTCGAAAATATTTTCATCCCAAAGACTCAACAGTCCCCCTTCCGAGCCTTCAGATATCTTTCCTGTAAAATAACTCTTTTGCCTGTGGTATTTGGTGAAGGCCTGAACAAAATTTTAACCTCAAATATCCTTGTTGTCGAGCAGTATGAAGTGTCGGCCAAGCTATCATGACGTGCTGAGATTTATTTATTAGTAGATGGCTTATTTGGATTTGCACTATCAACTGTTAGGTCAAGAAGACTAAGATACCGCATAAAAAAATCAATAGCGTTTGAGGGGTTACTTTATATGTAAACTGGTTCAATTGGTAGATCAATCTAGCTGCATGATATTTTTTTTTATATATTGTAGAATTTGACAGTCGTTTATACTTGGTAAAATGTAAGATCATGCTCTTTACCCACAATTCATTTCAATGGAAGTGGTCTTGACACATGGCAAGTCCAAAATTCATATGCCAAGTTGGATTTTTTTCTTTCTTTTTTTAAGTGCACTAAACATTCAGGCAACCAAAAATAAGGACTTGTAATATAAGTTCACCGTCCAAGGATCAGCTTTGAATCTAACATTTTGCTCATGTTAATAGGTAGCTAAAGGAAAGAATTCTGGCGGAGAAGCATAATACCCTTGCTCTTGAGAGTTCCAAGACTTGTTGATCCTTGGGGTGGATTTGGGGACATTCTTTTTCCTGGTTTGCTTATTACGTTTGCTTACAGGTATTAAAAGGCCCTTTTTTCCTTTCATTTTTGATTTGCTGTATGGCTTCCCTAAAAGGTAGCATAGAAAACGGAAGAAGAAAAGAAGAAACATGTGAGTCAGCATTGTAGTGTATATTCCAGTTTCTTTGTTGTTATTTTCTCTTATGTTCTTAAGACTCAGATATAGTTAGGGTGCATTAGAATAGGTGAAATGTTGTGTCCATTTGAACTTGTTATAATTTTTGACCTCTAAAACTATGGAGTTCATTACATTGTTGCTTCACTAGAGCTTGCCAAAGGACTACTCCAGAATAAAGAAATTCCTAATGCTAACACTTGGAATATTGACTAGACCATATTTAGTATTGACTAGACCAGAATAAGGAAATATTAAAGAATATCTAGTGTTGAGTGAACATTACTCGAGGCAGGAAACTCTGCATTTTCCATACATCTTATAAATTTAGTAACACTGTTAATTAGGTTAGATTGGACTGATCCAGTATTTGGGACCTGTTTTGGCGTTAAACTGCAGATGATTTGTTTCCTTTCTAAATGCCCTTGGTTTTGAAGGGTTCTCAATATTATTGTTTTATACGGATTTATGATTATTTTGTTCTCTTTGGTTGTCTCAGATATGATAGAGAATACAAGAAGAGTCTAGTCAATGGGTATTTTCTGTGGCTGATGGTTGGTTATGGATTTGGTGAGTCTGCACATGCCATAGTTTGTTAAGCTATTCTTTTTCTTTCTTTACTCTTGGTGTGTGCGCATTTCCTTTTCTGTGACATAGCTCGTCTATAGTAGTTTCATACCGCCTTAAGTTTGGTTAATTTTATCTGCAAATGTCTTCAATGATGCTTTTTTATCTGCAAATGTCTTCAATGATGCTTTTACCTAGCATTTATGATCTTGATTTCAAATCATGGCAAACTTTTATGATCCGGTGCTAATGCAAGTCCCCGGACCAACAATACTCAAATCATGTACTTATATTTAACTGTATATTCTTGTATTTTCCATTTGTTGAAAAGTTATTAAAGAGAAGAGTTTGATATCAACAAAATGGCAGTACTTATTTGCTTCAATTCTCATATATTACAGGCCTCTTTTTTACATACATAGGGTTATATCTGATGAATGGGAACGGTCAGCCTGCACTCCTCTATCTTGTTCCTTGCACGCTAGGTAACTGAAGTTCACCATTCCACGTTCACTCGCTACTACTTTTATCTTGCTTGTCTAAAAGGATGCTATATCCGTTACATAATAGTAGAAAAAACTTGGGTAAAGTACACAAATGGTTTCCCGACTATAGGTTGATGCTTTGTTGAGTCCCTCGATTATTAAAAGTTACAAAATGGTCCTTTGATTAGAGTGTGTTTCTTTGTTGAGTCCCTCGACTATTAAAAGTTACAAAATGGTCACCCGACTATTTAATATGTTCCAAACTCGTCATTTTCCGTTAAAAAATTGACACAGTCTGAGCTGAATGTTTACTTGTTGACTAAAATATGATATTTTTTAGATTATAAGATCAAATTTTATCATATATCAGTCATCAGGTTAACATCCAGCT
This sequence comes from Hibiscus syriacus, assembly GCF_006381635.1. Taxonomy (NCBI): domain Eukaryota; kingdom Viridiplantae; phylum Streptophyta; class Magnoliopsida; order Malvales; family Malvaceae; genus Hibiscus; species Hibiscus syriacus. Next base: position 438,659 of record NW_024062029.1, on the reverse strand, counting down.
TAAACTGCCGTTAATGTTTTAACGGGAAATGACGAGTTTAGAACATACTAAATAATCGAGTGACCATTTTGTATTTTTAATAGTCAAGAGACTCAACAAAGCGACACCCTATAGTCAAATGATCATTTTGTAATTTTTAATAGACAAGAGACTCAACAAAACATCACCCTTTAATCGAAGAACCATTTGTGTACTTTATTAAAAAAAAAACTTTCTATTGAGTCCTTAAAAAGTCGTCATGTCAGTAAAAATGTTGAACTTTAGTTGATTCTCAATCGCTCATTCAAATAGTATTTATTTGAAAAATATCTTTAAAATATTTTTAAGGGTGCAATTGAAATAACTGACAAACATTAAGGCTTTTTTGGTCATTATGTATAAAAACTCTTTTTTTCTTCCCTTTCATCCTCCTGATTTTTTTTTAAAAAAATTCATTTTCAGTAGTTATAGTTATATTAGGCTTGATAAGAGGAGAGTTGAAATCGCTTTGGAGTCATGGCACCGACTCACCTGCCTTGGGAAAGCCCCTGCAGAAGCTTGAAGCTTGAAGCTTGAAGCTTGAAGCTTGAAGCTTGAAGCTTGAAGCTTGAAGCTTGAAGCTTGAAGCTTGAAGCTTGAAGCTTGAAGAAGGTAGTTTTCTTCAAAATGGTCCGAAAATAATTGTTTAATAAAAGATGGTTAGGGTTTTATCTATAGGATGAGTACTGGGTAGGTTCGGGGTTTTTAAGGTCGATTTGCCATTATATAGCTTCAGCTTTAGGGTAATTTGTCTACTTTTTTTATTTTGTTAATTCATAATTTAATTGATGTCGATGCCCGTATGGAGAGTCATTGTACAAAGTTATAATATGTTATTATTTAAATTACCCATAAATTTTAACATGATTAGAGCATGTTCAATTTTGATGTGTAAATAAAACATAAATTTCAAACAGCATGAAGTTGTATATGTTACTTCTATTGCCTTGGGTTTTAACAACAATACATACATGCATTATAGGAATTCATTAAAAAAATTATGATTATATATATATAATATGTAAATATAAAATGATGCGTTGAATTATAAAAATGTATATATAATATTACATAAAATCAAAGTTTATATATTTTGGGTTCAACTAGTTGGTGTGTCTAAATGGTGCGTACATTATCAATTGATTAAAAAAAATATGAACATATATTATCTTATAATCATTTAACACTATTAAAATAAAATCATATACTTTGGTTGGTTTGAATATTCCTCAACTATAACGCATTATCCTCACTTACAAAGGTCGTTGAATTTGCCTAAGAAAGTAACATTGGGTGGCATAAAATCCAAAAATTCAAGGCCAACTCAAAGTTATAATTATCTCCATATATAATATATAATTATAAAATGATGTGTTGAATTATAAAAAAATATATATAATATTAAATAAAATCAAAATTTATATATTTTATTATACATTTAATAAAAATTATGGATGATTTTAATATTTATCTTTTTCAAATAAAATATAATAGCTAAACTAAAAGTCAATGATCTGAAAGAAAAAAAGGACGCTAATAATCGATGAATACAGAAAGTAGACGAAGATTGCTAAGAGAGAGGAAACAAACGTCACCGTATATGTCACGATGAAGGCTTGGAAAGCTTCGTCTCCACTCAATATCCACTAGGCATCGTGAATGCGGCCGCAAATGTTACGGTTGCGATCACTGTCGCCACCAGTAAATTGGGCCTTCCTACCTTTCTCCAAGATTTCTTGTTTCGAGGTTTCCTGCTCCTCTTCCTCCGATCTCATATTCTCGTGAGTTGTAAATCATGATTCCCAACACTTGTTATTAACTATATCTGTCAAAATTAGTAACTGATATCAATAGTAAAAAAAATATTTTTCTTCTTAGATGATTCAGATTCGAACAATTACGTCTACAATGTTATCTGAATATATATTACCTTATAATCACTTTAAATTATTCAAAATAATAATAATAATAATAATAATAATTTATCTCAATGGTGATTATTCATTTTAATTTCAATTTTTTTTGCATATGTTATATATTGATATCTATAACATTAAGTAAAATCTATCCACATGCATGGGACATTGTGAATGATTAATCTTGAACTATATGTGATGAGTTATTTAAATTGTTTTGAGAGGAAAGACATATTAATATAAGACTAAAAAACGGCTTGACCGAAAATTTAATAAGAAACTTAATAAACTCAGTTAAGCGCGGCAAGAAATATTGACCTAATCATAATATTATAGGTTGAAAACATAAAAAATATTTAAAAATTTGATAATCAGTAAACTTATGTTATCGGTAGATATCGATACATCTATACAAGTATTCATACTTGTCTAGAAAATGGTTAAGTTAACATTCTTGAGTAACATAGATTGTGCCTTGTTATTTTTAACCAGTTACCTTAAAAGAATGAGTAACGTTTACGGTTGTGCCTTATTTTATTTTTTACCAGTTACCTTATAAGTAGGAGTAACATTATAGGTTTCGACTTTTTATTTCTAACCAGTTACCTTATAAGTAGGAGTAACGTTTACGGTTGTGCCTTTTTTTACCGGTTACCTTATAAGTAGGAGTAATGTTATAGGCTTCGCCTTGTTATTTTTAACTGGTTACCTTATAAGTAGGAGTAACGTTTACGGTTGCGTCTTTTTTTTGTTTTTTATCGGTTACCTTTTAAGTAGGATTAACATTAACATTTATGCCTTGTTATTTTTTACTGGTTACCTTATAAGTAGGAGTAACGTTTACGGTTACGCCTTGTTTTGTTTTTACCGGTTACCTTATAAGTAGGAGTAACGTTAACTATTGTGTCTTGTTATTTTTAACCGATTACCTTATAAGTAGGAGTAATGTTAACGGATGCGAAAAGATTACTTTATAAGTAAGAGTAAAGTTAACAGTTACATTACAAGTAGGAGTAACGTTAACGGTTACATTATAAGTAGGAGTAACCGTGTACAAACTAGGTTTTTGATGTGAGGGAGTTCATCTATAAATAGGAGTTTCCTCCCCTCATTTGTTATGGATTGTTAAGATTTTTCTCTATTTTTCATGTCAATGCCACCTTATTCTGAACAGAAGATGATGCTTTATAAATCTCATACAAAAGCTTGAGATTATGATCTCAAGCTTTTGCATGGATCTCAAGCTTTTGTATGAGATTTATAAGGAATCTTCTTCTAGTGGCATAAAACTTGAGCCCAATGTTTTTGGTGGGGCTTTCCCTGCTCAGTGTCATTTTGTTTTAGCCAACTTCCTTAGAAATCTTTATGCTAATATCAGTGTTAGAAGTTATGCGCCTCATGAAAGGAAAAATATGAGTTGATCTTCTAGCACTGATATTGGCATAAGAATCTCTTAGAAACTTGAATCCTCATAATTATATCACTCGTATTGCGTATGTATCAATATTTTAACTTTTGATATTTTAATTTTTAAACTTATTCGCATACATTTTATGTAAAAAGTTTAAAACTCAAGTATTTTAACTCTCGATCTTAACTTGAACAATTTTTTCAAATGAACTAGTATCGAATATCAAAGCAAAAGTATCGATATTTTAACATTTATCAACTTTTTCAAATGCTAAAGAATCGAACACCATATCATAAGTATCAATATTTATTTAAAAAAATCCCTCTAAATGTCAGTAGTTGCTCGACAGTGAGGAGCGACGAGTGGGTAAACATGAAATATTTGGATTTTAGTTTTGGGGTTTTTGCAATCTAATCTGGGGAAAATAGTTATGGGTTAAAACCAAGCCAGATTTCATCAAAATATATTTTAGTTATTTTATACACCAACAATGGCCTAGACTAGTTGGTAGAGGCATGGCCTTTTATATTGTTGATCATGGGTTCAAATCCTAATAGCCAACATTTATTTCACTAGACTTTTATCATATGTGGTCATAATAAGTCGGTTTATCTGGGCTTAAGGCCCTAAACTATTAAAAGTATGCAAAGTTACCCCTAAAACTTAAAATCATATATTTTGGCCCCTTAATTAAATTAAATAAATTATTATTTTAAATCAAAATTTAGGGTGTGACAATTCTCTTCCCTAAAAGAATTTTATCCTCGAAATTCACCCAAGTCACTTAAACGTAGAAATGAAACTTTCCTCAATTCTTTAATATCTTCATGTAGCTTTTACAGGATTACAATTCCTCTACTAGACTTTAACCAACTGAATAAATGTCATTGACAAACTCTTCTTTATTAGAATTAAAAAACTTGAACAAAATTCTCCTCGTAGAACCAAACATACCTTAATTATCAATCCTTAATAAGAATAATACTTGCTTACATTCAGTGCAAAATGTAGACAAAATTATTTTCTTTTGTACGAGCAACATCACTTCGAGATTTGCACTTTTCCCAAGTATTCAAATATTTACTTTAATACATAGGTCAAATCATTAAGGTACATGGCTCGGAACCTATTGGGTTTGAAACTCATAAAATTAAAAAAAAATGATTTTAAAAATTCTTTAATTCTGTACATCATCGCAGAACTTTAGCGGGGAAAACACCTTATCACATCTTAGACCAAAATCACACTCTTCAATCCACTTGGGTAGCAATTCTTAATATCGAAATGTTACTTATAAAGTTTGGCTATGAGTTTATCATCACAGAATGTTTGGGGAGTAGCAAAACTCATTTTCGAGTCGAAAGTCGAGTCAAAAAATTTTGAACAAGTAATTGTTACGTTACTTGCAAGGCAATTTTCAAAATCTGGAAAAATGTTAATGACATTCTTTTCCTTCATAGATCGAACCTTAACGATAAGGATACTTAGATATTTTAGAATGTGACTTGACATCAGAGTTCCAGCTTAGAAGAGTACGGTCAAAATCTAGGGGCATATACAGAACAGACTTCCTATGACAGTCGATCGACCGATCAACCAAGAAGACTCGACTCTACCTAAGCTCTGATACCACTAAATGTAACACCCACAGACCGATGCGGGTTACCCGATCCGATCTGAGGTGTCACATTAGAGCCACTGAAATGAACCGCAATAAAAATCCCAGAAAAATTTAATTTTTTTGTTAAAATACGTAAAGTCATAAAACAATTTATAATTAAAATTCAAGTTCAGAAAAACCATTTATACTTAGTATAAAAATCAAATGTGACCTACATGCCCTCTAATTACACTTGTACCATACTCTTCCTCCCAAGCCAAAGAAACTCCATTACAGATGTTGATAGTTGAGCTGGATTAATTCTTTAACCTGAAATGGAGAGTAAAAGAGTGAGCTTTGGGAAGCTCAGTAGTACAGAACTACCAAGTGATGCTAAAGGACATATAGATAAATAGGAAAACATAAAATTTTCCTTATTGATTCAGACGTCTACAGGTTTTCATGAGGAGCTGAAGTTCCACTGATATTTCTTCAAGTAAAAGATATGAAGATTTTAGTTCAGATGAAACATTCAGATGACCAAGTTCAGGAGATCATAATAGGATGTCTAGTATGTTCCGAAAAAAAATAGAGTAACGTATATAGATCCTTTAAAATGTTAGTGGTTTAAAACATATTTTAAAATCGCAATAATACCCTCCAACCAAACATCTTTATGCATTTCCCCATAACTACATCCATAAGGACATACCCTAAGCACACATCAAATGAGCCACCCTAAGGAAATACCTTGGGGCCTATGGGCCTATCCAAGGGTCTCCTTAGGTCCGTAAGAAATTACCAGCTTGATCAGATTTGAACATCCATACTCAATAATCCTAGCCATACAGTATCCAGTATAAATCAGATTTAATAGTAAACTATAATATCAGGATCGTGATCCAGTAAAATCTCATAAGAGTGACAATGAAATAAACTACATAACTACCATCCAACCGTACACCATATGTAGTCCCATAATTTACCCAAGGGAGTGCCTTGGGGTCTGAGAGCCTACCCAAGAAAGTTTCTTGGGGCCTCAGAGGTTACCCAAGGGTCACCTTAGGTCCATAAGGAACTACCAACTTGATCAGAGTTGAACCTCCATACTCTAGCCAAACCTGATAATGTCCCAATAAAAAAGTTCACGTAGTAACAATAGATCCCATGATCCATAAATCAGGAACGATTATATTTTCCAGTTAAAACGGTAATAAGAGAACACATACCATGTAGTCATGGTTCATAAGCCAGTAAATCATAAATTTTGGTGAAACACATTTCAAAACAGATAAAACAATCATGTGGTACATAAGGAACACACTAGAGGATCCCGGAGGTACTTAGAAATTATCAAGTGAGGGAAACTCGAAACTTCTACAAACTGATTAAATTTAGAACAAGATCTCTATAAAAATGAGGTTTGATAGCTGACAGATCATCAGTCATTCAAGAAGTGATTTATTAAGATCATATATTATTCAAATATTTTTTTAAGGTAATTTATCGTTATCAAGAAGAAAAACATATAACTTCTATAGATTGGACGGAATTCAGAATCGAGGTCTCGTTCATTAACAGATATAATCAACCTTCTGAAATTGATGTTTCAAAAATCATTTAATATTCTAGTGTATTAAAAAGGTACCCAGGAACCTTTACATCAGAATTTTTAAAGACCTAGAGATAGCATGAGTGTTTCCATTAATCAGGCAAATAGGGGTATTTTCGAACATTTTAATATATGATGGCTTCTTAGTAACTTAAGCCAATATGGGTAAAACGGTAGTTTGCATTATTCTGAATTTATATCGCATTATCATGACTTCGAGTCAAATCGTAATAAACGATCTCCACCCTGTAAAACGTGTCAATAAATCAGACTGATATACTTCACGAATAATCACTTTTTAATATTGATTACACTGGTTGAATTGGTCTCTTCCAAAATTACCACTGAACGGAACTAGAGGAGTTGATAAAAAATTTGATGGTATTATATTTTTTTGTGAAGTATCAGTATCAAGAATACCCAGTATACCTGAGTTATGCTCCATAACCTTTAGGGATGATACAACATAAGTTTGTTGGTGTTTCTAGAATTTATCCAAAGACATTCACTTATTTCAAGTTGTTAGGATATTTGGGTTAAATCCACGCTCGAGGTTACCTCAGTCATCTTAGAGTTCAAGGTATTTTAATCTTTTTTGGGGTTCAAGGGTGTTTCAATCATTTGAATATCAGAGGTTATTTTAGTTATTTTGTAGTTCGATGACATTTTGGTAATTCCTTTCAATCCAAACATATGCATTTTTATGATAATTGGTCAATTATGTCATTTCTGGGTTATTTTTCAGCTTTATGGGAAATCTTGGTCTTTTACAATACAAGGGCATTTTGGTCAAATTACAATTCAAGGGTATTTCACTCCATTCCTTTCGTCTAGTCTTTCAATTTAATTCAATTCTTTTTTGAATAATTCAAACATAAATAATGCTCTCGAAGTTTTAGTCTTTAGATGTTTGTTGACAAATCAATAATTCTAGGTCTTGTACCTTCTCAGATGTTAAAATATGATCATTATCGAGTCAGTCCGTCTATTTTTACCTCATAGGTGTAATTTTATAATTTGTTAACCATGTGATTCTGATATTAAATTTTTTTAACGAAAATACGTAGAATTCAAAGATTCTGAGGTTGATTGCTTTATCAGTTAATCGTTGAACCTGAAATTTTTTCTTATTAGTCTTCTAGTGTCCTATATGTGTAATATGAGTCTTATTCAGTTTAATTACATTTCATCGTATTTGGAACGAGTTTAAAAATATATTAATTACACACAGTTAACCAAACTTATTCATCTATACATTAACCAATGCCATCATGTTCCATAAAGCATACATAAGGTAGTAATGTATTACCTTAATTTACGTGCTCACTGATCGAACATTTAAACTCCATTTGATCACTCTTAAACTTGAATCCAACGTCCAATAATATCTCGAATACATATAAACAAAAATTACATTAGAAACGGGGCTTAATTGTGAAAAAATGATCAAATCATAAGGTAAAATGCTAAAAATAACTTATTGAGCTTGAATTTGGGGAAATGGGCTTCAGATTCGTACTCATGATGTTAAAAAACATAAAATATGACTTTTAAAAAATTTTAACTTTTTGGGTCGAAGTTAACAGTCAAAGGTCAAAGTCAACAATCAACTCAGGTAAAAGTCAACAGGCCAGGTCAAAGTTAATGGGCCAGTTCGGGTGGACTTGGTTCGGGTCAAACAGACCTGGTTGGCCGGTTCGATCCACCTGGATTGTTTTTAAAAGAAACCAGAGTTGGGGACAACCCTCACTCGTACTGCCGGCATGTGTGCCGACGACAGGGCCGTTTTGATCGGCCGATTACTCCCTGTTTCAAATCACCATAATCGATCCAAATCAACATCAATAATCAGCCAAAACAGTGTACACCCATTGAAAAAGATGAACCGGTTTACCCTCAACGGCAAACGACGATTACAACAACGGTGGGCGATGGGTCTGACTTGGTTTTGGTTGGAAGAACACTGGAAACTCAACGAGAGAGGCGATGTGATGAACCGACAATCGTGGTGGCTGGAATCATGAAAAACATTGGGGTTATTTCATTTTCTATCAAACCTACTATTGGAGTCTGTCGAACTCTCATCTGATTTGATTCTCTGATGGAGAATACAACTAATTCATTTCTGGTTTAAAGTTGAACCAGAATCTCTACCTTTCTTTGATGGTGCTAAAATTCTATGAAGCACTAATTCTCTTAATCATCTGATATTTTTTTCCCAAACCTTTTATTCTTATCTCTCTCTAGAGCTTTAACACGATCAACCATTTCTTGAAATGAGAACAATTTCAAAACCAGTAAAACTCTTTTAATTTAAGGCACAAGTCTTAAACAATCAATCACATGTATCCTTTTTATCCTTCTTAATCAGAATAAATTCAACAATAAATCTGCTTAACTTATCAAACTTACTTTCATACACATGCATGGGTAATTCCCTTGCTTCAAGCTCATATATTCGAGCTTTATTTATCCGCCATACTCTAACTTGTCAAAGTAGTAACGAAACTACTCAATTTAATTTCTCCTCTTTGGAGAAATAAAACCTTCTATCATATCATCTAACCATAGCTCTGTAACAACAAAACCTTCCTCAAATCCATCCTTGAACTCGGGTGCTCTTAACTTTTCAACTAATTCGATACAGTCATTCTATGAGTTAAAAAAATATAAATTGAAAATTCATCAGAATATTCTTCAACATGGTGAAGACATTCCCTAAATTTATACAGGCACTTCCTGAGGTTTTTCGCTCTTCTCCCTGCCTGGCCAGTGTAGCTGAATGCTATTACCTTCAGTCTATTACCTTGTGCTTCACTTTGGAAGCTCTCATGATCATACATCTAATATAACATAACATTTTAATTCTATTAGCAAGACAATACACTCCTTACACTATCAGATCAGAAATTATTCACTCTATGTTGGCATGTATACTTTTTAAAACACTTTTTACTTCGATTTATGCCTAGAATCGGCTAAACCGTAGCTCTGATACCATTAAATATAACACCCCAACCCGTATCCGACCCGGATACGAATCCGAGGTGTCACATTGACCTTTTAAAACATGTACTTGTATAAAATAGTGAGTAATTTAAAACTTTTATAACATATAAATGACTAATTTACATAAAAGACATTTTCATTATTAGAAAACCAATCAGAGCGTGTATATTTCACTTATTTATTTACATATAACTATTCAAAACATTTATAAAACGGTTCATAGCTTAAACAATATATTCTTTTGAAAACATGCCAACTAGAACTTTATATACTAAAATACATATTATTCACCTCTTTTCTAATCTGACCTTTAGTAAGGAGAACTGACCTGTCTTGCTCCACATTGCTCTTTACTCTTCTCGAAACCTACATGTAAATCACTTACACGCTAAGTCAAAGACTTAGTGAGGAATATAAACATATAAGGTAAACGGTAACTAATAATCATACCTAAACAATTACTACTATCATTTCATACCACTCATACTTTTACATGTAACAAATATATGCATACATATATGTCATTATCATTCATATCTCTTATCTCATGTTCCTATGATCTCTTATGTTCATATCATATAACATATACCATAACCAATTGCACATATACATATCATGTCATGTAAACCATATATATATATTATCATAAAACACGTACACCCAAGCAACTATATTATCATCTTCATTTCTTTCTTATTTTTATCACTATCATTGATTCCTTTCATCATATGGTATTATAAGTTACCATTTGTACAATCAATATCACACATGAAATTCCACAAGGAAACAAACATATTATCATATCACTTTATTAATATTATCTATTTAATAGCCCATGATACACATGTGAGAACTAAAGATATGCGAGTACATAGAGGTTGTGCACTAATGTTGTCACCACAGCTCATATAATTGCACCGAAGTGCCACGTAGAATTGCACCGGAGTGCCGCGTAGAATTACACCGTAGTGCCATATAATAATGTCCATAAGGACCACATATCATTCCTTAAGAATCATATAAGTATACTAGGGATCAAGTATGTGTCTCACCGGACTTCACACATGTTCCAAAGAATACATATATGTCCCAAAGGACCACATATCATTCCTTAAGAATCATATATATATGCCAAGGATCAAGTATGTGTCTCATCAGACTTCACACATGTTCCAAAGAATACATATATGTCCCGAAGGACCACATAGATCCTCGACTCTTGGCATGCCAACTCTACCCCTAGCTCTCATGACACATAACATGGACATTATCTTTTATATCCTTTTACATATTCATGTAACCATATCATATATTCATATAAGCTCATGGTTTCATTCACATATACATGTAATCACGTAGTTCATGTCAATTCTCATATGAGTTAATATTCATATAAACATAGGATTCACCCTCATGCATCACATATACTTTCTCTTTCATACGACTCATAACATTTCTCATGTGTTCATATGACATGTAAATCATTGTCATCTTATCATGTTATCACATAAACATATCATCTTACAATACATACAAAAACACATCAATACCTATATTCACATATACCTATCATTTCATTATCCTTATTATTATTCTTATCATCACCCTTAATCCCTTTTACTTACCATATTCATATCAATAACACATATAAATCATAACAAATACATACTTCTATGAATTCATGTTTTTCATTATTGGAAATAGACTTATCGCAAGTCTTATTTTCCATTGAACCTCATATACTAAATAATATGCACTCACCTTAGCCTTGTTTGCTTTGAATCAATCTTAATCCTTAGATTGTTTCGGAACAAGCTTCATTCTATATCTACATCATAATAATACATTGATACATATCAGTATACTAATTGATATCTTCTAAATTGTCACTTCTTAGGCTAAAATAAAAGCCCATTTCATCTTTTAATGAAGGTATGCTCGATGCACTGCACAGTGTATCAATGCATTCCCTATCGGTGCATCGATGCACTACCTGTGCATCGGTGCATAAAATACATTCGATGTTTGTTTATTATTGGGATGCATCGATGCATGCCTTATGCATCGATGCACTAATTGCATTCGATGTTTTTAGATTAAAAGAGTGCATCGATGCACTACCTGTGCATCGATACACCTTCAAACAATTTCTAGGTTTTAACCTTGATGCATCGGTGCACTATGCCCAGAATCCTCTTTTTGAACCCGAAAATTCATTCTTTTTGGATTAAATCCTTCATATTTCAACCCCTTTTATATTCCTAACTTACATATACATACTTAAACTCATTAATATTCATTTATCTCATCTTTAACCTCAAAATTCCATCTTTCATATGGAAATCAATAATCATACCCAAATTTCCATGTTATCCAAACTTAATTCTAACACTTCTAACTTCTTATTCTTATAGATGACAAGTCAAATTCATCCTCCAAATTCATTTAAACATTCTTATTCAAAATTTCACTTAAAACCCCATTTTCTTTAATCTCTTCTAACCTCTTCATCTTTGAGTTTTCACTTATCTTTAGACTTCTTTAAGCTTTCTTACTTTCCAAAGAATCAAAACCAACTTAGAATTCAAATAATAATCAACTAATAAAAATTCTCACCTTTGCTCTTGGCTTCCACGCGTGAAGAAGAAAGGAGAAGAAGAAAACTCTGGAAACTCATTTCCCTCATTTCCCACGTTTTTTATATCCCCTAAAAGAGAAATAAAAATCTTCTCTTAGAAAAGACCATAATATCCTTATTACTTTCAAACTTTACTATTAAATCCAACCTCAAAATTCTCCAATTAAAATTCTAAACTTTTAACTTATTTCGAAATTGAACACAATGCTTTCAAAATTCACCTTTAGGTCACTAGCCTGATATTGAGGATGTTACATCTATAGTTATCAATATTTTGTTCGATACATTTTATTTTATTTACTGCCTTTAACTTACTTATATGTATACCATTTTGGACAATACTTGACAGATTTCTATATTAATATGTTATATATTTTATATTCAATATTACCTGATTTTAAATTGATTTTAAACATGAATATTTTTTGGGTACGATATGTGATCTCTTAGATTTGGTTGTAATGTTTGGGTCGGGTCTAGGAGTTTACAAAGATACCTTATAATTTGTTATTGAATAGTTTGAGATGATTACAAATAAGTATATGTTCAAAACTTTCTTAACATATTAACAACGCACACACACCATGCAAACCTAAGTACTCGAACTTAGGAAAACAAATTCCACGATCATACTTAAAACGATGACAAGGGTTCAATTAAATTATAATTTAGATTGAGAGTCTCCACACTCTACCGTAAGTGCATAGAGCCTTCACCTCTCCACTGAAAAATCATATGGACGATGTGAATTAGAACCTATGCATATAAACAACTTGAGCCTCTGCATGGATAAATTTATATCATTGAGAATAATGAAGATTCTTCCTTGAGACCATTAGAAGAGTTTACATTAAAAATATATATACTTTTAAAATCATATGTTTGATTTTAAAATCATATGGATATTTCGTTGAGACCATCTGAGGAGTTACAGTAAAAAATTGTACTTTTAAAATCATATGTTTGATTTTAAAACCATATGGATATTACGTTGAATCCATTCATATTAAAACCATATGTTTGATTTTAAAATTATAATTGTTTTTATATTAGAACGCATGATTATAGCATTACAGTTGCCTATTAAAACGTTACAACATTCAATTTTAGTAGTGCACATGGTTTTTATTATCATAATAAAATAAGATCGTTGATAAGGTAATTATTTTTATTAAGCTAAAATACTTATAAAGTAGTATCTGTTTTAAATATTGTCAACAATTTGACAATGAACGTTCCATCAACTGCCGGTGCTCAAATCCATAAATTCTAGGAACAACAAAAATTCCTTGATCACAGAGATAAGTTGGTAACTATTAAATACCATTTAAGATAATTTAAAAATTAAGACAATATTCAACAACAATTCTAGGCTTTATTCAACTAAAAACACTCAATTCCATAGAAAAAGAAAAGAAAAAACAAGTAAAAGCTAGATCATTTGCAATTAAAATTTTACTCTTCTTCAGTAGCAGAATCTCCACTCTTCTTGTTGTGCTTCCATGCATACATCTGGTACCTCAAGAACCGGAAAACATCATTTTTTTCATTTAAAATCAATAAATCACAAATTCAAATTTACTAAAAGGTAAAGCCTATATTTCTGCATGATAATTTACTTGCTGTGTTGCATCAACACTGCCGACTCTTGTCAGGTAAGCCCTATATTTCTGCAAAACAACATAAAATATCATAAGCTTAAAGAGGCAATATATAGGAAATCAAAATGCTAAAGTAAAGGAGTTTACCCGTAGATGGAGCATGAGGTTTAATTAGTCTTTGGGATGAAAATTGGTTCGAGATGGAGCAGAAGTTTATTTTTAGAAGGTTCATAACAGTGAAGGGCAAAATTAAGGATAATGAAGAGGATTGTTGTTTTGTTAATGTGCACGGTCCTACAGTTGAATCAGAAAATGAGAGCTTTTTTGAGGAACTTCTAATTTTCTCAGAACAGGTGGAATGTTCTTTATGTGTGGGGGATATTTTAACTCATATTTGTCCTCAGGGGAGAAAGAAGGGAAATCACATAACATGCATTCAATGAGATTGTTAAGAGAGTTTGTTTTTCAGGCTAAGCAAACAGATCTTCCTTTATCTGGTGGGAAATTTACGTGGTGCAACACTAGGGATTCCCCCGCTTTTTTCAGACTCAACCGGTTCTTGGTGGATTCCAGATTCTTGAGCATTTATCCGGATGTTGTTCATATTCTTCTCCCTAAATCACTATCAGATCATAATGTGTTCTACTAGAAAGGAGTGTGGATTATTGGGGTCTGAAATCGTTCAGGCATTTTAATAATTTGATGGAAGAATAGGGTTTTCAAGAAATGATGGAATCATCACTGGAAGAGATGAAAAAAGATAAGAGGAGAAGAGGAATTGCAAACATGCTAAATGAATTGAAGAGAGTAATTAAAAGTTGGATGAATAATAGACATCTCTTGCTGCCGGGAAGGACTTTAGAGCTAGAGAAGTCAATTTTTGATATGGGGGCAGATATACAACATGGGTTAAATTCAATATTATGGGATGTTATTGTGAAGGCAAAGAAGGAATTGTGGGACTTGTACAAAAAAGAGGAATTAGTTTGGTTCCAAAAGTCACGTGAGAAGTGGATTTCAAATAGGGATCGAAATTTCAGATATTTTCATCAGTGTGCATCGAATAGGGGGAGGGTAAATGCCCTGAAGGTCTTAACGTTAATAGAGAATGGGTCTCAGACCCAGATCAGATTAAGTCTAGTGTTTTTAATGTTTTCAAGGAGGCATATAATAGGAAGCCAACAGTGGGAGTGGATAAAGTAGACCTCGAGTTTGCCAGATTATCGAAAGCGCAAAGTTCTATGGTTGAAAGGAATTTTTCTGATGATGAAATTAGGGAGGAAATCATATTCTCAGATAGCAATAAGACGCCTGGACCGGATGGACTAAATATGGGTTTTTTAAAGATATTTGGGCTAGTTCTGAAGGATGAAATCTTAACGTTTTCTCAAATTTTTATTCAGGTAAGAGGTGGGAGAAAAGAGTGAATCATTCATTTATATCATTAATCCCTAAGAAATTAAATCTAGAGAATTTGGAAGATTATCAGCATATTAGTCTGGTTGGTGGTCTTTACAAAATTTTGTTGAAGGTTCTTTCAAGAAGATTGAGGACTTATATTGATTCTCTTATAGGTCCTGCTCAATTTGCATTTGTACCAGGGTTGAAAGGTGTTGCTTTTAAAGTGGATTTCAAAAGAGCTTTCAATTTAATAGACTGGTCGATCTTGTTGAAGGTTATGGAGTATATGGGGTTTGGGCAGTGGTGGCGTTCTTGGATTTTGAAATGTTTATCTTCAGCTTCCATTTCCATCTCGGTTAATGGCTCTCCAACTGAAAAATTTAAAATTTCTAGGGAATTACGCCAAGGTTGTTCGTTATCACCGCTATTGTTTAATTTAGTGGGTGAGATTTTAAGTTTGTTGCTATCTAAGGCGGTTAAAAAGGGCCTTTTTAGTGGGTTTTAGATCGACAGCCCTAATAAGGCGTTCCTGTTATCTCATTTGCAGTTTTTCGATGACCTATTAAATTTTTATAGTGATTCGAAGGGATGTTGAGTTAATCGTTCGACGGAATAAGCCAAGAGGGGGTGAATTGACAATTAAAATTTTGGTGGAAGCTTTTGTAGAAAATTGAAAGTAATTTCACAGTGATTTAGAGTGGTTTGACTTTCTCAATCAAAGTCTACGTCCACTACCTTAGCTATCCACACTAAGGATTTTCCAACAAATTCACTAATTTGTTCTTTCTTTTGAGGCCAAATAGATAACCTTACAACTCCCTCAAGAATATACCCCAATTCTTGAGAACACCCTTTCTCAAAGAGAAGATTACAAATTTGCAAACTTATAAGGAAATCCTCACAAGGTAGATTGTTTGCACAATTCTAGAACAAAGAAAAGAACACTCAAAAATGAATACAATTGAGTACAAGTAGTGTTCTTGAAAGCAAAATGAATTTTGAATGAAAATAGGCTTAAATGCTCAAACTTGAGGTTTGAGCTTTCTCTTTGATTCTTGTTGATTGTTGTTTCTTGTTTTTCATCAATGGCTTCTAAGCTTGTGTAAATACACCTTCAAATAATTCTGAACGTTGGGGATGATTAGTGGAGTCAACAAAGCCGTTTAAGTGTGAAAACAATTAATTAAAACAGTTGGGAGCGTCAGTGCATCGATGCATACCCTAGGTGCATCAGTGTAAAATTCAAATATTTTGACCATTGGACTCTCAGTGCATCGGTGCACTAAGAGTGCATCGATGCATAAAATGCATTCGATGTTTTGAAAAAACCTGAGTGCATCGATGCATGGTCTTGTGCATCGATGCATCAAATGCACTGAGTGCATCGATGCATGGTATGTGCATTGATGCATAAAATGCATTTGATGTTTGAAAAATTAATTGTTGCATCGATGTATGGATTGGTGCATCGGTGCATCACTTTGAAAAATTGATTTTAGGCTTGATTTTGGTTTAAAATACTTTGTGAAAATTGTTTCAAAAATAGTTTAAGTATAAAACACAATTTTACACATTTAGTATGGTTTGAAATTGATCATGAAAGACTTGGAGTAATAATTTGATATTCGAGTAATTAAATCAAATATACTTAGAAAATCATTTGTGAAATCTTAAGATTCATTTAATTTAATTTGTTATATCGAAACATCAAAATGTTTTCAACAATCTCTCCCTTTTTGATATAACAAAACATTTATGTAATTTTAAGATTTTCTTTAAAGATAAGTTTTGAAATCAATTTTGAAATACTCCCCCTTACTATAACACTTCTCCCCTTTAAAGCATTTAAACATTGTAACACTTGACATTTCTCCCCCTTTTTGTTAAATCAAAAAGTCTCTTAAAACGTTTGTAAACAAGGTTTTGAAAAACATAGCCAATTGATTAAATATATATATATAGCTTAAGCTGCTAAGATCACAATCAAAAGAGAGATTAGCCATTAGTTCCATAATCATTATTCATAATCAAATGTGAAATGACATAATTGGTCATAATGCAACTAATGTGAAATTGATGTAAAAAATTAATAAATATTAAGCTCAAAGTGAAAATTCAAATCAAACCAATATATATATCAAGTTTAAAAACCACAAAGTATCCAAATTATATCTTCAAACAAATTCAAACAATCCAAATAAAAACAATAATCCCCAAAGTATTCAAAATGATTTAACAATAAAAGTTCAAAGATGATCTAAAACAAAACAAGGTCTACTCGTCTATAGAGGGATCGGGAGGCGGAGGAGGAAATCAAGCTTGCATCTCAAGAGAGAGAGCATCCATGCGTGCAAGCATCTCCCTTTGAAATTCCATCTGTCGAGCTTCCAAAGTGTCTAAGCGTTGATTTACTTCTTCGTGAGTAACAGTCAAGTGGGATTAGATGGAAGCATACCATAGATCAAATGTCTCCAAAAGCGAACGAAAATATGGAGGCATTTGATCCTCTTGTGGAGCTGATTCCGATGCAGGCTCATCATCTGGAACGTGATCGTCGATATCTTGCATAAGTTGTTGAAACTCAGGATCATCGTCAGCAGCCAGTGTCGGAGGAGGAGGAGGAGCACGAGAAGAGCTAGGAGCAGCTCGTGAAGAGCTAGCTCCCGGGGTTTGCTTACCGGGTTGAAATACCCAAAGATCGATTTCCTCATCTTGTTTCCAATCCGCTTTCTTCAAGGAAGTAAGATTGATTTGGTTTTGGAGTGGGATAGGATAGTCAAGAGAGACGTCTAGACCAAGTTTGATAAAGAGGTTATTAAGAAGACATCCATAAACTAATGTTTCGACATGTTTTGAAGGAACAATGTTTATGACATCAACTAGTTGACTGAAGATAATATGGGGTAGATTGATTTTTATCTTATTCTTGAGACAGTGCATCCACCATAAATCCCTAATACGAAGAGTGGAATACTTACCTCCGGATGGTCTAAACCACCAAGAGATCATCAAATGAAGAAAACGATCGTGATGAGATCATAGAGTACTAACACTAGCATTTGGAACATAGGGATAATCTACAGTTTCATTCTCATTATATAACCCATCATCATCTAATCCAAAACTTGAAGCTATAATCGTAGGGTCAATATTAATATATTGGCCTAAAAGATATGTTCTAATGGCTATAGTCCCACATTGAGTTTCGTTTTGAATACATACCGCATTGGCATAGAAAATGCGGACTAACTGTTGATAACGATAGGTTTGAGCTGAAACATTTTATCAAACTTCCAAGCTTTAAGAATCAGAAGGTATTCAAAGTTAATATCTATCATAGCTTGAAGAGAAGGAATACGCTCTTCTCGGATTCTATAAGTTTGAAAAGAATTTCTGTACCTAGAGTGCAATTCATCTTTACGATGCTCAGGCATGTTAAAACAAGATCCTAATAGAGATGAAGGTGGAGGAGGAATGGGATTAGGAGGTTGGTTTGAACGAGAACGACTCGATGAAGTTCTAGGGCGTTTGGGATTAGACATAGTTTAGGAATCGGAAAAAGGAATATAACCTGCATATTGAAGCACATGTATGCAATTTAATCAATCCCAAAACTCAAATGAGTCCGTAATAATTCAAGGTTCTCTAAATCAAATTCTAATGGGCATAGATTTTGAAAAAAAACTATTAAGAAAACAACGTTTGAAAATTATAATATGTATAGTTTTCATGAAGACAACATAATTAAATAAAAAACATCAAATTTAAAAACTAAAATCAGATTTTTGATTTTTTAATTTCGAAAATTCAAAAATTTATTGAAAATTTGTGAGTTTTGATGAAATTGGTTGTAAAATCTAGTTTATAATTATCAAACAATCAAAGCCCGATATAATGTTCATCCTAGAACTAATCTAAACTAGTCGTAAGATCAAAAATCAATGAAATAGAGTTTTTGAAATATTACCTTGAAAATTTTTGGATTTGAGGGAATGTGATGTTGTTTTGCATGATTTGATGATAAAAGCAGGATTAGGAGTTGAAAAGCTTGAAGATTCTGACAAAATTTCGTTGATTTTGAGCAAAAGGAGGATTTAGAGAATGAAAGGGACGAGCGGCTAGAGAGGTTTAGTTTTTAGGTTTTGAACCAAATAAGAAAAAATAAGGCTTTTAAACCTAAATCCCGACGGATGCATCGATGCATGGCCTTGTGCATCGATGCACATACAAGGCGTGCATCGGTGCATCAACATGATGAATCGATGTACATTCAAAGGGATGCATCGATGCATTAAGCACAAAAATGACAAAAATTTGTTTTAAACACTCAAAATGCTAAATTAATTAGCTCTAGTGGTATTGGCAACTCATATATTGAAAATTAATCATGTTCAATCAATCAAATTAATCCTTAAGCTTCATTTGAACATAAAATTAATTTTCTCTAAAGAACATAAACTCCCCCTAACTAATAGCAATGAATGCAATAAAAAATTATCATTATATACATTTTTCATTTTATTTTAAAAAATGCTAAAATCATTTTAAAAACTAAGTGAAGATAGGTTAGTTAAACCTAATTCTCTCCCAAGTGTCCAAAATCTTTCTTTGTATAAAGGTTTTGTAAAGATATTCACTAATTGATGCAAAGTATCAACAAATTCTAGAACTACATCTTCCTTAGTGATATGGTCTCTAATGAAGTGATGTCTTATTTCAATGTGCTTAGTTCTAGAGTGTTGGATGAGATTTTTAGTGAGACAAATAGCACTAGTATTGTCACACTTGATAGGAATGGTACCTACTTCAATTCCATAATCAAAAAGTTGTTGTTTCATCCATAAAACTTGTGCACAACAACTACCGGTTGAAATATATTCTGCTTCAGTGGTAGATAATGCGACACAATTTTGTTTCTTTGAAAACAAGGAAATCATCATATTTCCAAGAAATTGGCAAGTACCGAAGGTACTTTTCCTATCTAATTTGCATCCTCCATAATCCAAATCAGAGAAGGCGTGAAGCTAAAACTAGAGTCTCTAGGATACCAAAGTCCTAAACTAGGAGTGTCCTTAAGGCATCTAAAGATCCTCTTAACAGCTAGTAAATGTGTTTCCTTAGGGTATGATTGAAATCTAGCACATAAGAAAACACTAAACATAATGTCTGGTCTACTTGCAGTTAGATAGAGCAAAGAACCAATCATTGACCTATATAATTTAACATCCACACATTTACCTCCTTCATCCAAGTCAAGCTTTGTAGAAGAGCTCATTGGAGTGTCATGAGGTTTCTCATTTTCCAGTCCAAACTTTTTGAGCATATCTTTAACGTATTTAGCTTGATT
Source organism: Hibiscus syriacus (assembly GCF_006381635.1). NCBI lineage: Eukaryota > Viridiplantae > Streptophyta > Magnoliopsida > Malvales > Malvaceae > Hibiscus > Hibiscus syriacus. The sequence goes on along the minus strand of NW_024062029.1, from coordinate 418,106 downwards.
GATGAAGATGCCATCTTTTCTTTGCTTGATTTGGAGTCCCAAGAAAAATGAGAGATCCCCCATCATGCTCATCTCGAATTCACTTTGCATTAGCTTAGAAAATTCTTGGCAAAGAACATCATTAGTAGAACCAAATATTATATCATCAACATAAATTTGAACTACTAATAAATCTTTACCTTTATGCTTTAAAAACAATGTAGTGTCAATCTTCTCTTTTGAAAAACCTTTTTCAATTAAAAAGTTTAACAATCTTTCATACCAAGCTCTAGGAGCTTGTTTTAAACCATAAAGTGCTTTTGTCAATTTAAGAACATGATCCGAAAATTTTGAATCTTCAAAACCTGGAGGTTGTTCCACATACACTTCTTCTTTAATAAAACCATTTAAAAATGCACTTTTAACATCCATTTGATATAATTTAAATTCATGAAAACATGCAAATGCTAATAACATACTAATTCCTTCCATCCTAGCTACGTGAGCGTATGTTTCATCATAGTCTATGCCCTCTTCTTGAGTATACCCTTGAGCAACAAGTCTAGCCTTGTTTCTCACTATATTACCACTCTCATCAAGCATATTCCTAAATACCCATCTAGTACCTACAATAGATTTATTACTAGGCCTTTCAACTAATGTCCATACTTTACTTCTCTCAAATTGATTTAACTCTTCTTGTATAGCCATAATCCAATGTTCATCATTTAATGTTTCTTTAATATTCTTAGGCTCTATACATGAGATAAATACAACATAATTACAAATATTTCTAAGAGAAGATTGAGTTGTTACCCCTTTGGATGGATCACCTATGATTTCACCATCCTTAACATAGTTGTATTCTCTTGGGTAAGATACTTCCCTTTCTTTAATGGTTGGATTCTCGAGAGGATCATGAGTTTCCTCATCTTTCGTTTCTTCCTTTGATGATGGTTCTCCAACGTCATGTCTAACGTCATTTGTATTTATAATACCTACATCATCATTCAAACAAGAATCCTTCCTCGGAAAGAGATTATCATCGAAAACAATATATATAGATTCTTCAACAACTAAAGTTCTTTTATTAAATACTCGATAATCTTTAGAATTTAAGGAATAACCCAGAAAAATTCCTTCATCACTTTTAGCATCAAATTTGCCAAGGTTTTCTTTACCGTTGTTTAACATAAAACATTTTCATCCAAAAGGATGAAAATAGTTAATGTTAGGCTTTTTATTTTTTAAAATTTCAAATGAAGTTTTATTTAAAATTGGCCTAATCATTACCTGATTAATAACATAACAAGCAGTATTTGTGGCTTCCGCCCAAAAATATTTTGGCAAATTGTTTTCACAAAGCATGGTTCTAGCCATTTCTTCTGAAGTTCGATTTTTCCTTTCAACAACTCCATTTTGTTGAGGGGTTCTAGGTGCTAAAAAATTATGACTAATACCATTAGAATTACAAAAATTAGTAAATCCAAGATTTTCAAATTCAGTTCCATGATCACTCCTAACACTAGTTATAGAGTAACCTGTTTCGTTTTGGATTACTTTTGAAAACGTGATGAATTTTTCTAATGCTTCATCTTTAGTAATTAAGAATAGAACCCAAGTATATCTAGAATAGTCATCTACCAAGACAAATGCATATTGTTTTCCACCCAAGCTAGTAGTCTTAGTTGGCCCAAAAAGATCTATATGGATCAATTGTAATACTCTACTAGTTGATACATCATTAATGGATTTAAAAGAAATTCGCTTTTGTTTTCCTTTATCACAAACATCACAGATTTTATCATTATCAAATTTAAGCTTAGGTAACCCTCGAACTAAATTTCCTTGAATTAGCCGTTGCAAAACACCTCATACTAGCATGTCCTAGTCTCCTATGCCATAACCAACTATCATGCTCATCCTTAGCAACTAGGCATAAATTAGTCATATCAATAGAGTCTAAATGCACCATGTATATGTTTCTTATTCTATGACCAACAAACATAATTCGAGTAGATGCAATGTCAATAACTTTACAACCATTAGTTTCAAACATGACATTGAATCCTTTATCACAAAATTTGACTAATGCTTAAAAGATTATGCTTTAATCCATTCACATATAAAACATTTCTAATTTGTATGGAAGAGGTATTACCTATTGTACCTATACCTTCGATGTAACCTTTTGAATTATCACCAAAAGTCACTTCTCCTCCATTTTTGGCATTAAGCTCTATGAACCGGCTTTTGTCTCTGGTCATGTGTCTCTAGCATCCACTATCAAAGTACCATGAATTTGAATTTGTTTCCTGTGCCTTGTAGCAATGCTCCTTTTCCTACAAACATATATTATTTTTTAATTTATGGTACCCAAATTCTTTTGGGTTCATATTCATTAGTTTCCAAAATCCTAGTCCTCTTAGGTATCTATTTGTGTAGGATATCCTTATCTTTAGTAGTAATGAGCTCTTTAGGAACCCATATACTTCTAACGATTTTTCCATTAGAGGTTCTTCGGGGACCTATATGATTGTAGTTTTTAAAACTTTTTCTAACAAAGTTGGATTTTGAATTTTCTCCATTTTCAAAACGTTTTGTTCCAACTTTATCAAAAGAGGTTTTAAGATCATCAATTTTCTTTTGATGATCATCATTGACCTTTGAAAGTAAATTTTGCAAATCCAAAATTTTCTTTTCAAACTCTTCTAGTTTGATTTGCAAATCTTTGATTTTACTTTCAAAATCGTTGTTGGTTTTGGATATGAGTTTATTTTCATTTTTCAATTTTGAAACATCATTTTTATATTTTAAAAACAATTTCTCATAATCCGAAGCCAACCCATTATATTCCTCTAATAGCTCATCATAAGATAAATCATCAAATTTAGATGAGTTAGAGGTTACCTTAGAATCTTCCCCGAATGCCATCAAGCACAAGTTTGCTACTTCTTGTTCCTCTTCATCGTTCCATGTAGCCACATGAGCCTTGTACTTATTTTTTAATTGACCCTTTCTTTTCAATTGTGGGCAATCATATTTGACATGCCCTGACTTTTTGCATTCATAGAAAATGATAGGGTCCTTCTCTTTTGGTTTATTTTGAGGCCTTCATTTCGTTTGAATTTTCTTCCTCGGTAAGGTCTCATCATTTTTCTGAACCGTTTGGCAAACAATGTCATTTCCTCGTCATCGTCATCTCACTCTCATATTTTGTGGATTTGAGAGCAATTCCAATGTTTTTCTTCTTCTCCTTCTCCTTTGGTGTCTCGTCAATCTTATCGAGGTCCACCTCATCTTCAAGCATCATTTCATGAGTGAGGAGGGAACCGATTAGCTCTTCAAGAGTTAAGGACTTTAGGTTCTTAGCCTCAATGATTGCAGTCTTCTTGGATTGCCATGATTTTGGAAGTGAGTAAACTAACTTCCTCACAAGCTTTTCATTTGGAATGATCTCTCCATATGATTTGAGACCACTGACAATCGTTGAGAATCTATCCGTCATAGCATTGATATCTTCATTTAGTTTCATCCTGAAATTTTCATAGCTATGTGTTAGAAGACTAATTTTAGATTCTTTTACCTCGTTGGTGCCTTCATGAGTGACTTGTAGTTTATCCCATATTTCTTTGACGGTTGTACAAGATGAAACTCGTCCATATTCATCTGGTCCAAGAGCATAAAATATGATATGGATTGTTTTGGAGTTGAGTTGGAATATTCTTGTCTCTCCTTCACTCCATAATCTTGGATGAGTGAGAGGCTTGATATATCCGTCTTCTACAACATTCCATGCTCCCATGTCACTTTCTTGAATGAAATACATCATCTTATTCTTCAATAGGCATAATTAGCTCCATTGAAGAAGGGAGGCTTATTGACGGGCATCGAATCGAGACCGAAGTCAACATTTGAAGTAGAGGCCATTGATGACTTGTCAATCGATGTAACTCTTCCCGAATCGACTCAAGAGGGGATTAAACCTTCAAATGAGTGAGGCTTTGATACCAATTGTTGAGTTAATCGATCAACGAAATCGGCCAAGAGGGGGGTGAATTGGCAATTAAAATTTTGGTGGAAGCTTTTGTAGAAAATTGAAAGTAATTGCACATCAATTTAGAGTGGTTCGACTTTCTCAATCAAAGTCTACGTCCACTACCTTAGCTATCCACACTAATGATTTTCCAACAAATTCACTAATTTATTCTTTCTTTTGAGGCCAAAGAGATAACCTTACAACTCCCTCAAGAATATACCCCAATTCTTGAGAACACTCTTTCTCAAAGAGAAGATTACAAATTTGTAAACTTACAAGTAAATCCTCACAAGGTAGATTGTTTGCACAATTCTAGAACAAAGAAAAGAACACTAAAAATGAATACAATTGAGTACAAGTAGTGTTCTTGAAAGAAAAATGAATTTTGAATGAAAAATAGGCTTGAAATTCTCAAACTTGAGGTTTGATGCTTTCTCTTTGATTCTCTCTTGATTCTTGTTGATTGTTATTTCTTGTTTTTGATCAATGGCTTCTAAGCTTGTTTAAATACACCTTCAAATGATTCTGAAGGTTGGAGATGATTAGTGGAGTCAATAGAGCTGCTTAAGTGTGAAAACAATTAATTAAAGTAGTTGGGAGCATCAGTGCATCGATGCATACCCTAGGTACATCAGTGCATCAGTGTGAAATTCAAATATTTTGATCGTTGGACTATCAGTGCATCGGTGCACTAAGAGTGCATCGATGCATAAAATGCATTCGATGTTTTGAAAAACCTAAGTGCATCGATGCATGGTCTTGTGCATCGATGCATCAAATGCACTGAGTACATCGATGCATGGTATGTGCATCGATGCATAAAATGCATTCGATGTTTGAAAAATTAATTGGTGCATCGATGCATGGATTGGTTCATCGATGCATCACTTTGAAAAATTGATTTTAGGCTTGATTTTGGTTCAAAATACTTTGTGAAAATTGTTTCAAAAATAGTTTAAGTATAAAACACAATTTTACACATTTAGTAAGGTTTGAAATTGATCTTGAAAGACTTGGAGTAATAATTTGATATTCGAGTAATTAAATCAAATATACTAAGAAAATCATTTGTGAAATCTTAAGATTCATTTAATTTAATTTGTTATAACGAAACATCAAAATGTTTTCAACAAGGGTAACTGAAGAATGTGAAGAGAGTATTGACTTTTTTTAATTGTTTTCAGGGATTCAATTAAATTTGTCTAAGAGCAAAATTTTCGGTATCAATGTGATGAAACCTGCATCAAAGAATGGGAGGCTTCGATTGGATGTTCCAATGGAGTCTTTTCCAACGGAGTATCTTAGACTTCCCTTGGTTCGACAAAGAATTCGATTACTTTGTGGGAACCAATAATCCAGAGATGTTACGAGAAATTGGCAGGTCAGAAAGTAAATACTCTTTCTCTTGCAGCGAGGGTTGTGTTGGTGAAGTCGGGTTTAAGCGCTTTGTCAATTTACTGTTTTTAGACCTAAAGTTCAAGGGGGATTGGGTCTCATTAATTTAAACCTTTGAATAGGGCTCTCCTGGGGAAGTAGTCATGGAAATTTGCATCAGAAAAAGAGTCTTGGTGGAAGAATTTGGTGTGTTGCAAGTATAATTTGGATAATATATCAATTTTGATGGATAATGTGGTACCCTATAAGTTATCTTGGATTTGGAGGGGAGTTGTTAATAATTGTTGGGCCAATGATGCTCTTGGTCACTGTTTTTGGAATTATTTTTAATTATGAGTCAGAAAGGGGAATGATTTTTTGTTTTGGTTTGAAAGGTGGATTTTTAATTTCCCTCTTAGGTTGAAGTTTCCTAGGTTGTTTTCTCTTTCCATTAATAAAGAAGGAAAAATCTCCGAGTTTGGTTTTTTTTATACAAGGGGATGGTATTGGGATATTTAGTTGCGAAGGAATTTATTGGACTGGTGTTTGTGTTTTGTGAGTACTATAAAATTATACACAAATAATTTGCAAGTATACACAATCGCTCAAGTAATAAAGTGATGAGTGAGTATCATCTCCACAGGGATTGGGTGAAATTACAAAAGTCTAACCAAAGCAAAGCACTACTCTATCTATGTATAGTTAGTATTGATATATACAATGTCACGGTAATGGAAATGTGTATGCTGGTGGATATGGATTGATGGTCTGATGGTGTACCAAATAGAAATGCAGTGGCAAGAGCAGATGTTTAATATTAAAAATGATGAAATGTCAAGGCAATGTAAATGGTAAATTAGCAAAAATGATAATAGATAATCCTAAGCTTCCAGAATGAGTTAGTATGATATATACAATTGTCACGGTAATGGAAATGTGTATGCTGGTGGATATGGATTGATGGTCTGATGGTGTACCAAATAGAAATGCAGTGGCAAGAGCAGATGTTTAATATTAAAAATGATGAAATGTCAAGGCAATGTAAAATGGTAAATAACAGAAAATAAATAGCAAATAAATGATAAGTAGATAATCCTCACACAACAAGCTTCCACTAGAATGAATGGTAGGGATTAATTTAAGGATGCTAAACTTATCTCTCAGGCAGATTTAAGTAATCTCTAATCGACTTACTCGGGTTTTCAAAAGTCTCCTATCTTAGTCAAAGGAACCTAACAGAATAGGATGCCATGGCATCTGCTCTCACTCAACGATGCTGACAGCCTACACTATTAATAAAAACACCCTTTTTAGTTGTTGAAATCCTATCATAATCTCTCTCGAGTACTAAGGGATTAGGATATATTGTTCCTAGGCCGGTTCAAAGCCCTTTGAAAATGCTATAGCACATTGCTTATGAGGATATTGTCTTGTTTTTTTCTCGAATACTACAAGTATCTTTAGCTTAGGTTTCTCTCGAACACCTAACCTTCATCTAAGAAATTGACACTCTCATTCCTCTTACAAACCTAGATGGTGAAATATTCATAAGCAAAGCAAGCAAATAACAAAGATAAACATAAATCTACCATTAAAATAAAGTTTAAACAACCATTAAACCAACCACCGCCAAATAAGTTAGTTTATGGTAGGGTTCAAAATATCCATAAAACAAGCCATAAAATATTTGTTCCAACAACCCAAAAATAAATAGAAAAATAACAGCAAAAAGAAAGTGAGAAGAAGCCTTCGACGCGTACCACTGGAGGTCTCCTCGGCTACCACGAACCACCTTAGCTCACTAGCTCCTCTCATAGCCTAGCTCGCCACTCTTTGAAGCTTTATCAATGGAGGCATACCAAAGAAGAAGAAAGGAAAAAGGAAAATAAAAATGAGATTTTTTTCTGCTCTGCCTGTATGCCTATGCGTGTGTGTCATTCTCTCCCTTGTGAGGTGTCATATATAATAAAAAATATCTAGTGGTAATGATGAGGTTGTTGGGTGATGTTGGTTGCAAAATACCCCTCATACCCCTAGAATCACTCCATATGCATGAACCTTATCCTCCAGGTGGCAGTGGTCTTTGGCATGCGGTTATAGCCATCATTTCACATGCAGAGCCAGTTGTCCTCGTACAACTGTATCTTTTTGTCATTTTCTATGCCAGAAATGCCAAGGCATTTCAATCCGCTTCAGCAACGTGTGATGCCATGTCATTACTTCCCAAAGAGACCCTTTTTGCTTGATATTCCCTGCACACCACAAACAACTGCACCTTTCTCTCATATAACACCCTTAAGAGATAAAATAACACTACCACCACAAATGCAACTATATGCAACTACATGATCCTAAAATGACTAAAATGAGCTTTTAAAAAAACAATAACTTAAGTGAAAAGGCCTTAAAAGTAGTCTTTTTATGAAGTTAACACACCCCCAAGCTTAAGCTATTATTTGTCCTCAAGCAATGGATAACAGTTACATAAGTAGAATGTCATGGAAACTTTCAACAATAAGATAGTAGGACAAAATTGAATTTCAATCCTCAGAACAATAGGCTTCAACATGCTAGACATATCAAGAAGTCAAGTACTTTTCCTTGGGTCAAGATTCTTTGTGGTAGTGTGTGTGCGTGATTGTATCCAATCTATACTTAGCAAACTTAGAAAATTTCTAATCAAGTCTCCTAGTTTTTGTCAATGCATTTACTTATTCATTAAGCACATTTTTACTCCCTTTTTTCTCAACTTTTTTTAGATGCTGTTACGAAGGGAGTCAGCTCATCACACTTGCTCTTCTACACTCTAGATGAAAGGGAGCATACCTTCCACCCCGAGCTAGTTAAGTAGAGTCATCACGTGACTACTTTCATTCACTCATATGCACGAGGCTGCCATTTATTAAAAAGAGTTCCAGACAATGCCACGGAAAAGAGGAGTGTCCCTCTATAGCTATGCCTAAGCATTTATTCACAGTCTCATATATAGCGAGTTGTTTTTTAATTTTCTTTTAAGTACAATACCATATTTCAATGCCAAAAGTAACTAGTGTTCCTTTATAAAAAATTTCTAAATTTCCTAAGTATAGAGAACATACAAATCGTGTAAAAATAATTCACAAAGCATCAAACCCTAGAGTGAGTTTTATCATTCTCAACAGGCATTTACATTCAAATTCTAGCCTAACAAATTCATCATCATCGGGTATTCTCAAAACATTCTATCTAACTGTCCTACTATTTACTGATGTCATGGCATAATACTACGCTAATGCTATCATGTATATGCTCTACCGAGAACACAACCTCCCCCAAACTTAAGGGAAACATTGTCCTCAATGCTTAAAGAGAACTAAACTAAATAAAAACTAAATTCCATGCAATGAAATGCAAACTAAATGAAAATGAATGCAAGTGAGGTACCTCATGGTTTGCGTGGTAGTGTTGCCTTGGAGCTACTGGCAGCTCCTCGTTTGGTACGCTTACGTAGTGGTGCTGGGCTGGACTCTGAAGAACTGGAGTCATGACGCGCAATATTGAAGCATCCAGCCATGGTTTTGGTGCGTCTACCACTACGTGGTACAGGAGAATGATCGGGTAAGGAACATGACTGGGTGTTTCTTCAATAGGTACAGTAGGTGGATATTCAGGGGTCTCAGAATAGTGTGGATTAGGAGTTGGTTCATCAATTGGAGGATCGACTGCATCTTTCTCAGGCTCAGGAGATGCCTCGGTATTGAATGCTGGGAAAATTTCATCCGGAAAGCCAGGGAAATTCTGTTGAACGCGGGGAAGAATTTCTTGAAACATCGCTTCCACCACATTATCTCTACGCTTCATAACCAAAGAATTTACGATTGTCACCATGTAAAGCATGTAGGTGAGTCTGAGTCTGCATCACAACTTCCTCGAGAGGAAGCAACCTTGCCTCGGCATTTGATTGTTCAGTACCTACAGATTGCTCATGAGAAGGGTCCTTAGATTTTTTTATTTTCGAGTCCCAATAACAGTGGTATCTAACCCTAGTTATGCCCGAAATTCTAGGTAAAATCTCATCAAAAGCATTCTCATTAACCTTTTTACTTACGACACAAAGTAGTGATTAATAGGGAACACTAAAGCACTTGCCTTTTTACCCAAATATTCATGAACTTGATGAACAATAATTCGACCAACATCAATAGGACGGGATACCATGATCGAGTGTAAAAACATTAAACGAGAAAGTGATACTATAATATTATGAGATGTAGGCATGATCTTGTGTTTAAGGAAATGGTTCCATAACTTGGCGTGCAGTTGAAGACACTCACGGTTGACTGAATATCGACCATTCCACTTGGTGTTTGCGAAGCACAAGTCATCCAAAATCTCATCGTAGGTGATGCTATCGACATCATTTTTGAACGTGGCATGTCTGTTATCCACATCCTGTAAATAAAAATACCTATTAATCGCAGAGGGTGTAAACCGAATCTGTTTGCCTCGCATGAAAATGGAGTGTTGGTTCGGTTTGGAGATGTTGGCGTAAAATTCCTTAACCAACAAGGCATTAACCGAACCCGAATGCCTTGCAAACTTCTTCCAATTGAGTGGAGTAACAATGTCCATCACGTCCGGTCCAAAGCCACCGTCGACTTCATCGGTAAAAAAAACCCAACTCAAAGAAGAGTTTTCGGTTCTTGAAATTTTGAAACCGTGCCTTGGCTTCATCATTCTTGAACTGTTGCACAGTGGAGACCTCAGTTACAGGTCGGTCTTGTACGCACCACTTTCAGCGTTTGTGAAGCAAGAAAAATGAAAAATGAAGAAACTTTGATGGTGTTAAAAGCTTGAAGGATTTTTGGCTATGGAGAAAATGAAGGAAGAATATGAAGAAATAAGTGAAAAAAAGTAAGTTCAGAATGAAAGAGAAAAAGTTAATAATAAAAGAGAAAAAGAAAAAGTTAAAAAATGAGAGGGAAATGGGTGATAGGACAGTTAAAAAAATGAGTGAGTGGGGTTTAATACGTGTATGGGGAAGGAAAAATAACCTGCCAAAAGTAATGATGATGATGAGACAAAACTGTGGAGAGAGAAAAGTAGAAATCAGAAATAAATAAATTAAATTAAAAAGAAACAAATCAAAAGAATATCTTCCCCATTTAAAGCGTTGTCCTTTCCTCCTTTTGGTAACCGCACCCTGGACGGCTTTCAGTATTGTGGTCCCTACAAATTAAATAAAAAATTATCTACACCAATAAAATAAGAATAAAAATTAAAAAAAAAGAAAAGATTAAATTTTAATTTTTATTTATTTATTTACAGCAACAAATTCAATGTCGTGGCATCAAAATTTGGTTTTCCTCTGGGCACTCTTCAACATCGTGCAGATGCAAAACTGCCTTGTTGTGCGGTGGTGGAACTCCATTATAGGCTTTCAGACGCTGGCCATTGACTTTGAAGATTGTCCCATCTTTTTTTTGTCAACAGCTCCATGGGGTAGACATAATGCACCTCAAATGGTTACTACAGCAAAATAGAGTTTTAGCTACATTTTTTAGTCCTACAGCGGCGTTTTTAAGCACCGCTAAAAGCAGTCGCGGAGATAGTAAAAATGACGCAAGAAGTGCCGGTCATACCAGTGCCGGTCATACCAGTGCCGCTAATGTTAGTGGCGTTTGTGAAATAAAAACGCCACAAAAAGTCAAGATCTATAGCAGCGTTTTTGAAACAAACGTCGTAAAAGGCCAGATCTATAGCGGCGTTTTTGTATACAAACACCGTAAAAGGTCGAGATCTATAGCAATTTTTTTTAACAAACGCCGCAAAAGGTCAGATCTATAGCGGCGTTTTTGGATACAAACACCGCAAAAGGTCAGATCTGTAGCGGCTCTTTTGGATAAAAACGACGAATTCTATCCATAGCATTGACTTCTCTTAGAAAGTCAAATTCATACCCAATCTTGAATAGCACAAAGGATCAATAAATAACAACATCCAAAAAGAACAATGAAACGCAAATCATGTGGAAGAATATTCTTAATTTACATAATCTAATAAGTAAATAAAGCACAAGTTAAACCAACAAATATATTATACCAACTTAATAGCTCGAGAACAATTGTCTAAAATGATTATAAATTTCATTAAAAGTTTTACCAACATGAATAAGTTGCATTTTTCATCAGATAGTAGATTCTGAACAAAACAATCATGCAAGAATGAATAAAAACAATGATATTCACTAAATCAAGTATTATTTGGAATATACAAATAGACCAGATGTACTAACTTGACATCACACCAAATTTTGAAATGACAAGTCAATAAGCTAAGCTATGCGAATAGAATTACATTCTGGTGATTAAAAATGATTAATTACAAATTGAATAATGTGATGAATCAACTCTAAAAGTCCTTCAGGGTGATAATTGTTTTTCCCACCCTCAAGTATGATGGTCCCTTATTTATTGTTGAAAACCATACCCATCATTGATCAAACTTTCTCCTAGCCATTGTTATTAATTACTTAACACTGGAAAGAAAGTAAAAAAAGTGAAGAAGACCCAGAAACAGAAGAAATTGGAAAACAAGGATAGATGTGCTTTGAAAGAATATCAATGTAAATACTGACACATGTTTTTCCATTTCCTTGGGAACAGAAAACAGATCAAATTTGATATATGTCTTTAGCATGTACAATGAAAATGCTTGCAAGTTACGGATGCCAGTTATCATCAGATCTTGGACTCCAGGATGTTGCACCTGCCATAAACTTTAAAGTTATAATCTCACGGACTTACCTTTGACTTCATGCTATAATATCATCGTAAACGGGACTTACCTTCACAACAACATCTTCCACATCACTTTTGAGTCTTGCTCGATAAACCTAATTTAGAGATGAAAACATATTAGGTATATTCCATAGGATTCTCATAAGGAATATCCTACCAGTACGAATTAAGAGTTAAGCCAATGACTTAAAAATAATAATATACAAAATTATCAAAACGGTGTCATTAAAGCTAAATTATGTAATAGCCTATAATATCTTGGCAAGTGTTAAGCTTATTTAATGAAAATATATGTTCTTTATCCGTTTTAATCATTAAAAGCTGCAAAGTTGAAAACATACCCTTCCCAGCCAACTCATTCAGAATTTCGAGCTATGTAAAGAAATGGAAAGTAGTACCAGCGCAATTGAAGCTGAACCAAGAGGATTTACATCAAACTTTTCAAAAACCTCGCCTATACTTCGACCCAACTCCTTCTCTAAAACAAGTTGAACAGCATCAAATGGTGTTGCAGGGGCTTGATCACACAGAGTAACAAGCTTTCTCACCCATGCAACTGGGGCTAGGTCTGGCTTCCCAATAATTTGAGCAACCTAAGAGCAAAGCATCCATCAAGCAATTAACGGATTTTTAATAAAATATGGAGATACTCTAAATCACTCTATGATTGGGGAACAAGTGAAAACAAAAGTGTGAAAGTAAAACAGGGTTTCAAGACGCAAAAGGGAACATAATCAAATAGGTACAAAACCATCCCTTGAATGAACTGAAAGAACACAAAAGAAAAGACTTTATAGTTTTCCAAGAGCTAAGAATAGCCCAAATAAAGCAATCAATAAGATAAACAAACAGAAAAGAAACTAATGAGTAAAAAAGACAAAACCTTGAATTGAATATTTTTTCACAACAAAACTCAAGTCATCACTCTTCAATTTGCCAACATAGTTTCAGACATGAGGATGAAGATTTGACTGTCCAAGGAATATATAATTACATGAAAGAACTTAAGAAAAATCCGAACATAACTACCCGTATCCAAAATCTATGTCCTTTCAAAACAATGAGGGAAGCGATAACAGTGAAGTGGTGGAGCTGAAATATTAAGAACGGCAAGAGATCACTACCATCGCCAAGGCCGGACATGTTGAAGTTAATCCCTTCGTTGTTGCTCATCGTGAAGAAATTGCATAAAGGAGAAATAAACAAGCTTGATTTTAGCAAGAAAATGGGAATCTAAAACCCTAGATACGATAAAAGTGGGAGAAGAGGGGAAGTTAAAAGGTGAGTGAGAAAGGCATTTATTTAAAAGGGGGAGAAGAGGGGAAGAAAAGGGGAATCTAAAACCCTAGATAAGTTCAAACAATTGTAGCATTTATTTAAAAAATGCCACTATAGATAAATACTATTGTGGTGTTTGTATAAAAATGCCACTAAAGTTCTAATATGTTACGACGTTTATTGAAAAAACGCCACTATAGGTAAATACTATTGTGGCTTTTGTATAAAAACGCCGCTAAAGTTATAATCTGTTGCGGCGTTTATTGAAAAAACACCACTATAGGTGAACCCTATTATGGCATTTATATAAAATAACCGCTAAAGTTCTAATCTGTTACGGTGTTTATTGAAAAAATGCCACTATAGGTGAACCCTATTATAACGTTTATATAAAAATACCGCTAAAGTACTAATCTATTGTGGCATTTTTGGACCTATTGAGGTGTTTGTATAAAAACGCTGTTATAGTATTAATCTGTTGCGACGTTTATTGAAAAAACGCCACTATAGATGGACCTATTGCGGCGTTTGTCAAAAAAACGCCACTATAGATGAACCCTATTATGGTGTTTGTAAAGAAACGCCGCTAAGGTTACCATTTTGTGGCGTTTGGAATGTAAACTTCACTATATGTTTAAATTTAGTGGCGTTTACTCTAAAAACGCCGCTAAAAACGTTGCTAAAGAACATTTTTACTGTAGTGGGTCCTAACCATCGAGATTTGAGCTTCCCAAGAAAACGTCGCTATAAAGCAAGACTTGTTAGCCCATATGAAAATGCCATGGCATCAGTTTTTGGCCATGCCACTTCTTGGTTTTCTCCTTGTATATCCAAGCATTCCCATATGCTTGTGCTCTAAACTCTTCCATTTCATTAAGTTCCATCAATCTCTTCTCCCTAGCTAGTTGAGCATCAAAATTCAATTGCTTGATGGCCCAATAAGCTTTATGTTCAAGTTTAACTGAGAGATGACAAGCTTTCCCATACACTAGCTTGAATGGTTACATCCCCAAAGAAGTTTTGAATACTGTTATGTATGTCCAAAGTTCTTCATCTAACTTCGGCGACCAATCCTTACGCCTTGGGTTCACCACTTTCTCTAAAATCTGCTTAATTTTTCGATTGAATATCTCAACTTGGCCATTTGTCTACAGATGATATGCCGTGAAAATCTTATGTCGATCTCTATATCTCCTTAATGCATTGGCAATCAACTTGTTATCAAAATGGGTTCCTTCATCACTAATGATAGCACGAGGTACTCCAAACTGAGTGAAAATATACTTGTGCAAAAACTTGAGTACGATTTTAGAGTCATTCCTTGATGTTGCTATTGCTTCCACCCACTTTGATACATAATCCACAGCAAGTAATATATATATATTTCCTCTAGAAGATGGGAATGGTCCCATAAAATCGATGCCCCAAACATCAAACAGCTCTATCTCCAAGATATTTTGCTATGGCATTTCATGACGCCTGGATATGTTTCCATTCCGTTGGCATCGATCACAAGTTTTGTAAAAATACTTGAGTATCTCTAAACAGAGTTGGCCAGTAAAAGCCTGATTGCAGGACCTTAGCAGCAGTCCTTGCTCAACCAAAATGGCCTCCACATGGGGCTGAATAACAATGGTACAAAATGTCATGTTGTTCTTCTTCGAGTACACATCGTCTAATGAGCTGATCGGCACATTGCTTAAACAAATATGGCTCATCCCAAAAATAGTGCCTTTTATCGTGCTTGAACTTCTTTTTGGTCTGGCTGTCTAAATCAAAAGGCAATATCCCACTAACAAGAAAATTAACAAGGTCAGCGTACCACGGGATTGTCGTGGCATATAAAATTTTCTCATCAAGAAATTCCTCTTGAATATCTACAGTGTCATGGCATTTAGAATTGTTCTCTAGCGTAGATAAGTGATCAGCAACTTGATTTTCAATTCCTTTTCTATCTACCACCTCTAAGTCGAATTCTTGTAAAAGTAAGATCCACCTAATAAGTCTAGGCTTGGCATCCTTTTTGTTCACTAAGTATTTTATAGCTGAATAATCAGTGTGAACAATAACTTTAGTGCCTATTAGGTAAGGTCTAAATTTATCAAAAGAAAATACCACGGCAAGTAATTCTTTCTCAGTGGTGGTGTAGTTCAATTGTGCTTCATTCAAAGTGCGACTAGATTAATAAATAACATGAAAAATTTTACCTCAGCGTTACCCCAAAACAACTCCTACAAATAATCACTTGCATCACACATCAACTCAAATGGTGATGTCCAATCGAGAGGAACTACAATAGGTGCCGAGATCAAGCGCCAATTTACCTCAGTGAATGCACCGAGGCATAACTCGTCAAACACAAAGGGTTGGTTTTGTTGAAGCAATGTGCACAAGGTCTTAGAAATCTTGGAGAAGTCTTTGATAAACCTTCTATATAATCCAGCATGTCCAAGAAAACTTCTTATACCCTTGACCGAAGTTGGTGGTGGAAACTTTTCAATCACTTCACTCTTCGCTTTGTCTACCTCGATACCCTTGTGAGAAATTTTGTGGCCCAATACAATGCCTTCAGTCACCATGAAGTGACATTTTTCCCAATTTAGGACCAACTCAGCCTTCTCGTATCTTTTGAGAACTCTTGCTAAATTGCCAAGGCATCGTTCAAAATCGTCTCCACAAACAGAAAAGTCATCCATGAAAATCTCCAAAAAAATCCTCAATCATGTCTGAAAATATGGCTTGCATACAGCGCTGAAATGTTGTCGGGGCATTACAGAGTCCAAAAGGCATCCTCCTAAAGCCAAAAATACCATAGGGACAAGTAAATGTAGTCTTTTCTTGGTCTTCTGGTGTGATGGCAATTTGATTATACCCCAAGTACCCATCCAAAAAGCAATAGAATGCTTTGTAGGCCAATCGATCCAACATTTGGTCGATGAAAGGTAGAGGAAAATGGTCCTTCTTTATAGCTTTATTGAGTTTCGATAGTCCATGCATATCCTCCATCCGATAACAGTGCGAGAGTTAGTAGCTCATTATCCTCATTAGTAACCACCGTCGTGCCTCTTTTCTTCGGAACACATTGGACATGGCTCATCCATGAGCTATTTGAGATAAGGTAAATTACTCCAGCATCAAGACACTATAGAATTTCTTTCATCACCACTTGCTTCATAATAGGGTTGAGTCTCCTTTGTGGTTATATTGAATTGCCATGGCAATCTTCGAGCAGAATCTTATGCATGAAGATCGTGGGACTAATTCCTTTTAAATCGGCCATAGTCCAACCAATTGCTCTCTTATATTGCACCAAAACACTTAACAAACTTTTCTCTTGCTTAGTAGTAAGGTTAGTAGAAATAATCACCGGTAAAGTTTCATCGCTACCTAAGTAAAAATATTTAAGATGCCCTGGCAAAGTCTTAAGCTCTAAAGTAGTTGTATGCAATAATGAAGGCTTACGAGGAATAAATTCATCATAATTCAGAGGTTCAAAATTCATATCTGACCTAGCTTGTAGTAAGCTAGATTGCTCCTCCAAAATTGGGAAGTTGTCATACTCCACTAAGCTTTCATCATCCTCCAATATTTTTTCTCTACTAGTTGAATAAAATTGTTCTGGAAAAGATGTTCAGTCTCTTCTTCAATCACTGAGTTCAATTCATAAATGTCTTGGCATTCTTCAGTGTCATCAACATACTTGAGAGTTCGAAACACATTGATGGTCACACATTGATCAGCCACTCTCATGGTGAGTTCACTTTTTTCACAGTCTATCAAGATACGTCCAGTGGCTAGGAAAGGTCTTCCCATAATAATAGGTGCCTTGGCATCAACTTCACAATCCAGAATTAAGAAGTCGACTGGAAACACAAACTTATTCACCCTTACTATGACATCTTCGATTCTCCCTTCAGGTTTAACATGGGATCTATCAGCAAGTTATAAAATAACCGAGGTGGGTCTTGCATCTCCTATGCCAAGCTTCAAGAATATAGATTTCGGCATTAAGTTGACACTTGAACCAAGATTACACAATGCCTTTCCAGCAAAATTAGGTCCTATCGAACAAGGAATAATGAAGCTACCCGGATCATTTCCCTTTGGTGGCAACTTACCCAATAAAGAACAAAATTATGTTGTCGTGGTAACAATCTCTACTTTCCTCTTCTTGGTATAGATTTCCTTCAGAAATTTAGCATACATCGACATCTTCTCAATAGCTTCCAAGAGAGGTACGTTGATATGGAGTTGATCAAGAATGCCCACGAACTTCTTGAACTGAACTTAATCATTATGCTTCTTCAATCTTTGTGGGAAGGGTGGTGGAGGTCTAACTTCCTTAACTGTAGGAATAGGATTTGCTTTTGCCTTGGCATCAGAATCTGGTGCCTTAGTAGAATCATTAGTAGAACCCTCCCCTTTGTCCTTATCAGAAATGATATCATCATGTAATTAAGTTTCTCCACTTTCAGTAGTGGTAGTAGAGTCATCATGTTGTGCCCCACTAGCCTTGATTTGTTGATTGATTTGTGTTCCACTCCTAAGAGTCAACACATTACAATGCTCTTTTTCATGCGCTTTTGTGACTTCAGTATCACTTGGCAAACGTCATTGCTGACGCTCTTGTAATGTCGTAGCAATTTGACCAACTTGACCTTCCAAAGCTCTCAGAGATGAGCTATGGCTTTGAAGTAAAGCACCTTGAGTTTGAAGTAAAGCTCTTTGATTCTTAATTGAAGTAGAATGGTCTTGCAGCATTGTCTTCATAGTAGATATGAACTCTTGAATGGTAGCTTCCAATGAACTCATGTTCGCTGAAGATGAAGCTCCTTTGTTGGCATTATGCCATGGCATAGCATTTTGGTAACTTTGAGGCTCATTGTGATTCTGCTGTCGAGTGGGTTGATTAGCATTGTGGGCTCCTTGATTTCCCCATGAGAAATTAGGATGTTGACGCCATCCAGCATTATAAGTGTTAGAGTAAGGATTGTTGTTGCCTCGATTGAAATTGCCTACAAAGTTGATGGACTCATGGTTGGTCAGACATTCGCTCCCATAATGATTGCCTTGGCATAAAAGACATGCCAAGCTAGTTGCTTTCACTTCCCTCACATCCGTAGAACGTTGTAATTTTTCAGTATATTAGTGATAGTTGAGAGTTGAACGGGCACCGAATCATCATTCGTATCTAACTTAAATGCTCCATGTTCTCTCCTCCTACTCCCAAGCCTTGAGGAAGGAAACTGATAATCATTATTAGCAATTCTATCCAAGATAGCAAATGCCTCAGTAGGTGATTTATCCAGCAATGTCCCATTTGCCGAGGCATCCAGCAACATCCTCGTGGGTGCATTGACTCCATTATAGAACATAACTACTTGAGTCCAATCGTGAAAACCATGATTTGAACACTTTCGAAGCAAACTCTTGTAACGATCCCAACACTCATACATGGATTCGTTGTCGCCCTGGCGAAAGGATGTTATGTCATTCCTTAGCTGAGTATTCATGTTCGATGGGTTTTACCTCAATAAGAAACTCTTGCAAAGATCGGTCCATGATTCCATCAAACCAGATGGTACACCACTTAACCAAGCCCTTGCTCGGTCACACAATAAATATGAAAACAACTTTAATTTCAGAAAATCCTCATGCACTCCTTTTTGGCGGAAAGAATCACAAACTTCCAGAAAATTTCGAATATGCTGCCTGGCATCTTCAGTTGGCATACCCCAAAATGCCCAATAGAATTCAACATGTTGAACATGACTGGTTTCAGCTCGAAATGTGCAGCTGGAATTTCGAATGCCACAATCCCATGATTCAGATCATCCAATTCGGATTTAAATGATCATGAATAACACGTGGCCTTCTAGCAGGTTCAACATTTTCTAATGCCGCGGCATACTGATTCCCGTCATCTTGACCAATACCTTGGTTTCCAATTTGATATATATTTCCTTGAGCACGTTGAGCACATCTCCTTTGTCTAAAGAGTCTTTTAATCTCATGTTCTATTGGTTCCAATGGCTCTTCAGAATTTCTTCTAGGCATACACTAAATAAACCTGGAAAATAATAAAACAAAAATATAAAGTAAACTATACACAAATAAAAGTACAAAAATAAAATGCTATGGAAAAACTAATTAACTTCTGGCTGCCAAACCCTGGAAACGGTGCCAAAAACTTGTTTGCTTTTTTGTGAGTACTATAAAATTATACGCAAATAATGTGCAAGTATACACAATCTCTCAATTAATAAAGAGATGAGTGAGTATCGTCTCCACAGGGATTGGGTGAAATTACAAAAGTCTAACCAAATCAAAGCACTACTCTATCTATGTATAGTTAGTATTGATATATACAATGTCACGATAATGGAAATGTGTATGCTGGTGGATATGAATTGATGGTCTGATGGTGTAGCAAATGGAAATACAGTGGCAAGAGCAGATGTTTAATATTAAAAATGATGAAATGTCAAGGCAATATAAAATGGTAAATAATAGAAAATAAATAGCAAATAAATGATAAGTAGATAATCCTCACACAACAAGCTTCAACTGTAATAAATGGTAGGGATTGATTTAAGGATGTTAAACTTATCTCTCAGGCAGATTTAACCTATCTAATCTTTACTTACTCGACAGGGTTTTTCGAAAGTGCTCCCTCTATCTATAGTCAAATGAACCTAAAAGAATAGGATGTCATGGCATCTGCTCTCACTCAACGATGCTGGCAGCCTACACTATTGATAAAAACACCCTTTTTAGTCATTGAAATCCTATCCTAGTCTCTCTCGAGTACTAAGGGATTAGGATATAGTGTTCCTAGGCCGGTTCAAAGCCCTTTGAAAACACTATAGCCCATTGCTTATGAGGATCTTGTCTTGTGTTTCTCTCGAATACTACAAGTATCTTTAGCTTAGGTTTCTCTCGAACACCTAACCTTCATATAAGAAATTGACACTCTCATGCCTCTTACAAACCTAGATGGTGAAGTATTTATAAGCAAAGCAAGCAAATAACCAAGATAAACATAAATCTACCATTACAATAAAGTTTAAACAACCATTAAACCAACCACCGCCAAATAAGTTAGTTCATGGTGGGGTTCGAAATATTCATAGAACAAGCCATAAAATATTCATTCCAACAACCCAAAAATAAATAGAAAAATAACAGCAAAAGAGAAGTGAGAAGAAGCCTTCGACGCGCGCCACCGGAGGTCTCCTCAACCACCACGAACCACCTTAGCTCGCTAGCTCCTCTCTGACGCCTAGCTCACCACTCCTTGAAGCTTTATCAATGGAGGAATACCCAAGGAAGAAGAAAGAAAAAAGGAAAATAAAAATGGGATTTTTTTCTGCTATGCCCGTATGCCTATGCGTGTGTGTCCCTCTCTCCCTTGTGAGGTGTCATATATAATAAAAAATATCTAGGGGTAATGATGAGGTTGTTGGGTGATGTTGGGTGCAAAATACCCCTCATACCCCTAGAATCACACCATATGCATGAACCTTATCCTCCAGGTGGCAGTGGTCCTCTGGCAGGCGGTTACAACCATCATTTCACGTGCAGAGCCAGCTGTCCTCGTAAAACTGTATCTTTTTATCGTTTTCTACGCCAGAAATACCAAGGCATTTCAATATGCTTCAGCAACGTGTGATGACATGGCATTACTTCCCAAAGAGACCCATTTTTCTTGTTATTTCCTGCACACCACAAACAACTGCACCTTTCTCTCATACAACACTCTTAAAAGATAAAATAGCACTACCACCACAAATGCAACTACATGATCCTAAAATGACTAAAATGAGCTTTTAAACAAACAATAACTTAAGTGAAAAAGGCCTTAAAAGTAGCCTTTTTAGGAAGTTAACAACTGGGAATTCAAGCAGTGGTTGAGCTTTTGTCATTATTAAGTAATGCTAGTATTCGGAATGATGCCAATGATCAATGTGTATGGACGGGGAATGGGGAGGGCGCTTATTCGGTCAAATCATGAGTCAAATTACTATCAGGAGGATCTGTAGTGGATTCGATTCGGTCGAGGTTGGTTTGGATCGGTTATGCTACCCCAAGAGTGGAGGCATTTATGTAGCAGGTTTTGCATCTGAAATTGGCAATTAAATCTGAACTTATCAAGCGTGGTGTAAGTGGGATAGATAACCTTTTACGCCCTCTCTGTGGTTTGCATCAAGAGATGGTTTCTCATCTATTTTTTCTTGTTGTATTGTGTGGGGCTTATGGGTGAGTTTTTTAAGGTTTTGGAATCTATCCTCGGTCCTTCCAGAGAATCCTAATGCCTTCTTATCTTCTTAGGGAAGCCTAGTTCCTAAGTCTATTATTTGGAATTTTATTCCTGGAGCTGTCTTGTAGTCAATATGGAAATGTCAAAAACCAATTGGTTTTCGAGAAAGGAAATCTTGATCTTAAACATTTGTTCTTTATTTTTAGATATAGAGTGGTTGCGTGGTTTTCGATGAAATTTCCTAATTTTCTAGTTCTCTTAGATTGCCTTGTTAGTGACCCAAAGTTGGCTAATTCAAGTAATTTTCCCATGAAGGTAAACTCCTCATCGGTCTCGTGGAGTCCCCCACTCCCGGGTTTCTTCAAAATTAATGTGGATAGGGGCAGTGATAAGTGATTGGAAAAGCAGTGGAATTCTTAGAAATGAAGAGAGCAGGCTGTTGGGTTCCTTCTCGACATTTATTTGTCAAGATCCGCCTATTTTAGCTGAGTTGAAGGCCATTCAACCTGGTTTAGCTATGTTTGTGGAGTCAGAGTGGTGTGGAATGGGTCGGATAATTATAGAGACTGGTTCTGCAATTACAATGAAGTGGATTAAGACTCTGGAGGTGTGCCCTGTCGTGTTTTCACATCTAGTTAAGGAAATTTTCAGTGTTGTAATAGAGCTTAGTTGTAACACCCCCAACCCGTACCCGACCTGGATTCGAGTCCGAGGTGTCACATTGACTTTTCAAAACATTTACTTGTATAAAATAGTGAGTAATTTAAAAAAAACTTTTGTAACATTTAACTTATTCAAAACATTTACAGAACTATTCAGAGCTTATACAATATATTCTTTTGATTACATGCCAACTAGAACTTTATATACAAAAATATATATATTATTCACCTCTCTTCTGATCTGTTATTCGGTAAGGAGAACTGACCTGTCTTGTTCCTCTTTACTTCTCTTTTCGCTTTCCAAACCTACGTGTGAAACAATCACACGCTAAGTCGATGACTTAGTGAGGCATATAAAACATATAATATTTCATATAACATAAAGCATACATGAACATATATCATCATTAAAAAACACATATATAACATCATATGGTTCATGTAACACATTTCAAACCACTTACTTTTGATAACCATTTATAAACCCATAGTATACATATCACATTCAGTATGTTTGTTTAATCTCTTTATTAGCCCATGTACACTGGTGAGAACTTAAGGTATGTGAGTACACTGAGGTTGTACACACATATGCTGTCACCATAGCTCATATAAATGTCCCGAAGGACCTATCCAGAGGTCATAAAGATCCTCGGTAACTGTCTATAGGTTCCGATGAACCTAGGTAAACTATCCATATGTTCCTTAGAACATAGGTATATTGTCCATATGTCTCAAAAGACATAGGTAATTATGCCCATATGTTCCGTAGAACATAGGTATATTGTCCATATGTCTCAAAAGACATAGGTAATTCTGTCCATATGTTCCGTAGAACATAGGTATACCCTCGACTCTTGGCATGCCAACTATACCCCTAGCTCTCATATCACATAACATGGGCATTATCATTTATAACATTTCATATCACTTGTTATTTCTCTTCTGTCACATACCACATGTATGTGTAACCATATATCTCACTTTTCATATCATTCATTTATCACATATATGCCACTTTGCTTATAACACTTCTCTGGTTTTCATATGACATGTAAATCATTGTCATCTCTTGTTCTCATATAATTTCATATAGTCACTTATCACTTATCACATAGTTTACATCCTATGATCATAGAATCATATCAATAACACATATACTCATGCACACATATAAATCATAACAAACACATACCTCTATGAATTCATGCAATTTACTATTGGAAATAGACTTATCACAAGTCTTATTTTCCTCATATAGTAGAGAATGTGCACTCACCTTAGCTTTGCTTTGATTCTATTCTAATCCTTCAATTGATTCAGAACGGGATCACGTTCTATATCTACATAATCATACATAGATCTATATTAGTATTATAACTAATATACTCTAATGGTTCACTCTTTAGATTAAGAAAAATGCCAATTTCATCTTTCAATGAAAGTATGCATCGATGCACTACTGATGCATCGGTGCATAAAATGCATTCGATGTTGTATTATCACTGGGATACATCGATGCATGCCTTATGCATCGATGCACTAATTGCATTCGATGTTTCTATTTTAAAAGAGTGCATCGATGCACTACCTGTGCATCGATACACCTTCAAACAAATTTCTGGGTTTTAACCTTGATGCATCGATGCACTATGAATGTGCATCGATGCACTCTGCCCAGAACCTCTTTTTGAACCCGAAAATCATCAACTCTTCACTCAAATGCTTCATATTTCATCCCCTTTCATATTCCTAACTTTCATATACATGTTTAAACTCATTTATAATTAATTATCTCGTCTTTAACCTTAATATCTCTCTTTATTAACTTCAAGAATCATCAGATTTTTAACATGTTTTAAATCTAATTCTAACACTCCATATCCCTTAATTAGATTGATGACAAGTCAAATTGCTTCTCAAAATTCACTTACTAACTCTTTTCCATAATTTCCTTAAGAAACTCATTTTCTTTAATCTTTCATAACTTCTTTATCTTTTGATTTTAGGACAACTTAAGCTTTCCATAAGCTTAAGTATTACCCAATGATCAAAACCCACTTTTAAAATTAACAAATAATCAGCTAACAAGGAATCTTACCTTTGCAAGCTTGGCTCTTTCTTTCTCTCGTACAAGAAGAAGAAGAAGATGAAGAGAATATCTCTTCATTCTTATCCCCTCTAACATATATATCCTTATCATATTTATTTTTAATTCATTTATTAGTTAAATGACCATTTTGTCCTCTACTTCATTTGATAATTACTAACAACTTTTAGGATTTATTTCCAGATAAATCATTGAACTAATCCATTCTTCTACTTTAATCACCAAATTCTGAAACTTTACCATTTAGTCACTAACCCATAGTTTGGGATGTTACAACTCTCCCCTCCTTATAAGAAAATTCGTCCTCGAATTTTCACTGCACATCTTAATAAGAACATATCTTCTAATGTTCTTATGTTGCTTCCCTGACTTATTCTTTCTTGTCATCATCAGAAACTTACTTTTCAATCCTTTAGTTTTCCAACTATCTTTTCGTTTATACATTCATCTTCTGTTGCTTATCATAAAACAATAACCGTATACCAATCCATTGTTGTCTTTTCTCTCATTCGATTATGCATTTTTCCTTTGACCTTTCTAAAATTCCATATAATGTCACTCATCACGTTGACAATAACATCCATCTCATCACTCTATATCATAAATCCATCTATTTCTTCATAACTCTCTAATTACCTTATAACCATACCAAACTTGTATTTCGTCACCATTTGACCAAAACACAACTTTAAATCTATTTCGTCACATGTATCATTTTCAGTCGGAATTAACTCAGCAGCAATTCTGCTTAGCTTATTAAACTTATAATCATACTCATACAAGGTGTAATTCCCTTGTTTCAAGCTCGTGTATTCCAGTTTCATCTGTCTTATAAACTGGTCATCAATGCACTTATTCTTAAACTCTTATACAATTCTAATCACATCATTTAATCTTTTAACGTTCTTATGGTGACAATTGTCCACCATACTCTAACTTACCAAAGTAGTAACAAAACTACTCAATTCAACATCTCCACTTTGAAGAAATGAAAACCTTCTATCATATCATTCAACCAAAGGTCTATAACAATAGAACCTTCCTCAAATCCACCCTTGAACTTGGGTGCTCGCAACTTTATCAACTAATCTTTTAATTTAGGCGCAAGTCCTAAACACAAATCATGTATCATTTTCAGTCGGAATTAACTCAGCAGCAATTCTGCTAGCTTATAAATTATAATCATACTCATACAAGGTGTAATTCCCTTGTTTCAAGCTCGTATTCCAGTTTCATCTGTCTTAAAACTGGTCATCAATGCACTTATTCTTGAAACTCTTATACAATTCTAATCACATCATTTAATCTTTAACGTTCTTATGGTGACAATTGTCCACCATACTCTAACTTACCAAAGTAGTAACAAAACTACTCAATTTAACATCTCCACTTTGAAGAAATGAAAACTTCTATCATATCATTCAACCAAAGGTCTATAACAATAGAACCTTCCTCAATCCACCCTTGAACTTGGGTGCTCGCAACTTTATCAACTAATTTGATACATTCATTCTATGAGTTAAAGAAGTATAAATTGAAAACACATCAGAACATTCTTCAACATGAAGAATAATTTTCCAAATTTTATACAGGCATTTCCTGAGGTGTTTGCTCTTCTCCCTGCCTGGCCAGGGCAGGTGAATGCTATTACCTTCAGGTTTATTACCTTTCACTTCTTTCGAAGCTCTTATTATCATACTTCTATTATCACATACTAATCTATTTTTTTTTTAGCAAGACAGCATACTCCTTACACATCATATCAGAATTTCACTTTGAGTGGCATGTACACTTTTTAAAACACTTCTGACTTCGATTTAAGCCTAGAATTGGCTAAACCGTAGCTCTGATACCATTAAATGTAACACCCCCAACCCGTGGATTCGAGTCCGAGGTGTCACATTGACTTTTTCAAAACATTTACTTGTATAAAATAGTGAGTAATTTAAAAAAAACTTTTGTAATTTAACTTATTCAAACATTGCAGAACTATTCAGAGCTTATACAATATATTCTTTTGATTACATGCCAACTAGAACTTTATATACAAAAATATATATATTATTCACCTCCCTTCTGATCTGTTATTCGGTAAGGAGAACTGACCTGTCTTGTTCCTCTTTACTTCTCTTTTCGCTTTCCAAACCTACGTGTGAAACAATCACACGCTAATCGATGACTTAGTGAGGCATATAAACATATATATTTCATATAACATAAAGCATACATGAACATATATCATCATTAAAAAACACATATAACATCATAGGTCATGTAACACATTTCAAACCACTTACTTTTGATAACCATTTATAAACCCATAGTATACATATCAATTCAGTATGTTTGTTTAATCTCTTTATTAGCCCATGTACACTGGTGAGAACTTAAGGTATGTGAGTACACTGAGGTTGTACACACATATGCTGTCATCACAGCTCATATAAATGTCCCGAAGGACCTATCCAGAGGTCATAAAGATCCTTGGTAACTGTCTATAGGTTCCGATGAACCTAGGTAAACTATCCATATGTTCCTTAGAACATAGGTATACTGTCCATATGTCTCAAAAGACATAGGTAATTCTGTCCATATGTTCCGTAGAACATAGGTATACTGTCCATATGTCTCAAAAGACATAGGTAATTCTGTCCATATGTTCCGTAGAACATAGGTATACCCTCGACTCTTGGCATGTCAACTATACCCCTAGCTCTCATATCACATAACATGGGCATTATCATTTATAACATTTCATATCACTTGTTATTTCTCTTCTGTCACATACCACATGTATGTGTAACCATATATCTCACTTTGCATATCATTCATTTATACATATATGCACTTTTCTTATAACACTTCTCTGGTTTTCATATGACATGTAAATTATTGTCATCTCTTATTCTCATATAATTTCATATAGTCACTTATCACTTATCACATAGTTTACATCTATGATCATAGAATCATATCAATAACACATATACTCATGCACACATATAAATCATAACAAACACATACCTCTATGAATTCATGTATTTTACTATTGGAAATAGACTTATCACAAGTCTTATTTTCCTCATATAGTAGAGAATGTGCACTCACCTTAGCTTTGCTTTGATTTGATTCTAATCGTTCAATTGATTCAGAACGGGATCACGTTCTAATCTACTAATCATACATAGATCTATATTAGTATTAAACTAATATACTCTAATGGTTCACTCTTTAGATTAAGAAAAATGCCAATTTCATCTTTCAATGAAAGTATGCATCGATGCACTACTGATGCATCGGTGCATAAAATGCATTCGATGTTGTATTATCACTGGGATGCATTGATGCATGCCTTATGCATCGATGCACTAATTGCATTCGATGTTTCTATTTTAAAAGAGTGCATCGATGCATACCTGTGCATCGATACACCTTCAAACAAATTTATGGGTTTTAACCTTGATGCATCGATGCACTATGAATGTGCATCGATGCACTCTGCCCAGAACCTCTTTTGAACCCGAAAATCAACTCTTCACTCAAATGCTTCATATTCATCCCCTTTCATATTCCTAACTTTCATATACATGTTTAAACTCATTTATAATCAATTATCTCGTCTTTAACCTTAATATCCTCTCCTCTTTATTACTTCAAGAATCATACCAGATTTTTAACATGTTTTAAATCTAATTCTAACACTCCATATCCCTTAATTAGATTGATGACAAGTCAAATTGCTTCTCAAAATTCACTTACTAACTCTTTTCCAGAATTTCCTTAAGAAACTCATTTTCTTTAATCTTTCATAACTTCTTTATCTTTTGATTTTAGGACAACTTAAGCTTTCCATAAGCTTAAGTATTACCTAATGATCAAAACCCACTCTTAAAATTAACAAATAATCAGCTAACAAGGAATCTTACCTTTGCAAGTTGGCTCTTTCTTTCTCTCGTACAAGAAGAAGAGAAGAAGATGAGAGAATATCTCTTCATCCTTATCCCCTCTAACGTATATATCCTTATCATATTTATTTTTAATTCATTTATTAGTTAAATGACCATTTTTCCTCTACTTCATTTGATAATTACTAACAACTTTTAGGATTTATTTCCAGATAAATCATTGACTAATCCATTCTTCTACTTTAATTACCAAATTCTGAAACTTTACCATTTAGTCACTAACCCATAGTTTGGGATGTTACAATAGTGTTATTAATAGGTTTGTAAAAAGGGTTATGAATTGGGAGGCTGATAGTTTGGCTAAGTCGGTATAGAGAAATTTTTTAGTAACTTTTTGTTTGGATGATGTTTTTGTATAGAAGATTGTGGTTAAGTTGGTGGGAGATGTTTGTAATATCCTGTTGTTGTATGAGGTGTACTTTTTTTTGGCAATAAAATTTTTGACACTCTTTTCCTCCTTCAAATGTCCACTGAGGTACTTATGTAATGTGGCGGTTATGAAGTATGAGTGTAATTTCTTTTAGGCAATAAAATTTGTGGAACTCTTATCCTCCTTACAATGTCCGCTGAGGTACTTATGTACCGCGACAGTTATGAAATATGAGGTGTAATTTCTCTTTGGCAATAAAATTACTGGCACTCTTTTCATCCTTCCAATGTCCGCTGAGGTACTTATGTACCGCGGAGATTATGAAGGGGTTTTTAATGAGGCCTCGTTTCTTATCAAAAAATGTATTGTACTTATGGCACGCAAACAGCCAACAGCGGCCAGAGCACCAGGATCATCAACTTCTGTAGTGTTCATGCACCTCCAGAATGCAGCTGCCTGGAAACAGATACATTATGATAGTTTCAGAATAGACAATTTGAAATTTGGCACTTTCAAAAATGATAAAACATGCATTACCGGATTCGGACATAATCCAAGAGCATAAGGAGACATCTCCTCCCCAAACTTGTCCACTATAGTCTTCCGAGTAAAGACAAGATCCTCATTCTCAACTTCATTCATAAGTTTGAAAATCTCTAGAGGAAAATAAATTACAAAACAATTGACTAAGCTGAATAACAAAAAAATTAACTATGTACTGTGTGGCAGCTGACTAGAATCAATGTACATGAAACCAAAGTTGAGAAAATAGCACAAAACAGTGTTCCGAAGAGCCAAGTAAATTTTGAGACAACCGACAATAACTAGGGATACTAATAAAAAAATAATCAAGCTCCAAATACCACTTACCGTCAAGTAGTTGAAGAAGAATAGGACGAATCTCATTTAAATCTGCATATGAAACAATTTATTGTCTGTTAAGCACTCAACAATCAGATAAATAACTAACAATGAAACTACAAAGCAAAATAGAGAGAGAAGTACAAGTTGTATACCTGTGGATGCTTCTATAAACAATCTTAATGCAAAAACTGAATCAACACGAAATGGAGGCTCTGGATCATGCAATCTAGAAACAACGCTATGCAGTGCTTGGCGGAAATTATTCTGGTTAGAGAAGTTTACATAGGCATACTGGCCTGCTACCGATGCAGCCTAATATCTATTTCAAAAAAGTACAAAACTGAGAAAGTTCTCACACATACAAACATCTTTTGGAGACCTTGATTAAGTTGCCTTCATGATTGAATAGTGGAACACAAACCTTGGCTCTAAGATGACCAGCAGGACTCCAGAACTCAGGAAAAACTTGTTGCATCAGCATATGTTCCAATTCAGATTTGTAGGGCTCAGTTTGTTTCAGTTTATCACAAAGTGCTCCAATGGCTAGAAGAGCAACATCTTTCTGTCGATAGGGCTCATATTCTACTGGTGCTGCATCGTATCTGGAACAAGGAGTACAATGAATATACCAAAACAAAACAAAAATTAGAATATCAAAGAAAACCAATTTTCCCAGCAGTTCGAAAATGTAAAAAGATACCTTTTGAAAATTTCCACAATGAATTGAATAAATTTTTGAATATTCTCTTTTCCACGTTTTATGACTAGCTCACTGACAAAGTCCGTGGAAGCAGTTCTAGGACTATATAAATCTTCAATTATGTCTGCATTACAAAACATAATGTATAAATCACTGTGACCAGTACAGGGTTTTGTAACACACACACACACAAGGTTTGGTACCTTACCATAACCCTTCCTTACATATTCATGTGGATCTTCCTCCCAAAGCTTTTGATCATTGTCATTGAAGTACATGAGAAGGAAAACTATTTCAAAAAAGAAGATATCAAGCTGTGGTTGCAACAACGTATACATGCTATTTTTTGAAATGCTGCACTGGTGGGTGTCGAATCTAACAAATAATAATACTTGCTTTGAAATATAAATTGTAGTAGTGATAAGCAAGGTCGAATCCATAGGGATTGGGTAGACTTATTTTAATGAAAATTAAAGTAAATAAAAAGGGTTTTGAAATTGAGAAAAATAAAAAGGAAAAAAAATTATAATCAACTAAGAATTTAGAGAAATCAATATCAAGAATATATCCAACTAAAGGAATAGTTTCAGAGAATTGATCATGATGCAATGATAAAATCTTCTACTTTTCACTAAATTGGTTATGGTTATTGAGAAGCTCTAACAATCTGTCTCTCCTTTAGTTTCTTGATAATTAAGAGAAGCTCTTTGATTATTTCCCTTGTTAATGAACAACCCAAGACAAGCTCTTAAGATTTAATCCACCAACAATATTAACCACTAGAGGGACCACCAATTCTAACCAACAATACACAAGCTCGATTCATTTAGCCTAGGTTATATACCTTCATAACATAATCATAATCAACTGTTACTTTACCACTAATATTAGAACGTTTAAACAATTACGGATTTAAAGTTCTAAATGACAATTTATCAACCTGATAATTGAACAACGGGCCCTTTGCATAATCAATCAAGATAATAATTCTTAATAAAAACAAAAGATATAAAAATAGCAAAGAAATAAAAGAACAATGAAAATTATTTAGATCTCACAATCCTTGAAGAACCTAAACTTCAATTATCCTCCAGTTGGAACAAAAGTATTTAGCCACTCATAATTGAAAGGATACCAAAAGAAAAACTTAAAGAAAACTTGATGTAAAACCTGATGAAAAACTTCATGTAAAACTGATGCCCTAGCTCCCCTTTTATAAGGATTTTCCTACTCTAGATAAGGAAGTTTCCCTTAAAGAAAATCCCACAAAAATAGGAGTTTTAAATGCCCCATCCTTTTCTAAAGATAATAATAAATCAAAAGTGTTACAACTGTCATTAAACTCTTTTTCCCTTGTAAATTTGTAACCCTAATTTAGGGTTGTACTGACTGGTAAGGCACTCCCACGCCTTAACTGAAGACTTCTTCTGCGATATCTCAGGATGAATAAGTCGTGCCCACGCTTTATGCGAAAACCTCTTCATGGTCTTATCAACTTCTTGAATTCTGATTTTTCCTCCTTGATTTGGGGATTTTGTGAAGATCATGCTAATTATTAGATTTTGAACTTGTTTTATCCAAATCATCAACCTAATCCACAAAATACGAAATATAATCAAAATCCATGATTTAAGCAATTTTAGTTTTTCAAATGTGAGGAAAATATCATAGAATATATGTCTAATATGCATCTTATCAAATTCCCCCACACTTAAACCAATGCTTGTCCTCAAGCATACAATAGTTCAAATTCATAACTCTTCTCAACATCAATCCTTCTTCTTCCTTTGCTCATCCTTCCACAATCAAAATTGTCATGCCTTAAAGACTCAAATCTAGGCACAAGTAAGGAATTAGCAATTCCTAGAAGAAATTCTCATAAACCAACACATATAAATAATCACTCCATCAATCTTTTCGAAATCAAAATGCAGTGGGATCTAATACCCTCACATTGGATTCAATCAATATGCTCGAAGTGTTTAGGGTGTCAATAAACTCTCAATCCAAAACATAGAAAAGTTTTACCATAGGCTTGCTAATCTATCACATCCCCACCACTAATCAATGAATTGAATGCATAAAAACCTCAGGGTCTTAAACAGGGTGTAAGGGGCTTAGATGAGGTTTGGTAGGAAATGAATTTGAGTTGTTTTATATTGAAGGAGTCATAGAAACTTATCCACATGGAACTCAATCTCAAATGTTCTCTTCAAGCCACATAACACATTTTTTTGCACAATCTTTTTTTTTTCCTTTGCACGACTTTTTTTCTTTTTCTTTTTCTTTTCTTTTTTTTCCTTTTTTTTTTGTTTTTTTCCTCAATGAATGAGATTGCAACTCGAATCACTGTATTCCAACATCTTCCAATCTTCTCAAGATAATTTGAATTCTCATGTGAAGAAGCTTATACAATCCCCTAATTCAAGGTTCAAAAGAGGGGAAATTAACAAAAATGATTAGATATTTGCTTGTATCATGGTTAATTTCAAACAAAAAGTCTCAGGCTCAAAATTGGCTTTTAAGGATGATAATCAGGGTAGGCTATTTACGAAAGCTAAAAATGGTTTCACCTAAATGCCCTTATCGTTCTTGATGCATCCAATTCTAAAATGTGGTCTTCGTCATGTATATATGTATGGCAATCAATCAATCAAGAAATGAAGCATGCTGAAAATGATTGCTTATTGGCCCAAAAACTCGCAAAAAGGGTAAACATGTATTAAATCCCACACATTTTTCATTCAATCAGTCATCAAGAGTAATCAACCAGTGTGTAGCAAATAAGAATTCAACTACTCAAGCTAATCCCCTATTATGCTTCAACTTAATTCGATAATTCAGAACAATCCAAATCATGTAAGGATAAACATCGAAAGAATCTGGAATTTCGAAGAGAAAATCACAAAAAGAACTAAAGCATACTTGTTTTTTTCCAAAAAAATTGAAGCAAAATTATGTTCAAAGCAAAACCATGTATAAAATACTCTCCCCCACACTTAATTCATACATTGTCCTCAATGTATCAAAAGTATATGCTGAAAAACCATAAAAGAGTAAGAGTAGAAAACTCCCCTAAAATGTTGAGCAACAACGATATCTGTCATGAGCTGGGGGTGAAGGCGCTATGCGTCGGATGGGTTGATTCTCGGACTGAGCGGAGACATGGGTCGGGTGGAGAGGGAGGTACGGCTGGTGGCACGCATTATTCTAAAGGAGCACAGAAAATAAACAAAAGATAAGGCACATTTATATTTAAAAAAATTATTTGAATCTTGTTTCCTGAACCAGAAGTGGTGTTGAGTAATTGAAAAAGGAAAAATTGGGTTGCCTCCCAAGAGCGCCTTTCTTTAACGTCTTTGGCTAGACGTCGTAGCTTCTTAATCATCCTAAGTTGGGTACTCCAAAATGGTTTGACCAACAGTATGCACCAGAGAACCATCATAAAAAGGTTTGAAACGATGATCATCGACCTTAAATATTTGACTCGTATCCAAACTTTGCATTTCATCGATAGAGAAATTTTTTCTCCATCCAATAGCTTCCTTGTACTCTCTAAGCATTCAAATCAACTTTTTCTTTTAAGCAAGAGAGTTTGTTAGGAATGATCATCGGATTAGTTTCCTCTTGTCCTAGATATACATGCTTCAGATGATTTGGCAAAGGCTTCGTTTCCAATTTGGGTGCCTGCACAAGAGAAGGATGAAGCTTGGTGTGAGAAAGAGTGACTCAATATAAGATACATCATACCTCATGGTTTGAGTGATTCTAGTTCTTTGATTGTATCTTGCAAATCAAGATCCAACACAGACTCTTTAATAATTCCCTGCAATCATTCAGAAGTGAAATTCATGTTGAGTGTATCTTTCAACTTGTCATCATCATTTTGATCAAAGGTTTACTGTGCTAAAGGGTCAATAACATCCATGACAAAAACAGAGGACACATCACTAGGACATCTCATGGCATCATAAATATTGAATTTAATAATTTTACCATCAAATTCCATGGTAAGTATACCATCATTTACATCAATTTTTGTCCTAGCTGTTTTTAAAAATGGCCTTCCTAAAAAAATTGATGTTGATTTAGAAGAATAATTTTCTTGCATATCAAGCACATAAAAATCTAAAGGAAAAACCAATTCATTAATTTGCACCAAAACATCTACTAAAACTCCTTTAGGATATACATTAGATTTATTAGCAAGTTAAAGAATTACTCATGTATCTTTCAAAGGACCAACATTCAGAGATGATTAAATAGAAAGAGGCATGATATTTATTGAGGCTCATAGATCTAACATTGTTCTCTTAATCCTAACATTACCGAGTTTACAAGGGATAGTAAATATACCTGGATCTTTGCACTTGGGGGTAGTTTTTTTCTGGATGACAGTTGAAACATTCTCCCCCTTACTTACCTTTTCATTACCCTTGAGCTTTCTCTTGTTGGTGCACAATTCTTTAAGAACTTTAGCATATCGAGGTACTTGTTTAATTGCATCAAGTAAAGGAATATTTACCTCGATCTTGTGAAATGTCTCAAGAATTTCTTTCTTTTCTGCTTCTTTCTTAAACTTAGCGAATCTAGAGGGAAAAGGAGGATCTATGACAAATTCCTTCACTTTTTCACTTTTGAGTCCTTTAGGTTGGTCTTTCTCTTCTGCTTCTTTCTTGGACTTAGCGAATCTAGCGGGAAAAGGAGGATTTATGATAAATTCCTTTGGTTTTTCACTTTTGAGTCCTTTAGGTTGGTCTTTCTGAGTTTGAGGAGTAACAACTTCCTTTTCAGATTCTTCCTTTAAGGCTCTCCCATGTGTCAATGGACTAGGTTCCTTCAACTCCTTTCCACTTCTCAATGTGATTGCACTAACATTTTGTCTTGGATTAACAACGGTTTGTGAAGGTAACTTACCTTGGGATTCTAACCGACTCATGGAGGATATGCGTGTTCTTGTCTCTTGCTGAAATTGTTGTGTATTAGTTGCAAGTGATTTGAAAATTTCCTCTAGAGACATACATGGCTTTGATGAAGACTGCTCAGGTGGAAAACGTTGGAATTACGATGGTCTTGGTCCATAGCTAAGGTTAAGATGATCCCTCCATCCTGTATAGGTATTTAAGTAAGAATCATATTTCCTTTGTGGAGGATCGGGAAACCTTCAAACTGCATTGGCGTACTCATGAGAATCATCTTGAAGTGTAGGGAATATGTCAATCGGGTGACCGATTGCAGTACATATCCCACAAGCTTTCACTTACTGCATTTTTTCATACAACTAGTTGTTGAACAAGGGAGGTGAGATGCGATAATTGATGTTCAATGGAGGACGAACCTACCTCATTCACCCTTCTTGAATATGTGTTTTTCCTAAAGCCAAATTATTGTGAATTAGCGGCCATGATAAAGATCAATTCCCTAGCATCATGAGGAGTTTTATTCATTATGGCACCTCCACTAGCTGCATCCATCATCTTCCTCTCCATGGGTAGTAGTCCCTCATAAAAATATTAGATGAGAAGTTTCTTAGAAATCCCATGTTGAGGGCAGCTGGCACACAGTCGTTTGAATCGTTCCCAATACTCGTGAAGGGTCTCAGTATCTTTTTGTTTTATTCCACATATATCCCTTCGAATGCCAGCGGCTCTTGAAGCATGAAAAAACTTATCAAGAAACATCCTCACCATCTCAGCCCAAGTAGTTACAGAACCAAGGGGTAAATAGAATAGCCAATCCTTAGCTCTATCGGCTAGCGAGAAAGAAAAAGCACATAGTTTTATCTACTCTTCAGTCACTCCTTGCGATCTCATACTTGAACATACCACGTGGAATTCCTTCAAATTCTTATGAGGATCTTTATTCTCAAGTCCATGAAAAGTAGGCAACAAATGAATCAAACCAGATTTTAATTTAAAAGCTACCTCCAAAGATGGGATGTCAATGCAAAGAGGTTGTTGATTCACATTTGGTGCATCCAATTCTCTTAGAGTTCTTTCTTTGTTGGCCATTGTTCCTTATCGTTTGGATGAATCAACCAAGTTGAGTATAGATTCTGATTCAGGGGATGATGAAGAGGAAGCTTATTTGTTACGCAAGTTAGTTTCTTTTCTTAACCTGCGAGAGGTCTTCTCGATTTCAAGATCGTATTGGAGTTCACCTGCACGAGAAGAATGGAGCATTAAAATACGTCTAAATGAAACCAATCCCCGGTAACGACGCCAAAAATTTGGTGGGTTTCGAATCCAACAAATAATAATACTTGCTTTTTGAAATATAAATTGTAGTAGTGATAAGCAATGCCGAATCCACAAGGATTGGGTAGACTTATTTTAATGAAAATTAAAGTAAATAAAAGGGGTTTTGAAATTGAGAAAAATAAAAAGGAAAACATAATTATAATCAACTAAGAATTTAGAGAAATCAATATCAAGAAAATATCCAACTAAAGGTATAGTTTCAGAATTGGTTCAGAGAATTGATCATAGATGCAATGATAAAATCTTCTACTTTTCACTAAATTAGTTATGGTTATTGAGAAACTCTAACAACCTGTCTCTCCTTAGTTTCTTGATAATTAAGAGAAGCTCTTTGATTATTTCCCTTGTTAATGAACAACCCTAGACAAGCTCTTAAGATTTAATCCACCAACAACATTAACCACTAGAGGGACCACCAATTATAGCCAACGAATACACAAGCTCGATTCATTTAGACTAGGTTATATACCTTCACAATATAATCATAATCAACTATGTTACTTTACCACTAATATTAGAACGTTTAAATAATTAAGGATTTAAAGTTCTAAATGGCAATTTATCAACCTAATAATTGAACAACAGGCCCTTTGCACAATCAATAAAGACAATATTCTTAATAAAAACAGAAGATATATAAATATCAAAGAAATAAAAGAACAATGAAAATTATTTAGATCTCACAATCCTTGAAGAACCAAAACTTCAATTATCCTCCAGTTAGAACAAAAGTATTTAGCCACTCATAATTGAAAGAACACCAAAAGAAAAACTTAAATAAAACATGATGAAAAACGTGATGAAAAACTTCATGTAAAACTGATGCCCTAGCTCCCCTTTTATTAGGATTTTCGTACTCTAGATAAGGAAGTTTCCCTTAAAGAAAATCCCACAAAAATAGGAGTTTTAAATGCCCTCATCCTTTTCTAAAGATAAGAATAATTCAAAAGAGTCTTCCAGCCGTCATTAAACTATTTTTCCCTTGTAAATTCGTAACCTTAATTTAGGGTTGTACAGACTGGTAAGGCGCGCCCACGCCTTAACTGAAGACTTCTTCTGCGATAGCTCAGGATGAATAAGTTGTGCCCACACTTTATACGAAAACCACTTCTGGTCTTGTCAACTTCTTGAATTGTGATTTTTCCTCCTTGATTTGGGGATTTTGTGAAGATCATGCTAATCATTAGATTTTGAACTTGTTTTATCCAAATCTTCAACCTAATCCACAAAATACAAAATATAATCAAAATCCAAGATTTAAGCAATTTTAGTTATTCAAATGTGAGGAAAATATCATAGAATATATGTCTAATATGCATCTTATCATGCACATATAGTTTTTTTGGGTCAAAATCCATTATTAGCATTTTTGAAAACTTTAAAACAACTTGCAATACAGAAATGTAGAAAAAGAGCATATGGCATCAGTGAAATCTGCAATATCACCTATAGTCTTGAAATGTAGTATAAAATTATTATAAAATCACACTTTTTATCAAGAAATGACCAAAACTTCCTTCATAATTTATTAACATATGGAAGAGAAGTAAAATCAGGTATGACAGAAATGACCCTAGTTAACACTGCTACAAAAAAAATCATAACATAATCGATCAAGAAACTCAGCACATTGCTCTCTATCTCTCAGAAACAGAAAAAAACAGGCATGAGGAAACACCAGAAAGAAGATATTTATCACAATACTATCATTTCAGTTAAAGCAGGCTACCTTTAGCCTAAAAGATTGGATGGTCCTGATATCCTGAAATAATAACCAGCTTGAAAAAAGAATAAATATACATCGTATACTGACTAAAGAACATCAAAAGCACCATTTAATCACACAACCTATGCAGATAGATAGTACAAACCTGTTGCTTAAATACTGAAGAACAAGGTTGGTAACTCTGTGTCGTAATCGTCTTTCGGGTGGACCCGGAATTGGGTTTCGACTTGGATTAAATGAATTGGAGTCGCCACCGATCATTTATTTAAAAATAAATAGGTTGATCGGATACCTTATTTCTTACCTGATCTACGTCTTTCCAAAGATATGTCGGATTAGGGAGTCGGTTACAGTCAAGGAAGGGTTAGCACCCTTGAACTGCCCTTTCGGTACTATATAATTTTCAGTTGTCTTTAATTAAGAAAATTATAATTTTAAATTAGAAGGTAAAATTTGATCCTAAATTACTTACCTTTAACAAATTTATGAAAATACCCTTAAATGATAAAATGTTAGATAAAAAGGAGGAACAAAAATAATGCATGGAAAACAAGTTTATTAACGAAAATAAAAAAATAACCATGCTAAATACAAGATCAAACAATAAAAGAAACACATATAATGAAACAAATAAATCCCCGAAAATGGCTAAGACATAAAATAAAATAAAATAATAAAAGAAAACAAATTAAATTAAATAAAATAATAAAACAAAATGAAATAAAAAAATAAAAAAATAAAAAAATAAAAAAATAAAAAAATAAAAAAATAAAAAAATAAAAAAAAATAAAAAAAACAAAATGAAGAGAAGAGAAGAATGAAAAGAAAATAGTGTTAATAAATGGATTAGTTAGAATACAATATATATATATATATATATATATATATATAAACGTGATGAAAAACAAAATGAAAGAAAATAAGGAACAAAAACAAAATGAGAGGGCCACAAGCCATCAATTTATCGAGAAAATATAATGAAAGAGAGAAGGTAAGAAAACAAAGGGGGGCCTAGGAAGAAAAGCTTAGAAAAAAAATAAATTAGTTAGGTAATATGTATATATATAATATAGTATTAATAATAAAAATAATAAATAAAAAAATTTGGTAAAACAAAAATAATAATAATAATAGTAATAACGAAAAAAGGATGGAAAATATATATATTAGAATATTTATAAACAAATATATACATAAATATACCATATATATAAATAATAAAATATAAAAAAGAGAATATATATATAAGTGTAAAAAAATATTTAATAAAGGATAAAAGAAAAAAAATAATGCAAATAATAAAAGGAATATATATATATATAAAAATTAAATTAAATAAATAAATAAAATAATAATAATTAGAACATGAATACAAGGGACTAAATTGAGAAGGAAACAAATCAAGTGACCAAATTACAAGAATTTCGAAGCAATAATCGGATCTTGGGGTAAAAATAAGTAAATTGTATCTCAGGGGGACTAACAGGGTGATTTACCCTTTAACAGAAACACGCAGATCCTTCCCCGGGTCAGGTTGACACACGGGTCACCGCACGGGCTGAGTATAAAAGCTAATTTTTTTTAAAAGACTCTTATTTCTCTTCTCCCTCTCATAAAAACTCTCCCCCATCTCTCTTTTTTCTCTGCGTGGTTCTTCAGAAATGAAGAACACAGGCAACAATCCCTAGTTTCTGGCCAATGGTCACCCCGTGCCGCCTCGCCCCCGCCGATGTTCGGTGCCGACCGTCGGTCATCGACGACAAAATCAAAAAAAGCTTTCATTTTTTTAAATTTCTCTGTTCCCTCGTTCTGAAAATCTCAATAGTTTCTTCAAAAACCAAGCCTCGAGGGGTAGATCTAAGGTTGAAGGTTTCGGGAAAAAAGATTCTACCCCCATGTTCATCGGCGTAAACCCATTTTTTCTTTGTATTTTTACTTGAAAACAACAAGACGAAAATCAAGGACGCCACATGCAAGTCGAAACGAATCAAAGGTAAAAAGAGATTAAACCTTTTATTTCTTCTACTGTAGAACGATTACAAGACTTGTTTTCCTTTCGAATACTCCTACTTTTCTTGTATTTTTTTGTGTAATCTCGATGTGTGTTCTGGTGTGGTAATTACAAGGCTTATTTATAGTACTAAAAACCCTATTTTAGACTAGTATTTGAGTCCTAATCCAACTCTTCTTTGTAGGTTGCATGGAGTAACGTTCGCCGGAAGAATAGGAGAGGAAGACGTGAGCGTAAAGACTCCTCGATTGGGTGGCAGGACAAAATCTGGTATCTTCTGCTGCCCCTCTTTGCTCATTATCGTGTAACAAAAATGGAGCAAAGATTACAAGACACAAATTTTGTCCATATCGAATATCCTCTGTCGTAGATTTAAAATCTGATATTGAAACTGATTTGTCAATCATAAAATGACTCCATCATTGTGAGGTTGAGTCAAAATTGGAAAATTTTGAGCATGAAATCCTTCGTCGTGAAGTTGAAAACGAGCTCAAAGCTTTTGACAAGTGGCCCCTGAATCGTCTTCTGGCTCAAGATACTTCGTCGTGAAGGTGGAACTTGAGCTGAAGACTTTGGTGTTGTGATGTTACAGATGACTCATTCGTCGTGAAATTGGGTCAATCTGTATGATCCCTTCGTCGTGAAGTTGAGCCTGGGAATTGGATATCCTTCGTCGTGGAGTTGAAATCCAATGTAAGTTGTGTTGCTTCAAGGCCAATATCCTTCGCTATGAAGTTGAAATTGACTCTGAAACTGGAAAGTTTATAGACAGACACTCATTCTTTGAGTTGAATATCCTTCGTTGTGAAGTTGAAATCCAATCTAGAGATGGATGATGCTTGTGTGCACGATTTCCTTCGTCGTGAAGTTGAAACCGCATGTGGCCCCTTCGTTCTGAAGTTGAGCCTGGAATTGGATATCCTTCATCGTGAAGTTGAAATCCAAGTAAGTTGTATCGCTCCGAGTCCAATATCCTCTGTTGTGAAGTTGAAATTGGCTCTGGAACTGGGAAATTATTTGTTGATAACCAGTCGTCCCTTCGTTGTGAAGTTGAACTTGTGTTGTCTCGAATGGCACGATATCCTCCGTTATGGAGTTGAGATCATGGATGTGTGGGTACGATATCCTCTGACGTGGAGTTGAGATCGTGGTTGGCCCCTTCGTCGTGAAGTTGAGCCTTGACTTGAATATCCTTCCTCGTGAAGTTGAAATCTAAGTATCGTGAATGAACCCTTTATTATGAAGTTTGGCTTCGATCTAGATATCCTCCGTCATGAAGTTGAAATCTACTCTCAAGCCAATTGCATTGCTTCGAGTTCAATATCATTCACCGCGAAGTTAACATTAACTCTAGCTAAAACCTGAAAAAGTTATGCATATATGTGATACTATGAACATATATTATCTTGGGGCTATGGAGAGAGATCTCGATCTCCGGTTGCATGTCTGGAATCTTGATTCTGGAATCTTGAAGTTTCGATCCCTAGTCTTGTATTGTTCAAATATGATGTTTGTTTTTTTTTATCCTTGATCTGGGAAATGCTTCTCGACCATCTCAAGTATATGAATGAGCCTTGATCGGCTTCTGAGTACCTGTACTTTTCAATGAATCTTTGTACAGTAATATGCGAATATCTTTTGCATAAGTAAATAAATCATTAAGTTTAAGCTCAATCCAAGATTTTCAAAAGGAATTGGTTTAGAGAAAAAGATTGTCTTTTATTTATGAGGAAAAAAGAATAAATAATACATGACAAACGTTATGGAAGATAAAGACATGATGAGGTGTAAAATAAATGTCTTAGATCTCAATAATGTGGGCACTTCAAAGCTGAAAAGCTGTTAGGTGACCTTGAATGCAGCCTTTGCCAAAGGATCTTTGAAAATGCGAAAATATTCAGGAGAGTGCAACTCTTCTCTGACTCGTCGAGTCTCTGGAAAATTCAGATGCCAGGGAGTTTCAACTATCTGGATTTCTTGAGTTGTCCAAATCACCCTTTCGGGTTTTCAACTTGGACCCATCCTTGGTTGTAAGACGCCCTTTGCGGGTTTTCATCTTGAACCTACCTTATTTTTGTTCTTTTTTTTTTTTTTTTTTTTTTTTCTCTTTTTTAATTTTTTTCAGTTTAGAGCGCCCTTTCAGGTTTTCACCCTAAACGTTTTTCACTTTTTGTTCTTTTTTTCTTTTTCTTTATCCGACTTAGGATGCCCTTTTAGGTTTTCATCCTAAGCGAAGTATTTCTTGACTGTATCTGAATTGATGGGATATGGCAGTTCGGGCCAGTACATTTCAGTCAGGACAAGGGCTCCTCCGGAGAAGGCCTTTTTTACGACATAAGGTCCTTCCCAATTTGGCGTCCATTTTCCTCGAAATCTTTCTGGGCTAGCCAAATTCTCTTTAGCACCAAATCTCATTCACGAAATATTCTCGGGTGCACCTTCTTGTCATGTGCTCGAATCATTTGTTTCTGATAGATTTGA
This sequence comes from Hibiscus syriacus, assembly GCF_006381635.1. Classification (NCBI taxonomy): domain Eukaryota; kingdom Viridiplantae; phylum Streptophyta; class Magnoliopsida; order Malvales; family Malvaceae; genus Hibiscus; species Hibiscus syriacus. The sequence continues at coordinate 375,248 of NW_024062029.1, read as the reverse complement.
CCATGATGAATGGCTTTCATTCTCTTTTCATCTATCAGGTTTAATTGATCATACCGGGATTAGACCCATTCTGCGTAATCTAGTTTGACTTCTGTCAGGACCCGTAGTGATGGAATTTCTACTTCAATGGGTAGCACTGCTTCCATTCCATAAGCTAGTGAAAATGGAGTTACCCCAGTCGAGGTTCGTACTGAGGTTCGGTAAGCGAACAAAGCGAAAGATGACTTCTCATGCCAGTCTTTATAGGTCTCGGTCAGTTTCTCCACTATCTTTTTAATGTTTTTATTTGCTGCTTCTATTGTGCCGTTCATCTTTGGTATATAGGTAGTAAAATTGTGATGCTCTATGTTGAATTGCTCACAAGCAGTCTTCATCATTTTATTGTTCAAGTTTGTAGCATTATCGGTAATGATTCTTTCAGGTAAACCATACCGACATATGATCTCTTTCTTCAGAAACTTGCAAATAACGGATTGAGTGACACTGACATAGGAAGCAACCTCTACCCACTTGGTAAAATAATCGATGGCTACAAGGATGAAACGATGACCATTCGAAGCCTTCGGATGGATTTTCCCAATAACATCCATGCCCCACATAGATAAAGTCCATGGTGATGTCATGACATGAAGTGGATGAGGTGGAACATTTATTTTATCTCCGTAAATCTGACATTTATGACATCTTTTAGCATAGTTGATGCAATCACTTTCCATTATGGACCAGAAATATCTGCATCTCATTATTTGTCTCGACATCATATGTCCATTTGCATGTGCTCCGCAAACTCCGTCATGTACTTCTTCCACTATCATTTTTGCCTCTTCAACATCGACGTACCTTAACAGAACTTGATTATGGATTTTCTTATACAAAACCTCCCCGTCAAGAACGTATCCAGCTGCCATCCTTCTAATGGTCCTTTTATCGATTTTAGTGGCCTCTTCTGGATAACTTTAATGCTTGATATACTGCAAAATATCGTACTACCAAGGCTTAGTGTCGTTTACTTCTTCAATCTGGTAGCAATGAGTCGGGTACTCATACGACTGCATGTCAATTGGTATCATTTTAGATTCCCCGCCAACTTTGAATGCGACTGCTAAGGTAGCCAAAGCGTTAGCCATTTGATTTTCTTCTCTTGGCATAGAGTGAAAGGTGACTTCATCGAATTCTTCGAGCAGATCCAGAATTAACTTCCGGTATTCCATCAGCTTTGTATCTTTGGTTTCCCATTCTCCACGGAGCTGATAGATTACTAATGTTGAATCTCTGTATATCTGCAAGGTCTTTATATTTTGCCCCAGTGCAACTCGAATTCCCAAGACACAGGCTTCGTACTCTGCCATGTTATTGGTATATTCAAAGTTTAGTCTGCTGGTAAATGGGTAGTGACTCCCTTCTGGAGAGATTAGTATTGCTCCGATACCATGTCCTAATGCATTTGATGCCCCATCGAAATACATTTTTCAGGAACTGTCTGTTGAAGTACTTGTTTCTTCTAAGGATAAAGCTATCAAGTCTTCGTCTGGGAAATCAAAGTCTAATGGCTCATAACTCTCATCGGTTCTGCTTGCTAAGAAATCCGATATTGCACTTCCTTTGATTGCTTTCTGGTTCACATACTCAATATCGAATTCAGAAAAGAGCATCTGTCATCGAGCTAACCTTACAGATAGAGCAGGTACACCCATCATGTACTTTAGAGGATCTAACTTGGAGATTAACCAAGTGGTATGATACAATATATTGTCAGAGTCTTTTTGTAGCCCATACTAGAGCACAACAAACCTTCTCGATAGGAGGATATCTGACCTCGCAATCGATGAACTTTTTGCTTAGATAGTATATGGCTCTTTCCTTTCTTCCAGATTCATCATGTTGACCTAAGACACACCCCATTGAGTTCTTGAATATGGATAGATACAAGAACATAGGTTTGCCTGGGATGGGATACATTAAGATAGGAGTATGAGACAAGTACTATTTCACCTTCTCGAATGTAATCTGACAGTTTTCATCCCATGCTCCAAGGTTGTTCTTTCGGAGAAGGTGAAAGATTGGATCACACTTATCGGTTAACTGAGATATGAACCGAGCTATGTAATTCAATCTGCCTAGAAAACCTCTGACCTCTTTTTGTGTTTGAGGTGGAGGTAGATTTTGGATAGCCTTAACTTTGTCAATATCAATATCAACCTCAATGTCTTTTCTGCTGACCACGAAGCCTAATAGTTTCCCGGATATCACCCTAAAAGTACACTTGCTAGGGTTCAGTCGTAGCTGGAACTTTTTCAATCTCTGGAAGAGCTTCCTCAAGTGTTTGATATGTTCATTCTCGGTCTGTGCCTTGACAATCATGTCATCGACATAAACCTCGATTTTGTGTATTCTTTAATCTGAAAGGCATCACTTTGTAACAGAAAGTCCCCCATATTGTGATAAAAGTGGTCTTCTCCATGTCTTCAGGGTTTATCTTGATTTGATTATATCCTGAAAATCCATCCATGAACGAAAAGTAGTTGTTCCCGACTGTATTGTCCACCAGAGTGTCTATGTGTGGCAGAGGAAAGTTATCTTTGGGACTTACTTTTTTAAGGTCTCGGTAATCGACACACATGTGTACTTTCCCATCATTCTTCGGTACAGGCACTATGTTGGCCACCCACTCCGGATATTTGGCCACTTGAAGAAAACTGGCATCAAATTGTTTCTTGACATCTTCCTTGATCTTAAGGAGCATTTCTGGTTGCATTCTTCTTAATTTCTGCTGCACGGGTCTGTATTCTGGTTTGATAGGCAGTTTGTGGACTACCATATCTGTGTCTAATCCTGGCATGTCTTGATACGACCAAGCGAACACTTCTCTGTACTCCTGAAGTAAGTCTATAAGGTTGTGTCTTGCTTCAGTCGAAAGAGTTGTGCCGATTTTAACCTCATTTCGATCTTCCTCAATGCCTAGATTCAAGATTTCGATTGTCTCTTTATGTGGCAGTATTTGTTTATCTTCTCTTTCTACCATTCTCAATAATTTAGTAGGCAAGTTGCACTCCTCTTCATTGTCACATTCATCAAATTCCCTGAGACAAATGGACGATTCAAAATCCACTTTCGGATCAGGATCATTAGTTCCTACATTATTGTTATCTGGGGATCTGAAAGAAAGGAAAATGTGTATGCGTGAGAGGAAAATGTGTATGCGTGAGAGGAAAATATCCCACACAAAATAGTCAAGAATTAAATTCGAGGGAAAGTAGAAATGAAGTACCGAAATAAAGAAGATAGATAATGAATTCAAAATGAAATAAAGGAAAATTTGTTTGCCATGGGAAGAGAAAAATGCATCTTTTATTTAACTTAAACCAAATGTTTATTCACCTTTACAAAAGATTGCCTATTGCCCTGGGTATAGGCAAATAGGGATAGTTCGATTATTACTCTGAAAGATTCTTGTAAACCACAGGTAGTTCTTCGACCGACCAACTACTAGGCACGAACCCAGGTGGTAGAGGGCATATCCCATCTTCGTTGTCAGCATTTCCAGTGGTTACGACATTGATGCTCAGACTTCTAAAGTCTCTTCTAAATCTGACAAGGTGGTCTCAAATATATAACCACCTGACTTGAATGTGTGACAAAGATGCGGGAATGTCATGGGTTCCCATTGAAGTTCATTTCTAGTCAACCTTGCTAATCTCCTATCCCAGTTCTTTTGGATCTCTTTTCTCTTTTCCTGATAACTGGGTTAAAAATCGAGCCCAAACTGATCTAGCTTCGAAATGGGAAGGGTTGGATTTATCATTCCTTGTAACTGCTTCCCAAACCCATTTCCGATCTTGGCACCTCGATCCAGGGTTTGCTTTATCTCTATCTTTGTGCAATGGGAGAGTCGAGGTTTAGGAATCTTTCTTCCTTCTACCACAAAGGAGGAATTCACAAATTCCAAGGAGTATAACGAACACTCTACCGCTTTCTCATCCACCTCGATCTATGGGGCCTCCGTGGTCACACTTGCCACGATATCTTCCTCAGCATTAATGATTACCAGGGCCCCATCAATAACAAATTTAACTTTTTGGTATAGCGTGGAGGGTACTGTACCAGCTTGATGAATCCATGGTCTTCCCAAAAGACAGTTATAAGAAGGCATGATATCCATCACTAAAAACTTAATATTGTAGGTGGCTGGTCCGATCGTCAGCGGCACCTCAATCTTGCCGATTACTTCTCTTTTGGTCCCGTCAAATGCTCGGACCACATTCTAACAAGCTCTCATATGAGAGGTATCCATTGGCAGCCTCTTCAATGTTACCAAAGGCATCACGTTTAGAGCCGAGCCATTTTCGATCAATACACTTGGCAGAGGATGCCCCTTGCAGTAGGTAATGATGTGTAATGCCTTCGTTCGGCCTCTTCCTTCAGACGAAATCTCATCATCTGAAAATGAGATGAGATTATTAGCTTGAATATTGTTTACCAGTCGATCCATCTTACTGACTGGTATGTCTTGTGGCACGAATGTTTGATTCAGGACTTTTAATAGTTCTTACAGATGTGCTTCTGAGCTTAATAAAAGTGCCAACATTGAGGTGCGCGTTGGCAAGTTGTGGAGCTGTTCTACAATACTGTACTCGCTATGCTTCAAAAATTTGAGGAATTCTTTAGCTTCTTCCTCTTTTATAGGTTCATTGATAGCCGGTACATCTTCCTTAAAAGGCTCTAGTGATCTCTGCCCTACCTTGCTATCACACTCTTTGGAAGTACTCACCTGGCATTCGTATTTCCAAGGCACTTACCGATTATCCTTGTATTAAAAGGTCGAGGTGTTGTGATCACCACTTTTGCTTGCGGAGTTGATGTTATCATCTTTGCCTTAGGGGTAATGATCAAAGGACTACCCCTACCGAGTATTTTTTTCTGATGATTCTCCGGTAGCACAAACATCTACTTCCGGGGAATCCTGAATTTCTTCATAAAACTCCAGCTCTTTCTGGTCCATCATGAGCTGGACTAATATCTTGAATTCGGAGCACTCTTGCACTTTATTCCCCTCTTCGTTGTGGTAACAACAATAGTTACCACCTTCATTCTTTGCTTCACATGATTGGGGTGTAAGAAACCCTTCCTTTACCATTTGGCTCCATATCCAAGCCAAAGGAACTTTAACTTCTGAAACGCTGATTTTGATTCTCCTGTTGTTTTCGGTTGTGACTGCATTGATTCCAGTCTCTGAATGATTAGGCAAGGGATTCTGGGCGACACTCGATGTTTCAGAGTTGAAAGTGATCCAATTCTTGTTCCGCATTCGTTGTACAAGCCTCTTGAATGCAAGATAAATTTCAATCGAATGCCCCTGCACACCGCCATGATATTCACATTGAGCGTTCTCTTCATACCATCTCGGATACGAGGGCTTTATCGGATCCATTGGGTAGGGTGACACTGTATGAGTATCGAAGAGTTGTTGGTATAACTCTTTATACGTCATGGGAATGGGATCGATCTGCTCCCTCTCCTTTCTTTCTTTGGTTCTCTCTGAGCTTGGTTAGAAGTACCGGTTGGTACAGCTGCGGTGGTTTTTTAGCTTGAGACCGTAACACCCTTGTTGACGTTGTAAGTGTTGACATTGTTGATCTCTCGGTCTTTGTTCTTCATATGAGACTTTTTACTAGAGTCTCCTCCCTCAATATTTCCTTGTTTAATAGCCAACTCAATCATTTCACCGGCCATGACTAGATCTGAGAAACCTCCCGATGTAATTGCCACCAGGTGCCTAAAGTAAGGTGCCTTCAGAGTTTGTACAAACAACTTTCTAGTTTCCTTTTCATCCAAAGGTGGATGAACCTGCACAGATAAATCCCTCCATCGTTATATATATTGTCGGAAACTCTCATTGTGTTTCTTCTCCAGGATTTGTAACATAACCTGGTCTGGTCTCATATAGTTGATATGCTTGTATTGTTCCAGAAAAGACTTAGCTAAGTCTTTCCATGTCTTGATATGAGTTCGGCTGAGTTGGTTATACCGAAGGATAGCTGAACCGAACAGGCTCTCCTTAAAGTAGTGGATCAGGAGTTGGTCATTCCCCCCATATCCTATCATTTTTCGACAGAACATAGTGATATGGGCTGATGGGCAGCTGTTCACATCGAACTTCTCAAACTCATGAACTTTAAACTTTGGTGGAAGTACCAAATCTGGAACCATGCTCAGCTCCCTTGCATCCACTCCATAATAATCATGGTCACCTTAGACCATCTTCATTCGATCTTCTAACATCCTGATCTTCTCTTCCATCTTTCTTGCTTTGTTATCTTCATTGAAATCCGGGATATTGTAATCATCCGAATGATTATCAGGATTAGTTGTGGAAGTTTGCACTTTTATAGCAGACGATGCTTTTTCTTTGATAGCAGAAGAATTTGCTTGTGGTCTGGGTAAGATCTTGGGTGAAATAACCACCTGTGGGGTTGGTGATATGGTTACCCCCTCGGAGGGACTTCCCCTACTGCACTAGCTTGTTGTAAACCCGATAACTTGGCCATGATTTGGTCGACCAAGGACTCCTGGTTTTTCTTGATGGACTCCAGAGTGCTATGACTATTTTGAGCCATCTTATCTTCCAGATTTTTTTGCATTCTTACCATGTTCTCCTCGAGTTTTTCCATTCTGGCCTCCATTTGTCTCTTCTTTGCTCGAGTATTATGTGGATGATGCGTATTTAATGTTTGCAGTGGTAAACTTGGTGTTTGCTTTTTCTTTTTATGAGACATGTTCTGTTTGTTAATACGAATGTAAAAACATGGAAAATATAAAAATAAACATGAAATATAAAATGCAAAGTCTGCAATGCATGTGTCGCAACCGTATTTCGGTTGGGCCCCGGGATTGGGCTTCGACTTGAAAAATATGGATTGGGAGTCGCCACCGATCATTTATTTAAAAATAAATGGGTTGATCGGATACCCTATTTCTTACATGATCTGCGTCTTACCAAAAATATGTCGGGCTCGGGAGTTGGTTACGGTCAAGGAAGGATTAGCACCCTTGAACCGCCCTTTCGGTACTACGTAATTTCCAGTTGTCTTAATTAAGAAAAATAACAAGTTAAATTAAAAGGTAAAGTTTCGATCCTAATTACTTACCCTTGATTGATTTGAAAATATCCTTTAAAAAAATCGAGAAATGTGTTAGATAAACAAGGTAAAGAAAACAAATAAGATACAAGGGAAAAATAAAATAAATAAGTAAGATAAGAAAAAAAATAGTAAAGTAATAATTATATATAGTAATATTTGAAAAAATGAAAAATATAAATATATATATATATATATCAAAGTATTAATAAAATAAATAAGCTATATATATACACCAAATACTTAAAAATAAAAAAGCTACCCTCCCAATTCACCGAAAGTGGGGGGCTTTAGTAAGAAATAAGACAAAAAATGGGCCCTCTAGGTTAGTAGTATATAATATAATGTTTAATAATAATAATGATAAAGACACAAGGTTTTTTTAAAACAAATAATAATATAATAATAATAAATAAATAAAAACGAAAATAATAAAAAAAATAATATAAATATATAAAGTTATAAGATATATTACATAAATAAAGAAATAATCAAATAAAAATAATTAAGAATATATATTTAATAATAGGTATATAAATAAATTATTAAAAGTATAAAAAATATATACGACTAGATAAAGATAATTACAATATATATATAGTAATATTAGATTTATAAGTAAAATATTAAAGAAATATATATATAATAATAATTAAATATAGTAAAAAAATAATTGAAAATAATTTATATATATATATATACATATAATAATAACATGAATAATAAAAATAAATGAATAAAATATCCATATAATAAATAAAGGGACTAATATAGATTTTTAAAAAGCTCTTCCCCTCCTTTAACCAAAAATCAAACCGGTTTTTAAAAATAAGCCTCGGGGTAGATCTAGGTTCGAAACTTCGAAACCCCACCCATTTTGATCATCGGCGCAACCCACGTTTTGGGTTATTCGAACCAAATCTCAAGAAAAATAACGTGCACATGCAAAAGAAAGAAAAAAGAAAATGCTACCTTTTATTTCCTTTTCGAATCCTTTACAATAGTTTTGCCTTTGTATCTTCCCGTGCTTTCCTCTATGTTTTGTGTGTAAATCTTGTGTTACAATGGTGAGTTACAATGGCTATTTATAGTGCTTATGGATCCTATCTTTAGGAATTTAAATCTTAGTAGAACTCTATCCTATTTTTAGGAGTTTGAATCCTAGCAAAATTTTATCCTATTTTTAGGAGTTTGAATCCTAGTAGGACGAAAATGTGTGTTGACAGCTGCCCCTCTTTGCCCATAGTCGTGTAACGGGGATAGGGAAAAGATTAAAAGACACACTTTTCGTTCAGTGGAGTTGAAAATTAACTCTGATGTTTCAATAACTCCCTGTCGAATTGAGTTATGGATGACTCCTCCATCGTGAAGTCGAGTTCATCTTGAAATGATATGAAATTGAAGCCGTAGTTCGGAATTTGAATCAGCACGTGGCTTCCCGTTACCCTTCGGTCTTCTTCTTGGTTTAAAGACCTTGGATCGGAATCGTACTCAGAAATCTTCATTGACAGATAGCTTTTTCTTGACTTAAGCTATGTTGTTTGAAAATGGTTGCTTGTCACTAAGGCACGGCTAACCCAGGTCATCTTCTCGACTTGAAAACCTCGACTACAACCGGAAAGTAGTGCGATTGATGTGTCATCGAGCTGAATAGAGTCGAACTCGACAATTTTGATGGCAGATAATCCTTCTTTGAGTTGGATATCCTTCGTCGTGAAGTTGAAATCCAAGTAAGTAGCATTGTTCTGAGTCCAATATCCTCCGTCGTGAAGTTGAAATTGGCTCTGGAACCGGGAAATTGTTTGTTGACAACCAGCCGTCCCTTCGTTGTGAAGTTGAACTTGTGTTGTCTCGAGTCCAATATCCTTCGCTGTGAAGTTGAAATTGACTTTGAATGAGATTTTTTTGACAAGCAGCGGTCCCTTCGTCGTGGAGTTGAACTTGCGTTGTCTGGAGTCCAATATCCTTCGTTGTGAAGTTGAAATTGGCTCTGAGATTGGGAAGTTGTTGTTGACAAGCAGCGGTCCCTTCGTCGTGATGTTGAACTTGTGTTGTCTGAAGTCCAATATCCTTCGTTGTGAAGTTGAAATTGGCTCTGAAATTGAGAAGTTGTTGTTGACAAGCAACGGTCCCTTCGTCATGAAGTTGAAATTGTGTTGTCTCGAGTGTCACGATATCCTCCGTCGTGGAGTTGAAATCGTGAATGTTTGGCTTCGAGCTAGACATCCTTCGTCGTGAAGTTGAAATCTATTCTCGAGCAAATTGTGTCGTTTCAAGAGAAACTATCTCAAGGGAGACAAAATTTGTTTGAAGGAAAACATATTCAAAGATTTCGTTAAATTGTTTTCAAAGTTTATGTTTTGAGAGAAACTGTCTCAAGGGAGACAAAATTCGTTTCAAGGGAAACTATCTCAAGCGAGATAAAATTCATTTCAAGGGAAATGTTTTCAATGTTTATGTTTCAAGAGAAACTGTCTCAAGGGAGACAAAATTTTCTGTTTCGAGGGAAACTATCTCAAGAGAGAGAAAAAATCATTTCAAGGGAAATGTTTTCAATGTTTATGTTTCAAGAGAAACTGTCTCAAGGGAGACAAAATTTTCTGTTTCGAGGGAAACTATCTCAGGAGAGAAAAAATTAATTTCAAAGGAAATGTTTTCGAGGGAAACTATCTCAAGCAAGATAAAATCTTCTTAAAAAAACAGCCTTGAGTGAAATGAAATGCCTTCTTTCGAGTGAAAACGGTCTCAAGCGAGACAAATCTTGTTTTAAGAAAAACAATCTTGAGTGAAATAAATCTTCTTTCGAGAAAAAAAGTCTCAAGTGAGACAAAGTATGTTTTAAGAAAAACAAATTTGAGTGAGATAATCATCTGCATTAAATGAGACTGTCTTAAGTGAGACAAAGTTTATATTGGAAATGTTGAATCTGGAGATGAATGTCGATCTTTTAATCTGTCAAGTTGGCTTTTAATCTCATCTCCTGAAAGATCTGTAAAATGTATATGGATGTAACTATCCTGATGATGTATGCTTGATGCATGCCCAAATGAAATTTATTTGCTGTTGAATTTGCCCTCAAGGGAGGAAAAATCAAGGTTTTTATTGCTCATGATGATGAATTCAAAGATGCAAATTTCATGCATCATGTATGTACGTGTTGATGTATATGTTGAGATGTGAGGGGAATGGCTGCATGTGCAGTCTTCATTCTGACTTAATTTGTCTTCATTTCCACCATGGTGTACTCTTGCAGACCTCAAGACAATTTTTCCTTCCCTTATCAAATTTTACCCCAAAGATGGTTTCTTTTGCCCTGTTTCGATCTTGAGCTTCGGAGCGATATTTGTTGAATTCCAAGATATGCTTCCAGAGAACTTATCTTGTTTGAAAATGCTTTTCTTCTTTCGAATTTTCAAAATTTTGAAAAATATCAAAAAGAACTTTTGAAAAAGTTACCTCTTTCTAGGTTTCACAATTGAAGCAAATCATAAAACATGAGTTCATTGGATATCAAAAGAATCAAACACTCTTTTAATCTTTGATAGCTGCAAATCTTTGACAAATATCAAGATCGAAAAGTTGGTCTAGAGGTGGGTTTGTTTCATCGATTTGGTTATCGTGAAGATCATGGCATGCCCCTCTTTCTTGATTTGGTATTTTGATCAGAGGCGAACAAAATGACACAACTAGCATAATCAATGACTAGACCTTTCAGAACACTTCTGTTTCAGTTCTCTGAAATCTTCCATTTGTTCAAGTTTCGTAAGCTCTTCTAACAAAGGTAGTGCAGAAATATCGGTCTAAAAAATGAAATTCTTGAGTGCTCGTGTGAATTTGACTATAACAGGTGTTTCTCAACTCCCTTAGTCTATTATTACCAAAAATTTCTTTTTAGATGAATTTGATTTATTTTGCCATTGTCTGGCTAGCCAAATCTATAAAGTCAGGGCGTTCAACCAATTGCTTTAGAGGGACAGCTTATAATCACTTTTATCAGGTTTAACTGAAGGGTTCATCTCATCACAAAGTCTTTGACCTGACAAAAGCAGTGGAGCAAACACCGAATTGCCAAGTGCCCGAGCAATGTCATGATTTGAATGTAATATATTCATAAAGCCAGGGCTTTCGAGTTTCCTCTATAACCAATTGCCTTAGTGGAATAGCTCAGCTTTAGAGGGACAAATCACTGAAGGGTTCGTCTCATCACAAAGTCTTTGGCCTGACAAAAGCAGTGGAGCAAACACCGAATTGCCAAGTGTCCGAGCAGTGTCATAGTTTGAACATAATCTATTCATAAAGCCAGGGCTTTCGAGTTTCCTCTATAACCAATTGCCTTAGTGGAATAGCTCAGCTTTAGAGGGACAAATCACTGAAGGGTTCATCTCATAACAAAGTCTTTGGCCTGACAAAAGCAGTGGAGCAAACACTGAATTGCCAAGTTTCCGAGCAGTGTCATAGTTTTAACATAATCTATTCATAAAGCCAAGGCTTTCGAGTTTCCTCTATAACCAATTTCCTTAGTGGAATAGCTCAGCTTTAGGGATTTAATTTCTTAAGATTGTCAAGAAGAACCTGTTATAGTCTAGGTGTTTTTGAAAGTCAAGGGATCTCATCTTTAGAGTTCAATTTCCAAACAACTGACCTAAGTTAGATTTGCTTACTCGACTATTCCATCTGTGAATATCATTATCATCCATGAACATTATAAACAAGGGTATAAACCAATTAGTTTTGCAATCTCATGTGCTAGTTGCCCTATTCTGTTCGCTCTTAATACGTGTATGAATACCAAACCTTGGATGGACTCTTCATGAGAAGAGAAAACTTAGCTCGGTAAGAGAAAAATATGTAGTTTGATGTATCTTTTAAATTAGGACCAAGGGGTCTTTGTTTTGCAGGGTTCAATCTTGTCATTTGTCAAAGATTTACAACCTCAATTATTAAACAGTTTTTAATTGAGGTGATATTCAAGGAATTCAAGATTAAAATTTTCTCATCTCCTAAGAAGGAAGCATTTTATTAAAAATGTTTAAACGTCAAGTGACTTAAAATTTTCACGCATAAGAAGTACGAAAGAAAAACAAGTTCAAACAAGATAATATACTTGATAATGCAACAAAATTCCTAATGGATGCCCCATATGACTCTTGATCAGAATGCCCCATTACATATTGAAAGTGAATGCCCCTGAATCGATCAGATCTTGGACCTTACGTTTCAATGCCCAACAATTCTCAGTGGTGTGCCCTGAGCTCCCAATATGATAGATGCATACGGCGTTAATATCATGACCTTCAGGATATGGGGCATCTCTAGGTTTGGATTGAACTAGAGTCACAAGATTTTTCTCAACTAGCGTTGGGAGTAACTCCTCATATGTCATTGGGATTGGACTGATGCAAATCTTTTCTTTCCTTGGTCCTCTCTGAGTTTGTTTAGAAGTACTAGACGGTACAACTGCAACAGTTTTTGGACTTGAGACTGTAACACCTTTGTTGGCGTTGTAGGTATTGACATTGTTGATATCTCCCTCAATTTTTCCTTGTTTATAGCTAGCTCGATCATCTCACCAGCCATAACTAGATCTGAGAAAGTTCCCGATGTAATTGCCACCAGGTGTCTGAAGTAGGGTGCCTTCAGGGTTTGTACGAACAACTTTCTAGTTTTTTTTTCATCCAGGGGTGGATGAACCTGCACAGACAAATCCCTCCATCGTTGCGCATATTGTCAGAAACTCTCATTATGCTTCTTTTCCAGGCTTTATAGCATAACCCGGTCTGGTCTCATATCGTTGATATGCTTATATTGTTCTAGGAAAGACTTGGCTAAGTCTTTCCATGTCTTGATGTGAGTTTGGCTGAGCTGATTATACCAGCGGATAGCTGAACCGGATAGGCTCTTCTGAAAGCAGTGGATCAGGAGTTGATCATTCCCTCCATATCTTGTCATGTTCTGACAGAACATAGTGATATGGGCTGATGGGCAGCTGTTCCCATCAAACTTCTTAAACTCAGGAGCTTTAAACTTTGGTGGAAGCACCAAATCTGGGACCAGGCTTAGCTCCCTTGCGTCCACTCTATAATAATCATGGTCTCCTTAGACTATCTTCATTCGATCTTCTATCATCCTGATCTTCTCTTCCATCTTTTTCGCTTTGTTATCTTCATTAAAATCCGGGATACTGTAATCATCCGGATAATTATCCGGATAATTATCAGGATTAGTTTTGGAAGTTTGCACCTTTACAGCAGATGGTGCTTTTCCTTTGACAGCAGAAGAATTTTCTTGTGGTCTGGGTAAGATCTCGGGTGACATAATCACCTGTGAGGTTGGTGACATGGTTACCCCTTCGAAGGGACTTCCCCCTTCTGCACTAACTTGCTGTAAACATGATAACTTGGCTACTATTTGGTCGACCAAGGATTCCTGGTTTTTCTTGATGGATTCCAGAGTGCTCTGACTATTTTGAGCCATCTTATCTTCCAGTTCTTTTTGTAGTCTTGCCATTTTCTCCTCGAGTTTTTCCATTCTGGCCTCCATTTGTCTTTTCTTTGCTCAGGTATTATGCGGATGATGCGTATTTAATGTTTGTAGTGGTAGACTTGGTGTTTTCTCTTTCGCTTTCTGAGACATGTTCTGTTTGTTAATACGAATGTAAAAACATGGAAAATATATAAATAAACATGAGATATAGAATGCAAAATATGCAATGCATGATGTATGCAGCTTAGAGGCACTGATCCAGAAAAAGTGTTCATTATTATAAATAATCTTTATTCAGACAAAAATATCTTATCTTGTAAGAGACATAAAACCAATCAACGGTACACTCGGATTAAATCCTCTAAACCCCAAATAGCTTCTAGTAGATTGACAAGTCTTTTGCCTTCATCCGTTACTGGTTGAATACCTTGTCGAACCACTCCGGCTTCCCTTGCCAGGCCATGAAGATGACGGGCTGCCTTCTGTACTTGATCTAGGAAGTCTCGGATGGCTGCGTCTCTGGCCAGTGTACTCTTGAAAGGCTGACTTTTGGTGTGCTTAACGTAGACTTACCCTAGTTTGATGTTTTCACAGTGTAGCAGTGTGGTGTATTCTTCAATAGTAGGTACCATGTCCTCCCAGTTAAAAGTGAAACAATTGTATCCTGGGTTCCAGAATTGGACCATGGCTCTAATCAAGGGCTCATCAATCCTAACGTGAAGTAAAAGTGCAATGTCACCGTACCGTTGGCTGAACTTCTGTGAAGCTCCTGTACATTGTTCTGTTTTAGGCTGATAGATGCGTAACTAACCAGCTCTGACACATAGCTTTCTTAAAGGTTGTCTCCCTTTTCTTTCTGAGTCTTCTTGGACCATAGTCGTATCTCGGGGTTCTTAGTCTCTTGTATTACAACACCTTTGTCCATTAATTCAGATTATTTTGTGTAACAAACACATTTTTGGTGGATCAACACCTCTTTTAAATGATGCAGGTGATGAAAACAAAATAAAAGAGAACAAAAACAAAAAGAGTTAGTGAGGTAAATAAAATAATAATAAAAATGAAAAATCCTACCCCACATGATATCTACCCCTCATGCTTATTATTACTACCCGAACATGATCTCTATCCCGTAAGTTGGTTTTGAACAAGTCCTAACCGCATAAATTTATAGTTCATATGGTTTAAACAGAAAGTAAAGTAGGAAATAATTCCGGTATCCTAGGGTTTGAAATGAGGTCTTGGTGTGGGCCCTAACTCCTTGTAGTCTCCGGGTTTAGGTTCTAAAAAAAGGTACCCAAGTTCTCCTTGCTGGTGCCCCCTTGGGCTTACCAGACCCTTAGTCCTAAACCCATCACAGGCTTGTGTGGACTAAGTTAAACTCGAGAGGACACATTCCCTTATGCCCATACGGAGAATAAATTCACACGAAGGCATAAGGTATATGAATCCCGAAGGTTACTTGCTAGGCCCATACGATGAATAAATTCACACGAAGGCATCGCTTTCACCCCCACTTAAACGGGTTCGGAGCTCGGGTATAGAGCCTTTGGATGAAAAATCTTTAAGGGCTGAAATCATTAAAAAACGGTCAATACAACTATTTACTCAAAAATATAATCAAAAGTAAGTAATAAGGATCGAAATATTACCTTAAAATTTAAACTTACCCTTTTCATTAAAAAGATAACTGGAAATTATCTTAGCCTGACTCACTTACCTGTGTCCCCAGCGGAGTCGCCAAGCTGTCGTAACCGTATTTCGGTTGGGCCCCGATATTGGGCTTCGATTTGAAAAATGTGGATTGGGAGTCACCACCGATCATTTATTTAAAAATAAATGGGTTGATCGGATACCCTATTTCTTACCTGATCTGCGTCTTACCAGAAATATGGCGGGCTCGGGAGTCGGTTACGGTCAAGGAAGGATTAGCACCCATGAACCGCCCTTTCGGTACTACGTAATTTCCAGTTGTCTTAATTAAGAAAAATAACAAGTTAAATTAAAAGGTAAAGTTTCGATCCTAATTACTTACCCTTGATTGATTTGAAAATATCCTTTAAAAAAATCGAGAAATGTGTTAGATAAACAAGGTAAAGAAAACAAATAAGATACAAGGGAAAAATAAAATAAATAAAATAAATAAGTAAGATAATAAAAAAAATAGTAAAGTAATAATTATATATAGTAATATTTGAAAAAAGGAAAAAAATATAAATAAATAAATATATATATATATATATATATATATATATATATCAAAGTATTAATAAAATAAATAAGCTATATATACACCAAATACTTAAAATAAAAAAGCTACCTCCCAATTCACCGAAAGTGGGGGGCTTTAGTAAGAAATAAGACAAAAAAATGGGCCTCTATGTTAGTAGTATATAATATAATGTTTAATAATAATAATGATAAAGACACAAGGTTTTTTTTAAAAAATAATAATATAATAATAAAAAAAAAACGAAAATAATAAAAAAATAATATAAAGTTATAAAGTTATAAGATATATTACATAAATAAAGAAATAATAAAATAAAAATAATTAAGAATATATATATTTAATAATAGGTATATAAATAAATTATTAAAAGTATAAAAAATATATACGACTAGATAAAGATAATTACAATATATATATATAGTAATATTAGATTTATAAGTAAAATATTAAAGAAATATATATATAATAATAATTAAATATAGTAAAAAATAAATGAAAATAATTTATATATATATATACATATAATAATAATAACATGAATAATAAAATAAATGAATAAAATATTCATATAAATAAAGGGACTAATATAGATTTTTAAAAAGCTCTTCCCCTCATTTAACCGAAAATCAAACCGGTTTTTAAAAATAAGCCTCGGGGTAGATCTAGGTTCGAAACTTCGAAACCCCACCCATTTTGATCATCGGTGTAACCCACGTTTTGGGTTATTCGAACCAAATCTCAAGAAAAATAACGTGCACATGCAAAAGAAAGAAAAAAGAAAATGCTACCTTTTATTTCCTTTTCGAATCCTTTACAATAGTTTTGCCTTTGTATCTTCCCGTGCTTTCCTCTATGTTTTGTGTGTAAATCGTGTGTTACAATGGTGAGTTACAATGGCTATTTATAGTGCTTGTGGATCCTATATTTAGGAATTTAAATCTTAGTAGAACTCTATCCTATTTTTAGGAGTTTGAATCCTAGCAAAATTTTATCCTATTTTTAGGAGTTTGAATTCTAGTAGGACGAAAATGTGTGTTGACAGCATGTTGTATGCAATTTAGAGGCATTGATCCAAAAAAGTGTCCATTATTATAAATAATCCTTATCTAGACAAAATTGTTTTATCTTGTAAGAGGCATAAAAAACAATCAAAGGTACGTTCGAACTAAATCCTCTAGACCCCAAACAGCTTCTAGTAGATTGACAAGTCATTTGCCTTCATCTGTCACTGGTTGAATACCTTGTCAAATGACTCCGGCTTCCCTTGCTAGGTCGTGAAGATGACGGGCTACCTTCTGTACTTGTTCTAGGAAATCTCTGATGACTACGTCTCTAGCTTTTACCCTTTGTTGTGCTTGCTCCCAACGGAAACACCACTATAATCCTCCGTCGAATGGCATTATCTGAAGCTCGTTCGCTTGCTTCTTGAACCCATCTACAACTGCTTCTAACTCTGCTATTGTCTTTCCATCTTTCTCATGTTGTTTCTCTAAGTCAGTCACCCGGATTCTCAAGCATTGGTTCTGATATTGACTGTCTGTCAAGCGCCTTTGAGCAGTTTTCAGCTGTTCCTTCCAAGCTTTTTCATCAGGCCCCTCGAACTTCCTTTTCAGACTGTGAGCTTCGTCTTTCCAATATTCAAAGGTTACTTTCAACTTGGAGTTATCCTTGACTTTATCTTGATACCCCTTTCTCAAATCTTCGAGCTCAAAACGAACTCTTTTTTATTCTCTTTCTAGTTTGTCTGCTCTGTCTTTCTGAGAGTCGGCATCTAGCTTCCATTGATAACGTTCAGATTCAAGTTCCTTAACCATTTGCTTCAGTTCGTTATTCACAGCTTCGAACTCTTCCTTGGCTATCTCAAGTTCAGAAGGGACAGGTCTGAGATGTTCCTCCATGGTCCGGGTGTCTTCACAGTCTGGTACCGAGATATTATCATTTTTTCTCAATCTTCGTCACTCCATATAATCTGGAGTAAGCATGTCTCTGGCAGCTACAACATCCATCTGAAATACTTTCTTCCACGAATCAGCTGCTTCTTTGATCATCTTCTTATAACTGTCACCATGATACACAAACTCTGATCTAGCTAGCCCGCATGTTACCGAGACAAACTGACGTGCCCCATGCTGTCTAAGTGCTATCAACGGAGCATACCCAACTGCACCCCAAAGTCCGAGTAAGGTCATCGTATCAAATCCCCACTTCGAAAAAGAACATCACCGAGAAAAAACCAGGGGGCTCTCCAGGTAATATTCCGGTCCTGAAGATGAGTGAAGACCTTCATCCATTTTTCCTTTGTAACGTCTTCATGCCATTTCATTGTGAAGAACTCTCCCAAAGGTGAATAGGTGGTGCTAAATTGACGGTAGGCAACCCCGTTAGTCTTCCAGAAATGGCTGTGAATCCAGACTTGAAGAAGCTGTATACATCCTACGAACCTTCCTCCACCAGTTCTTCGACAATGGTTGAGAGATCTAAAGGTTTCGGCTAAGATGGCTGGTGCTGGGTTGACTTGCTTCGGGAGTTGTTCAAACAGCTCTACCACAGCAGCATCAATGTAACCCAAAGTCTTCGGGAATATAATCAGACCATACAGACCCAGTGCAAACAGGTATAATGCCTTCCACTCATCGGGATGGTTCTTCATCAGTTGCTTATATGAAGCCAACCAATTCCTTCCCCACTGCCTTTACATCGAGCCCGGTCAGTTACCCATTTTTCATCAACCCCGACAACCTTAGCTAGTGCATTCTTGAAAGGTTGGCTTTTGATGTGTTTAAGGTAGGCCCTCTCTAGTATGATACTTTCACAGTGCATCAGTGTAGTGTACTCTTCAATGGTGGGCACCATGTCCTCCTGATTAAAAGTAAAACAACTGTATCCCGGGTTCCAGAATTGAACCAAGGCTCTGATTAAGGGCTCATCAGTCTTGATATGAAGCAAAAATGCAATGTCACCGTACCGTTGACTGAACTTTTGTTTCTGATCATTCTTCTAACTGTCCATATATCTCGAAGTTCTTGCACGTCATTCTGTTTAGGCTGATAGAGGCATAGCTGACCAGCTCTGACACATAGTTTCCTTGAAGACTATCTCCCTTTTCCTTCTGAGTCTTCTCAGACCATAGTCGTACCTCGGGGTTTTTAATCTCTTGTATTACAACACCTTTATCCATTAGTTCAGATTATTTTATGTATAACAAATGCTTTTTAGGGATCAATGCAAATCCTAAAAAACAAACACAAAGGCAAAAAAGTTAGTAAAATAAAAAATAGATAAATAAATATAAAATAACGAAAAGAAAAATAAAAAAGAAACATGGTTAGGGTAAAAATGTTTTGGAATGTGGTTTTGGGGTAGGCTCTAATTCTTCATAGTCTCTCGGTTTAGGTTCTAAAAAATGGTACCCGAGTTCTCCTTGTCGGTGCCCCCTTGGGCTTACCAGTCCCTTAGTCCTAAACCCATCACAGGTTTGTGTGGACTAAGTTAAACTCGAGAGGACACATTCCCTTATGTCTATGCGGAGAATAAATTCACACGAAGACATAAGGTATATGAATCTCGAAGGCTACTTGCTAGGCATATGTGGTGAATAAATTCACACGAATGCGTTGCTTTCACCCCCACTTAAAACGGGTTTGGAGCTCGGGTTTAGAGCCTTAAGTGAAAAAAACTTTGAAGGCTGAAATCATGAGAAAACAATTACTATAACTATTTACTCGAAAATATAATCAAAAGTAAATAAAACATATCAAAATTTTACCTTAAAATTTAAACTTACCCTTTTCGTTAAAAAGACAACTCGAAATTACCTTAGCCTGACTCACTTACCTATCCCCAGCAGAGTCGCCAAGCTGTTGTAACCGTCTTTCGGGTGGACCTGGAATTGAGCTTAGACTTGGATTAAATGAATTGGAGTCGCCACCGATCATTTATTTAAAAATAAATAGGTTGATCGGATACCTTATTTCTTACATGATCTGCGTCTTTCCAAAGATGTGTCGGTGTCGGGAGTCGGTTACAGTCAAGGAAGGGTTAGCACCCTTGAACTGTCCTTTCGGTACTATATAATTTCCAGTTGTCTTTAATTAAGAAAATTGTAATTTTAAATTAGAAGGTAAAATTTGATCCTAAATTACCTACCTTTAACAAATTTACGAAAATACCCTTAAATGATAAAATGTTAGATAAAAAGGAGGAACAAAAATAATTCAAGGAAAACAAGTTCAATAACGAAAATAAAAAAATAAACATGCTAAATACAAGATCAAACAATAAAAGAAACACATATAATGAAACAAATAAATCCCCGAAAATGGCTAAGATATAAAATAAAATAATAAAAGAAAACAAATTAAAATAAATAAAATAATAAAACAAAACGAAATAATAAAATAAATAAAAATAAAACAAAACAAAATGAAGAGAAGAGAAGAATGAAAAGAAAATAGTGTTAAATAAATAAGATAAGTTAGAATAAAATATCTATATATATATATATATATAAACGTGATGAAAAAAAGGAAAGAAAATAAGGAACAAAAACAAAATGAGAGGGCCCCATGCCATCAATTCATCGGGAAAATATGATGAAAGAGAGAAGGTAGGAAAACAAAGGGGGCCTAGGAAGAAAAGCTTAGAAAAAAAACAAATTAGTTAGGTAATATGTATATATATAATATAGTATTAATAATAAAAATAATAAATAAATAAATAAAAATATTTGGTAAAACAAAAAAAATAATAGTAATAACGAAAAAAGGATGGAAAAATATATATATTAGAATATTTATAAACAAATATATACATAAAGATACCATATATATAAATAATAGAATATAAAAAAGAGAATATATATATATATATAAGTGTAAAAAAATATTTAATAAAGGATAAAAAAAAAAAAATAATGCAAATAATAAAGGGAATATATATATAAAAATAAAATTAAATAAATAAATAAAATAATAATAATTAGAACATGAATACAAGGGACTAAATTGAGAAGGAAACAAATCAAGTGACCAAATTACAAGAATTTCGAAGCAATAATCGGATCTTGGGGTAAAAATAAGTAAATTGTATCTCAGGGGGACTAACAGGGTGATTTACCCTTTAACAAAAACACGCGGATCCTTCCCCGGGTCGGGTTGACAAACGGGTCACCGCACGGGCTGAGTATAAAAGCTAATTTTTTTAAAAAGACTCTTATTTGTCTTCTTCCTCTCACGAAAGCTCTCCCCCATCTCTCTTTTTTCTCTGCGTGATTTTTCAAAAATGAAGAACACAGGCAACGATCCCCAATTTTCGGCCAATGGCCGCCCCGCGCCGCCTCGTCGCCGTCGTTGTTCTGCGCCGGCCGCCGGTCATCGGCGGCAAAATCAAAAAAAGCTTTCATTTTTTTAAAGTTCTCTGTGCCCTCGTTCTGAAAATCTCAATAGTTTCTTCAAAAACCAAGCCTCGAGAGGTAGATCTAAGGTTGAAGGTTTCGAAAAAAAATTCTACCCCCATGTTCATCGACGTAAACCCATTTTTTCTTTGTATTTTTTACTTGAAAACAACAAGACGAAAATCAATGAAGCCACATGCAAGTCGAAACGAATCAAAGGTAAAAAGAAATTAAACCTTTTATTTCTTCTACTGTAGAACGATTACAAGACTTGTTTTCCATTTGAATACTCCTTTTCTTGTATTTCTTTTGTGTAATCTCGCTGTGTGTTCTGGTGTGGTAATTACAATGCTTATTTATAGTATTAAAAAACCCTATTTTAGACTAGTATTTGAGTTCTAATCCAACTCTTCTTTGTAGGTTGCATGGAGTAACGTTCGTCGGAAGAATAGGAGAGGAAGGCGTGAACGTGAAGACTCCTCGGTTGGGCAGCAGGACAAAATCTGGTGACTTCACTCTGTCATGGAGATAGCCTCCAACACGAATAACATCCAAAAAGTTTAAGTGGCATTCCAAATTTTTCCTGCATAATTCTTCTGAAACATTTGGGCGAAAGCTCTGTTTTCTGGATTCCTAAGTTTTAAATCTCCAAACCTATCAAATAGCCACCGAAATCACAAAAAGTCTAATAACAAAGCCCGTCATAAATTACTCCATAGCATGTTGCAATTTTGAAACATACCGAGAGTATAGCATATTTAAAATATGAATCGTCCATTTTTTTCACCTTCCACCACCCCCATGATTTCCTGAGATCAGGATCTACAGGTTGCCCTTCCATAGGTACGGGCCTCTCCAGAACATTTAAGAAAAGCATCATCCAAGCATTGAACACATTTGGATCAAGTAATTGCTTTGGAATCTCCAACTGAAAATTAGAGACAATAACCCAAAGATGGAATATGAATCATACATATCCCATAAATCCAAGTGAAAGGAAACAAATTACAGCAGAAACATCATACAAGTTTTGTTCATAATATTTGGCATGCATTTTTTCCTGCAGCTCAAAACCCATAAGAATGCACTAAAACGGATTTAGCAGCATGCTAGTACTATATTGAGAAACTTTGCACATCTGAACAAAAAAGAAAAGTAAGGCTGCCTATTATCTTATTGAAGATCACATAATGAGAGATCAAGAGTTAGTAGTGATAGCACAATATACAATTATCAAATCTGAATCAAAAACACTTTTTACAAATAGCAATAGGCACAATCTCAAGTGAAAAACAAATTAGTTTCATAAATATACCAAAAAGTAAAAATAAAAACTGAAAATGGAAAATAGGAATTAGAAAAAATAAATAAAACAAATGTCAGAAGCTCCCTTTAGCATCTCATTCCCAGATCAGGTGATAAAACACTGAAGATGCAATATAAAACTAGCAAAATAAAAACTTAATGTGGTAACGTCTTTTTTTTATGAACAAACAAGTTTTTAATTAAAACCTCGAATTTACGACTTATTTAGAAAAATTGAATTTTTGTGTTTATTTTGACTAAATTGATTTGGAGTTGCCATCGACCTTTGAGTTATGTAGGTCGAATACCTAAAAACGTTTTTAAAACAATTTAGAAAAAAATCATTTAAAAACCAAAAGATGGTATGTGTTTACCAAAAATTTATTTTTAAGGATTCGGGAGTCGATTACTCGTGTGGAAGAATAAGCACCTCACAGCGCCCAAAATTAGTACATAATCGCTTATATGTTGTCGTGGTGGAAAAAAAAATCGAATCAATATTTAAAGTGTGATCCTTTTATTGCATATTAATTAACTTATTTCGAATTAATTATTAGAGAACATTCCTTAATTTGAGAATAAATCACGGGATTTACACATCCTCCAATGGGAAGGGTATCTCATCTTTTTCTCCTTTATACAAGAAATGTATCCCTCCTCAACGTTATCAAAAAGCTCAAATCGAATGTAAATTGAATATTAGTAATAGTATAAAATAACTTACTATTTAAAGAAACACACATTGCATCATTTGAATTAAAATAAAAATGAATTAATTATATTTTTTATAAAAATAAACTCGACTTATTTCAAGTTCATTTTTCATTTGAATATCGTATCGAATCGTACTACTTCGATCAAGCTATGTTTTTTGTGCCCATTCTAAGATAGAGTGTTCTTGAAAACATACGAGTATAATGAAATCTTACCAAGTATTAATATCGAATATAAGAGTAGTTGCAATCTTAACAAATGGTGATTAAAACATGGGTTATATGTTAAAATATATAAAAGGACTACTATATTTAAAATAAAAAATAAGAGATCATATTAAAATGAAACAAAATAAAAAGTCAATGATAAAAATAATTAAAAGCATGAAACAATGATAATCAAGAAGCATAAATTGAAACTACAACATCAAATTTATAAAGAAGATAACAAAGCAGAACCCACTAGTGACTAAAATAGAATAAATAGAAAATAAAGCGTAATAATTAAAAGACTAAAATTAAAGTACCGACAAATAAAGAGCAAAAATAAAAAGACAGAAAATTAAAGTAACGAAATTAAATAAATAAAGTGCAAAAATTTATATGTGCATAAAATTAAATAACAAAAAATAATAGTAATCAAAATAAAATTTTAGTGTTAATTTTTAATATTTAACCCGGGCCTTAAATAATGCAAATCATACCTCAGGGCGAGTCGTCGCAAGGTCGTACTATGGTTCGAACATAAAATAAATAAGTAAATAACAAGTTTATTTAAATGATTCTGTATTTCTCGACGCCGACCACCCTTGCGCCGGCGAGGACTCGATCTAAAAGGTAACCGAATCGCTCACTCCTCTACCTCTTTTTCTTTATTATTATTTATTTTACACTCATGCACAAACAAAAAAAAAGGGAAGAAGCTTGTAGAATACCTCTTGTTTAGATTATGCTCAGCAATGTTTTCAAAATCGGACCGGACATTGAACCGGTGAAGGTACTGGTTCACTGATTCACTGGTTCAACCGGGTTCAACCGCGGTTGAACCGGATTTTATATAAAATAATATATATTTTTAATTTTACATAATATTCAAAGCAATATTAATATATATGTAACACTTTTTTTAAGTTTACAATATTAAAAGGTATAAAAACATTACAAGTCATAACATGTATAAATAAAAAACCATAAAATCAAGTGAAACAAAATGATTCAAATCAACTACAACATAATATTTAAGGTAAAACATATTAAATAATAAATATAATTATATAACTATAATCAAAAAATAAAATTGGGGTTTAAAAAAATCATAACAAATGATGTCATTTGGTTTAATTGTTTAAAAAAACAATCTGTAACCCCCTAGACCAGGCCTATGCGTTTCGACTAAGTCTAGTGGATCACATTATGATTCTTTAAGACATTTTTTTCGAAACCGTTATTCAATCAATGTAAAATCACATTATAAATGACATGAAATTATAATAAATCATACTATCAAAACCCAACTTGTAAATATAATACCAATAAGTAATAAATTAATTTAAAACATATCTTAAAAATCAAATCACGATAAACCGAATAGTAATAGCAAAAGTGTCATCATATTAAAATCCCATACTTTAAAATAAGGTCCATGTTAACAAAATAAAGTCAACTTGCAAGGTAAAAACATTACAATCAGATATACTTCAAGAGATATGTTAATCCTCCAAGTGCTCAATCCAGGGTATCTAACCAACAGTATCTGAAAGGTGAAAAACATTTTTGAAAGGTGAGCTAGGCTCAGTGTGTCCCAACATTACCATAAAATTACAATAGGTACACTAAACAAATCATAGCCCATTATGTCTCATAAAATTATACTGCAGTAAATCTCTTTAAAAAAACGTTACCCTAAGGGAACATCTTAGGGCCTGAGAGCCTACCCAAGATAGATTTCGGGGCCGTGGAGCCTACCTAAGAACACATCTTAGGGCCGCAGGGCCTACCCGAGAATGATCTCAGGGCCGCAGAGCCTACCTAAGAGTCACATTAGGTCCGTAAAATTTTCCAGCTTGATCAGAGCTGTACTTTATAAATTCGTATTCCAAAAATTCAATTGCACCGTGTTATAAATTCCATAAATCCATAAACATGGTAATCATATACCATTTCAAAAAAAAATATCAGATAACAGTCATAATCCATAAATCATCACATTAAATCGGTGCATCAACAATACGGTAACCAAAGAATTCAGTGTACCACATATTAAAACAAATAAAACAGTTCAGTAATAAATAGGGAACTCACCTCGGTAATAGTTTCAAATAGTAGATCTACTGATTGTTGGTTTCACCACGCTCTACTATAGTTTTCGAACCTATTTTGTAGTAACACTATATTACTTATGGGTAACATAAATAAATCTCTAAAATCATAAAATTTACGGGTCTTACGGGTGAATACTGGCATACATGGTTTAACTGATCTAGAAGAGCTGGGTCGAGCTGTTGAACGATCCGGAGAGTCTCGTGTACCTTCAAATAATAATAATTTATCAGCCCCAAATCTTACTTAATTGTTCAAAGCTAAAATTCTTAAGTATATAAGCATTTTTCGGGTTTGACTATCAATTTGGAGGATTTCGAGACTGAATTTGGCCAAACGGATTGCGGAATCAGAATCAGGACGTCGAAAAACATAAAGTATGACTTTTTGAAAATTCAAATTCTTGGTCAAAGTCAAAGTCAACAACTTTGACCGTCAATTTGGAGACCTTCGGGTTTGAATTTGGTGAAACGGACTGCGAAAATGGATTCGGCACATCGAAAACTATCAGGATAGGTATACTCGGAAAAGATTTACAGTCGTTTAAGGGTCGGTCAAAGCCATTTTAAATTTTGGTCAAAGAAAGTCAACGGTCACGGTCAACGGTCAACGGTCTGGTCGGGTCAACGGTCGGGTCGGGTCAACCCGGTTCAGAACCGGTTCAGACCGGTCAAACCGGTTCAAAACTGGTCAAACCGGTTTTCCAGCAGTTCACTCTCCCTGCGGCGGCGCGTGAATAGTGCTACGGTGTCGGAAAATTCCCGGAAAATTTCCTAAAAATTATTTTGAGCGATTTCGAGATACTTACAACAATCGGTTCAAATTTTTGAACGGCTGAGAGCTCGATTTCAACTCGGCCGAAACTTTGACTACTCCACCTCCTCACGCGCCGCCGTCAATGGCGAACAAGGTTGACACCGGTAGACTCGAAACAGCACAAGGATCACGATGGTGCAGGAGGTGTCGTAAACGGAGCAACGATCGGCGGTGAATTTGAGATTTTCTCGGCGATGGAGCTAAAAATAACGTCGAGACTTTGACTGTAAATTCCCAACGTTTGGCAGCGTTTCGCTTCAATTAATTTGAAGGGTTTATTCCTCGCTTGAAGATGAACACAACGGTAGTTTTAAAACGACGATCAGAATTCGGACGGCGCCGGAATCGAGGTCGGAAACTGACGTAGGGGAAGGGGATTTGGGCGTGGGAAGGGGATTTGGGCGTGGTTTTCTGTTTGAAACAGAAAACCACGATACCACATATATACCCAAACTTACCTAATTATTTTGGGTAAATTCAGGGTTTGATCCCTAAATTTTCTTTAACTCTAAAACAAGCTCCAAATTTTAAAATCTTTCAATTTAGTCCCCAATTTTCGCCAATTTTTACAATTAACCTCCAATTTCAATTAAATATTATTTTGTAAATATTCGGGTTGTTACACAATCCCACATGGCTAAGAAACATAGAAGAGTATCCCAAAAGTTTAAAGAGTAAAAATATGAGAACAAAATAATCTCACATGGCTAAGAAACATAGAAGAGCATCCCAACTTACTTCTATAAATAATAGAGGTAATTTGACATTCAAAATTATGGAGCCTTTTGGTGAGCACAAAGCGAACTATTCTTTCGCTTCAATTGAGCTCAAATTTTAGGCTTCAATTGAGCTCAAATTTTAGGCTTCAATCGAACTTCTAAATTTTTTTTTGAGTTCGAGCCTTTTCGATTTCAAGTTTTAATATTATATTTCGAGTTGATAATTTTTAGCTCGTGAGTTTTTGAGTCGAGTTGAACTTAC
This sequence comes from Hibiscus syriacus, assembly GCF_006381635.1. Lineage (NCBI taxonomy): Eukaryota > Viridiplantae > Streptophyta > Magnoliopsida > Malvales > Malvaceae > Hibiscus > Hibiscus syriacus. The sequence goes on along the minus strand of NW_024062029.1, from coordinate 347,870 downwards.
TTTTAAAGTTTTCGAGTTCGAGTCGAGCTCAGCAATACTCGAATTTGACTCGGCTTGTTGAACAAATGACGTTGTTTGGTTTAATTATTTTTTTAAAGAAAAAAAGTGAACCGGCAGTTCAAACCGGTTTTGCCGGTTTTCAGCCGGTTCTTCCGGTTCTTTACCGGTTCTGTGCTAATCCGGTTTTGGGAGTTAACCGGATCGGACATGCCACCGGTTCACGGTTCAACCGGTCGAACCGGCCGGTCCGGTCCGGTTTTAATAACATTGATGCTCGGTGCTAATTCTCTCTCTTTTTTTATTACTTCCAAAAATTCCTTACAATTGCTTTTTTTTATACCCATTACGGTAGGTATCAACAAAAACGAAAAAAAATAAAAAATAAAAAAGAAATCCTGACATTGTTCATTTTTTACTCCTTGTAGGGTGGGTATGATGGAGCAGTAACCGGGGCATTGATTTTAAAGGATTTTCCCTTTTTTTATTTTGTTGTAATTAATAATAATATATATATATATATAGGGGTAAAATTGGTGATTACATTTACGTAGATGGATGACCAGAAAATTTTGCAAACAAGCTTGATAAGATCTGCTACGTCCAGTGATGGTTCGTCAATCTGCACAAGTTTATATTGAGAAGACGAGGAAATGTCTCTTCAACTATGTGGTGAACAAGAGCTCTCTCCTCCTCCGACTTGAACTAGAATAATAAAGAAATTATGGAATTAGAATTGAAAAAACAATGAAAGATATGAGCATGCACCAAATTATGAGAAACAATTAGTTGTTATTTGAATTAAAACAATGTAACACTTTTAAAAAGATTAAGCTGACTTCTAGCATATCAAAATCAAGCATTACTGCCATGGAAAGATGCTAGTTGAATAAAAAAAAATACTTCCTATCACCTTAAGTAGGTAACTCGGGTTAAAAAAAAGCCAAAAGGAGAAAATAAGGTGTATACTTACTCATATTTCCTAGCAAGAATCCGCAACACAAACAAAGCACCGTAAACTTGCTGATCTTGTAGGTTATGCTTCACCCAGTCTAGAAGACGCGGCCAATGCTCCGGATAGTCAGCATTGATGATGGTCTTGAGACACTCACCGAATTGCACTCTGCAATAAAGCCGATATGATGAATCTTACAACTTTAGCACATAATCTGCATGCATCGCCAATGAAACAGTAAACAATTCTAAACGAACAATAAGAAAAAGGGAGAGCAACCAAGAACCAGTTGATCTAGTAGGATGAGGCACTAGGTCCCTTAAGCAAGGTTAGAGGTTTAAATCCTGGCGTTTGCGAATGGAGCAAACTGGGTTAGGAGGATCGCCCTCGCCTCTGCAGTACCCGATCTGGATTAGTCGGTCAATAGATCGGATACCAGTGATTAATTAAAAAAAAGGAGAGCAAAAATTTTTACCTCAACAAAGGAGGAACTTGAGCCACATACACAAGAATATTATCATGAACCACATCTTTATCACTGGGAGAAATATTTTGTTGCCAATCTACGTTTATTAAAAACAAAAATATAATTCATATTCATAAACATATATATCAGATAAAATAAAAATAAGCATATAATTAAGTGATCGAAATTCTAGATACTTGGATAAAGAGGAGCCCAGCTCTTAGCAATGAAGTTCTTAAAATGAATAGAAGCAAATTGACGAACCGCGCTATCGCAGTTATTATCAACGATGATCTGCAATACTCTCACTAGACGCTGCGGCGAATACTGAAACTGAAACCAAACAAAATCTAGAAAATTCAATAAAACAATGTCTTGATCAAAAATCAAATAAACAAACCAATTAATAACAATTAAAAGAAAGAAACCTGATTAAGACTTTGTTCAGCAGCTTTGCGTTCAGTAGGATTGGAACTAAGAGCAGCTTGAAGAACAAGAGCTGCTTGAAGAACAAGAGATAAACTTGGAAGATCCATTTTTTTCAATCCAAACAATAACAAAAATCTAAACCGTAGCTGCTCAAATCAACAACAATAAGAAACGGAAGTTTGGTAGGAGAGACAGCTAGAGGTTGAGGAAAAAGAGAGGAGTGAGGATCAATTAATTAGAGTTTTACAGTTTTTGTTCTTTTCGTTTTAAACTCTTTAAAAAAAGTAAATTATGCATTTAATACATAAACTATCAGTTTTGATCCGTTTTAGTACCTAAACTTTTATTATTTTAAAAATCATACTTAATGTTTGGTTTTTGTTTCAATTTAGTACCGTCATTAAAAACTTAACGGATGGGCTAATGTAGCATAACTCTGGTGGACGGACTGTTGAAAGTCAATTAAGGGGGCACCGAATTCACTGCATTTAATTTTTGTTGAAAATAGTAATGGGAAAATTGCATTTTAGTTCTTGCACTTTTAGGATATTTATAATATTAGTCCTTAAGCTTCAACTATAAATACCTTAACCCATTTAGCTTCAAAATCATCCCAAATCATTTCTTTCTCTAAATACTAAAGAGTTTAGAGAGTTTTTTTATGAGTTGTGAGTGTTTTGTAAACACCTGTAAATTTTCTCTCTTTAGTAAAATATCTGCAGCAATCTGGAGACGTAGGCATAATTGGCCGAACTCCATTATCAATTTTGGGTATTATTTTTCTGCTTTTATTTCAAATTTTTACTAATCTGGTTATAGAGAAATTACTCGTTTAATTCCCAACAACTGGTATCAAGAGCTTTTGGTTGTTAATTTTGTCAGTTTTTCTGCGAGGTTACTATTCATATGAATAGTGAATTTCGTGAATAGTAAAATTTGGTTGACAATATGAGTTTGTCGACGGAGGTGTTCTAATACATGGTGTTCGTAAGAATTGTCAGAAACGATCCAAAAGAATCCAGATTCGAGTGGGAGCGATGGCTACATACGAAGAGAATGTGAAAATTAAGAAGTTCGATGGTGCGAAACTTGGCTTTTGGAAGATGCAAATTGAAGATTTTCTGTACCAGAAAAATCTATATCAACCTCTCTTAGGAAAGCAACCAGAGGGCATGAAGAATGAAGACTAGGCTCTTTTCGACAGACAATCCCTCGGAGTTATCCGACTGACGTTATCCCGCAATGTTGCTTTCAACATAGCAAAGGAAAAGACAACGACGGGTCTTATGGCGGCTCTCTCCAGTATGTATAAGAAGCCATCGGCCTCAAACAAAGTTCACTTGATGAGGTGATTATTCAATTTGTGGATGGCGAAAGGGGCATCAGTGGCTTAACACCTAAATGAACTCAACAAAATCACAACCCAGTTGAGTTCCGTGGAAATTGAATTCGATAATGAAGTTCGAGCTTTAATTCTCTTATCATCTCTACCAGACAGTTGAAATGCTACTGTTACAGCAGTCAACAGCTCGTCGGAAACAGTAAATTGAAATTCGACGATGTTCGGGATTTGGTATTGAGTAAAGAAATTCGACGGAGAGAATCGAGTGAAGCGTCAAGCTCCTCAGCCTTGCACACGAAGTCTAGAGAGATAACTTCATAAAGAAATCCAAATCATGGCAGATCAAAATCTATAACGGGAAAATCAAGAATGGGAAAGAAAGATTTTAACTGTTATAATTGTGGCAAGAAGTGTCATTTTAAAAGAGATTATCGAGCACTGAAGAAAGATATCGGCGCACAATAATCTACCAACATGACAGAGAAGACAGGTGATGCCATGATTCTAAGCGTCAACAGTCCGATTGAATCATGGATCTTGGATTCAGGGGCATTTTTCCACTCCACCCCATGCCAATAAATCATGGAGAACTATGTCAGTGGTGATTTTGGGAAGGTTCATCTAGCTGATGATGAAACCTTGAAGATCGTCGAAAAATGAGACATCCAATTAAAGTTGCCAAACCAGACCACCTGGAAGCTGAAAGGAGTGAGGCATATTCTTGTCCTCAAAACAAATTTGATTTCTGTAGGACAGCTTGATGGAGAAGGATATAATACAACCTTTTCAGGCTGTGAAAATAAGATTACCAAATGAGCACTCGTCATTGCTCGTGGTAAGAAGACTGACTGTAACATCCCAAAAGTCGGGTCAATGACCAAAATGGAATTTTTGGTAATTTAGTGACCAATCTCAGAAAGATTAAAAGTTTAGGGATTTTAATGAAAAATGTTGGTGTTGGATTTTATAACAAAGTTTGGAAGTAATAAGGGTATTATGGTCATTTCTCAGGAAATATTTTATTGCCCTTTATAAAGGGTAATAAGCACGTGGGAAATGAGAGAATTCTCCAGAGCTTTCTTTCTTTCTTCTTCTTCTCCAACCGTGAGCTTCAAGAGAAAATGTGAGTTTTATGAATTCTTGATTATTTGTGGAATTAAGGGTTGGGTTTTGATCATTAGATAATAACTAAGCTTAAGGAAGCTTAAGTTATCTTAGAAATCAAAACATAAAGGAGTTACAAAATATTAAAGAAAATGAGTTTCAAAGCGAATTTCTGAAAAAGAGTTAATAAATGAATGTGGTGATGAAATTTGACTTTGTCATAGGTGTGAATAAGAAGTTATAAGTGTTAAATCAAAGTTTGGATAACATGGAAAATTGGGAATGATTCTTAATTTTAAGAATCATGAAGAGATATGAAAGATAAAGATAGCTTATATGGATATAAGTTGGTTTATAAAGTGGTAGTTGAGTTTGATGACATGTTAGGGGCTTAAAATAGAAGAATTGAGTGAAGAGTTGATGATTTTCGGGCTTGAATACAATTTATGGGCATGATGCATCGGTACACATTCAATATGTACCGATGCACTCTTAAAAGAAGAACACCGAATACCTGGAATGCATCGATGCAGTTTGAGTGTGCACCGATGCACCAATACAAATTTTGAAGGTGCATCGATGCGTTAAGGGGATGCATCGATGCATAAAAATTCGAAGCCATTTTGTGTATCGATGCACCTATAGTGCATCGATGCACCCCTAAGGAAAAATGTGAATATGGGTTTATTAAGTTTGTTTAAGTTGCTAGTATCAAATTACAAGGTGTATGTATCTAATAATTGTCTTGAAAATGTATAATTATGTAGATTCAGAGCCTGAAAGAGTTCCAGAATCATTGTCAAGTAAGATCGATCAAAGGGAAAGATAAGAGATTGGAATTGACTAGTGAGGCCAGGTGAGTGCATATTCAATAGTCTATGATAGGTGATGGGAAAAAGACTTGCGATGAGTCTATTTCCTGAAGAGTTACATATGAATTCATGATTAAAGGCATGAGTTGAATATGAGTGTATGTATGCTTGATTATATGAATTGATATGTTTTGTCTGTGCTATGTGGTTTATGTACACACACTATTAAGTGTTAATGAGAGAATATCAAATAAGTTATGAAATTATATGAATATAGAAGATAAGTTAAGAGATGTAGGGAAATGGAAATAGAGGTTTATGAAGAATCATAGGAGAATAAATTTAAGTAATAAGATAATGAAATATAAGACTATGTGAAATACATGGTTATGAGAATTAATAAAATAGAGTTATTTGATTTAATGAGAATTGAGGAAACTAAATAAGATTGAATTATAGAATGGAAAGAGAATAATATATTTATTAGGGAACTTGAATACAAAGCGCTGATATGTATATATATGATAAATTATATGCTAAAGATCTATGGGGTTATAAGGAATGTATGAAATTGAATTAATTAAATGGATTAAAGTAGTATATAAATAAAATATGATTAAGTGTAATATATATGTTTAGAAATACAACATAAGTTATATAATCTAAGGGAATATAAAGAAATAAAGCATAAAGTAGACGAAATGAGATAAGTTATTATATAACTATATGATATACGTTATCAGGTAATATGAAAGGATTCAGGAAACTTATATAAGCTATGTGAAAGTGATCTAGGTGTTTATATGTGAATTATACGGTAATAAGTTATATGAAATAAGTGTAGTGATTACCATATCATAAGAGATAAGTCAGAGAATGTGAATAATATGACCAGAAACTATGAGCCTGTGTGATGAAATGAATATATGAAGACATGGCTATGAGATATGTGATAAGAAGTTATGATTAAATGATCAAGAGATATAAACTAAGGGATATTATTGAATTACATGAAAAATGTGTTATGTGTAAGTGAATTATGTGATTATATGAATATGAAATCATAAGAGAATTTACATGAACTACGTGATTACATGTATGTGTGAATGAAACTACGAGCTTAAATGAATATGTGATATGTTACATGAATATGTGCAAGGATATAAAAGATAATGCCCATGTTATGTGTCTTGAGAGCTAGGGGTATAGTTGGCATGCCAAGAGTCGAGGGTCTACGCGGTCCTTCAGGATATATATATATATATATATTCTTTGGAACATGTGTGAAGTCTTGTGATACACATACTTGATCCCTAGTATATGTATATGATTCTTAAGGAATGATATGTGGTCCTTATGGAGATTATTATATGGCACAACGGTGCAATTCTACGCGGCACTCTGGTGCAATTCTAGGTGGCACTTCGGTGCAATTATACGAGCTGTGGTGACAGCATTAGTGCACAACCTCTATAGACTCACATATCTATGGTTCTCACATGTGTACATGGGCTAATAAAGGAAATAATATAAAAGAACCTTGCATGATAGTATGTGATTGGTTTGTAATCTTTATGGTATGAAGTGATATATGTGATATGATGATGTGAATATAGCTTGGTTAAAAGGAATTGATGCAAGAACATATGACAAAAAGATAAAGAACGAAAATAAGACTAATAAAGAGATAATAATAAATACCTTACATATGATTTACATGTTTTGTGCTAGGAAACCTGTTATAAGAATATGTGAATGATGTGTGTGTACAAGTGGATAGTGGTTGCATGACAGAATGTATGATTTTGTATGATATAATAAGTATAGATTATGAATGCATTAGTAGTGGTTATATGTTTTTATGCCTCACTAAGTCATCGACTTAGCGTGTGAGTGTTTCACACGTAGGTTTCGGAAAGCTAGAAGAAAAGTGAAGAGGAGCAAGACCGGTCAGTTACTTCTTACCAAAGATCAGATCAGAAAAGATGTCTTGAATTAGATGTATTTTGTATATTGAATATAGTTGGCATGTACTAATTGATTGAGTTAAACAAACCGCTGTGACTTTAATGAAAGTTTTAAATTTTCTCGAGTTTTTGTCATGAGTCAAAGTTTGAAAAGTCAATGTGACATCTCGGACGCGTATCCGGGTCCGGTACGGGTTGGGGGTGTTACATTTAATGGTATCAGAGCTAAGGTTTAGCCGATTCTAGGCTTAAACCGAAGTTAAATGAGTTTTAAAGATGTGTACATGCCAACATAAAGTTGAAATTTTTTTTGATCTGATAGTGTAAGGAGTGTGTTGTCTTGCTAATAGAGTTAGATTGCTAAGTTATAATAGAAATATTATTATGATAATTCTGAAATAAAGGGAATGGTGATATTCCTGATTGTTATAGCTATTCATCTGCCCTGGCCAGGCAGGATGAAGAGCGGACACCTCAGGAAATGCCTAGTAAGATCAAAAGTTGATTTCAGAAAGCTGAAATCATATCTGAATAATGATAGAAAGTTTTCATTGTTTTGAATCAGAAATACGATATGGAGTAGTTTTGTTATTACGTGGATAAGATAGAATATGGTGAACAAGTGTCACCATAAGATTGTTAAAAAGATCAAAGGATGTGGTGAGTATTTGTATAAGAATTCAAGAATAGATGCATCAGGGACAAGTGTATAAGAGATATAGAAATAGAGTTTATGAATTTAAGACAAAAGGATAGTACTATGTTTAAGCAAGAATATGGATATGATAAGGGTTTGCATTTTAGATGGAAAGAGTTAGCGTTGGCTAACCAGATTATGTGGTGGAAAAGGTATAGAAATATAAAATTTTAGGATGTTGTCAGGATAAGACAACCAAGATGAGGAGGATTGGGATACAGTTGTATATTTTGATCATGATAATGTGACATAGTGAAGAATATGAGGATTTGTATGTTTAAGTAAAGCTAAGGATTGATAAGATGAGTTTAAGAATTGGTACATCAGTGATCAGTTTATAAATAAAGGAAGTTAGAATGTTGAGTTAGAACAACGGAAATTTCATGAAGTATGAGAATAAATGTGGATTTGATAAGTTAAGTAAACTATCGTTGGGATAATTTCGACTGAAAGAAATATATATTAATGGTTCGATGAAGGTTTATGTTTTAGATTGGAATATTTGGTGGTGACTAACATAATTATGTGATGATAAGTGTATTAAGTTGAAGGATTATAAAATGTTGTCAGGGTAAATTAACTAATTATGGTGTGAATTGAGACATGATTATGTATTTTGATCACAGAAATGTAAGGTAATGAAAGAGATAAGAGAATAATATTGTATACGAATAAGAGTGTGGGTTGGATAAGTGAGTAAATTGTACTGATTGGATTTCAACTTAGAAGATGAATATGATTAGTCTGATTAGGGCTTATGCCCTAAATTGGAAAAGTTGTGATGGATTAATTGTAATAGTATGGATAATAAAGTTATAAGATTTGAAGAAAAGATAAAGTTAAGTTAATTAAGTATGATGTGGATTTGGATATAGTTTTGATCATATAGATATGATGTTGGCAAGGAAATAAGTATTTGTATGTTTAAAAAGGAGTTTTGAGGAAGAAAATACAAGTACAAGAGATGGTAAAGAATGAGGTTTTGTATAAGTAAAGCGGATTATCAAAGTTATGAAGATGCGATGAAGATTAGTAATTAGGGATAAGTATAAACGATATGAAAAGAGTATGAGAGCTGAAGAAAAGATCTGATCTATGTTATAAGGAGATTTTGATTTTGGAAGAATGAAAGAATAAAGGGATAGGAAAAGAAAAAGATGGAGGTTAAACGATCAAGTAAGACAAGAGGTATATTGAGATATAAGTTATAAGTTTGATATTGAATAATACAATTTTCAATTATTAGAAGAACGAGAATGGGTGATTATTCTTTAAACAAATACGTAAGGGTTATATGAAAAGATTGTGTGTATAGTAATACATACAAGGATTAAGAAATAAGCAAAAGCTTGATTTATGTGCAAAACACATAGAGAATGATGAAAAAGATCAATTGATCCATAATAGTGAGGATTAAAGATTTGAGGTTGTTGTCTATATAATGAATAATATTATACAGACTTATAAAGATGTGGACGTATATTAAGAATTGAGTATGGGAAAATGGTAAGTTGCTAGCGGTAGCAGGAAATATTAAGGGAAGCAACATGGAAATATTAAAAGACATGATATTATAAAGCCATGCAGTGAAAATTCGAGGACGAATTTTCTTTGAAGGATGGGAGATTTGTAACATCCCAAAAGTCGGGTCAATGACCAAAATGGAATTTTTGGTAATTTAGTGACCAATCTCAGAAAGATTAAAAGTTTAGGGATTTTAATGAAAAATGTTGGTGTTGGATTTTATAACAAAGTTTGGAAGTAATAAGGGTATTATGGTTATTTCTCAGGAAAGATTTTATTTCCCTTTATAAAGGGTAATAAGCACGTGGGAAATGAGAGAATTCTCCAGAGCTTTCTTTCTTTCTTCTTCTTCTCCAGCCGTGAGCTTCAAGAGAAAATGTGAGTTTTATGAATTCTTGATTATTTGTGGAATTAAGGGTTGGGTTTTGATCATTAGATAATAACTAAGCATAAGGAAGCTTAAGTTATCTTAGAAATCAAAACATAAAGGAGTTACAAAAGATTAAAGAAAATGAGTTTCAAAGCGAATTTCTAAAAAAGAGTTAATAAATGAATGTGGTGATGGAATTTGACTTGTCATATGTGAATAAGAAGTTATAAGTGTTAAATCAAAGTTTGAATAACATGGAAAATTGGGAATGATTCTTAATTTTAAGAATCATGAAGAGAAATGAAAGATAAAGATAGCTTATATGGATATAAGTTGGTTTATAAAGTGGTAGTTGAGTTTAATGACATGTTAGGGGCTTAAAATAGAAGAATTGAGTGAAGAGTTGATGATTTTCGGGCTTGAATACAATTTCTGGGCATGATGCATCGGTACACATTCAATATGTATCGATGCACTCTTAAAAGAAGAACACCGAATGCCTGGAATGCATCGATGCAGTTTGAGTGTGCATTGATGCACCAAGACAAATTTTGAAGGTGCATCGATGCGTTAAGGGGATGCATCGATGCATAAAAATTCGAAGCCATTTTGTATATCGATGCACCTATAGTGCATCAATGCACCCCTAAGGAAAAATGTGAATATGGGTTTACTAAGTTCGTTTAAGTTGCTAGTATCAAATTATAAGGTGTATGTATCTAATAATTGTCTTGAAAATGTATAATTATGTAGATTCAGAGCCTGAACGAGTTCCAGAATCATAGTCAAGTAAGATCGATCAAAGGGAAAGATAAGAGATTGGAATTGACTAGTGAGGCCAGGTGAGTGCATACTCAATAGTATATGATAGGTGATGGGAAGAAGACTTGCGATGAGTCTATTTCCTGAATAGTTACATATGAATTCATGATTAAAGGCATGAGTTGAATATGAGTGTATGTATGCTTGATTATATGAATTGATATGTTTTGTATGTGCTATGTGGTTTATGTATACACACTATTAAGTGTTAATGAGAGAATACCAAATAAGTTATGAAATTATATGAATATAGAAGATAAGTCAAGAGATGTAAGGAAATGGAAATAGAGGTTTATGAAGAATCATAGGAGAATAAATATAAGTAATAAGATAATGAAATATAAGACTATGTGAAATACATGGTTATGAGAATTAATAAAATAGAGTTATTTGATTTAATGAGAATTGAGGAAACTAAATAAGATTGAATTATAGAATGGAAAGAGAATAATATATCTATTAGGGAACTTGAATACAAAGCGCTGATATGTATATATATATGATAAATTATATGCTAAAGATCTATTGGGTTATATGAAAAGGTTATAAGTAATGTATGAAATTGAATTAATTAAATGGATTAAAGTAGTATATAAATAAAATATGATTAAGTGTAATATATATGTTTAGAAATACGACATAAGTTATATAATCTAAGGGAATATAAAGAAATAAAGCATAAAGTAGACGAAATGAGATAAGTTATTATATAACTATATGATATACGTTATCAGGTAATATGAAAGGATTCAGGAAACTTATATAAGCTATGTGAAAGTGATCTAGGTGTTTATATGTGAATTATACGGTAATAAGTTATATGAAATAAGTGTAGTGATTACCAGATCATAAGAGATAAGTCAGAGAATGTGAATAATATGACCAGAAACTATGAGCCTATGTGATGAAATGAATATATGAAGACATGACTATGAGATATGTGATAAGAAGTTATGATTAAATGATCAAGAGATATAAACTAAGGGATATCTGTGAATTACATGAAAAATGTGTTATGTGTAAGTGAATTATGTGATTATATGAATAAGAAATCATAAGAGAATTTACATGAACTACGTGATTACATGTATGTGTGAATGAAACTACGAGCTTAAATGAATATGTGATATGTTACATGAATATGTGCAAGGATATAAAAGATAGTGCCATTTTATGTGTCTTGAGAGCTAGGGTATAGTTGGCATGCCAAGAGCTGAGGGTCTACGCGGTTCTTCGGGATATATATATATTCTTTGGAACATGTGTGAAGTCTTGTGTTACACATACTTGATCCCTAGTATATGTATATGATTCTTAAGGAATGATATGTGGTCCTTATGGACATTATTATATGGAACTACGGTGCAATTCTACGCGGCACTCTGGTGCAATTCTTAATGGCACTTCGGTGCAATTATACGAGCTGTAGTGACAGCATTAGTGCACAACCTCTATAGACTCACATATCTATGGTTCTCACATGTGTACATGGGCTAATAAAGGAAATAATATAAAAGAACCTTGTATGATAGTATGTGATTGGTTTGTAATCTTTATGGTATGAAGTGATATATGTGATATGATGATGTGAATATAGCTTGGTTAAGAGGAATTGATGCAAGAACATATGACAAAAAGATAAAGAACGAAAATAAGACTAATAAAGAGATAATAATAAATACCATATGATTTACATGTTTTGTTCTAGGAAACTTGTTATAAGAATATGTGAATGATGTGTGTGTACAAGTGGATAGTGGTTGCATGACAGAATGTATTATTTTGTATGATATAATAAGTATAGATTATGAATGCATTAGTAGTGGTTATATGTTTTTATGCCTCACTAAGTCATCGACTTAGCGTGTGAGTGTTTCACACGTAGGTTTCGGAAAGCTAGAAGAAAAGTGAAGATGAGCAAGACCGGTCAGTTACTTCTTACCGAAGATCAGATCAGAAAAGATGTCTTGAATTAGATGTATTCTGTATATTGAATATAGTTGAATGTACTAATTGATTGAGTTAAACAAACCGTTGTGACTTTAATGAAAGTTTTAAATTTTCTCAAGTTTTTGTCATGAGTCAAAGTTTGAAAAGTCAATGTGACACCTCGGACTCGTATCCGGGTCGGGTACGGGTTGGGGTGTTACATTGACACTCTCTATGTAACCTCAAACTTAGAGAATATCATTGCAGTAGCAGATGCTGATGGAAAATCAAACCTATGGCACCAAAGGCTTGGCATATGAGCGAGAAAGGGATGAAGACACTTTTGTCAAAAGGGAAACTGCCGGATTTAAAGAATATAGATGTCGGACTATGTGAAGATTGCATCTTTGATAAACAAAAGAAAGTCAATTTTGCAAAGATTGGAAAGATACCCAAGGCTGAAAAGTTAGAGTTGGTTAATACTGATGTATGGGGATTATCTCTAGTTCCATCTCTTGCAGGCTTACTATATTATGTCACCTTCATCGATGATTCTACAAGGAAGGGGTTACCTTCAGAAAATGGAAGGACATGGTGGAAAATGAGATTGGTTTGAAAGTCAAGCGGTTGAGGTCTGATAATGGAGGAGAGTACAGAAATAGTAGATTCAAAGAATTTTGCACAAACAATGGGATCAAGATGGAGACAACAGTTCCGATGACACCGCAGCAGAATGGCGTAGCAGAGCGCATGAATAGAACTCTGAATGAACGTACCAGAAGTATGAGGATATATGTCGGCTTGCCTAAATTGCTATGGACTGAAGCTATCAACACTGCAGCTTACCTGATCAACCGTGAGCCCTCAGTTCCCTTGGATGGTGGAATACCAAAGGAAGTTTGGAGCAGAAAAGAAATAAACCTTTCACACTTAAGAGTCTTTGGTTGTATTTCTTATGTACACATAAATTCTGCAGAAAGAAGTAAACTTGATGCCAGGTCCAACAAATGTGTCTTTGTTGGTTATGGTGGTGATGAGTTCGGTTACCGTTTTTGGGACTATGAAAATCGAAAGATCATCAGAAGCAGAGAAGTCATTTTTAATGAGAATGTGATGTACAAAGATAGGTCAACCATAGAATCAAGTAGCTCCAATACCGAAGCTTAAACAAAGGAATTTACTGAGTTTGAGGAGATTTCTGGAAATGATGTTTAGATCAGTCCTGAAGCAGTTCAAGAAGAACCATGCACACCAGAACTAAGATGTTCCTCCATAATTCCTAAACCAACCTAGTGTTATTCGCCTTCTTTGCACTACTTGTTGCTGACTGACAATTGTGAACCAGAGTACTATGATGAAGCAATGCAGGTAAAGGATTCAGTCAAGTGGGAGTCTTCCATGAAAGATGAGATGGACTCGATTATGTCAAATTAGACGTATGAATATGCTGAATTACCACCATGCAAGAAAGAGTTTCATAACAAGTGGGCTTACATGATCAAAGAAGAGCACGATGGGAGCAAATGCTACAAATCAAGATCGGTTGTCAAAGGTTTTCAACAAAAATAAGGTATTGACTACAATGAAATTTTCTATCTAATCGTGAAGCTATCTAAATCATACTGGTGTTGAAAATTGTAGCTGTAGAGAATCTACATCTTGAGCAGTTAGATGTAAATACAGCTTTTCTTCATGGTGATTTGGAGGAAGTAATCTATATGACGAAGCCATACGGCTTCATAAAGGCAGACAAGAAAAACCTGGTATGCAGGTTGAAGAAGAGCTTGTATGGTTTAAAACAAGCTCCTAGACAGTGGTACAAGAAGTTCGATAGCTTCATGGGTAGAAATGGTTTTACCAGATGCCAAGCAGATCATTGTTACTACATCAAGAAGTTCGACAACAACTTCATTATTTTATTGTTGTACGTTGATGACATGCTCGTTGCAAGCTCAAACATGCAAGAGATTATAAACTTGCAAGATCTGGGCATTGCAAAGCAGATTCTTGGGATGGGGATTAAGAGAGACACAAAGTCGGGGACTTTAATGTTATCACAGGCTGAGTACATCAACAAAGTACTCTTCAGGTTCAACATGCAAGATGTTAAACCAGTAAGTACACCTTTAGGTGTTCATTTTAGACTCTCCAAAGAACAGTCACCAAAGACGGAGGAAGAATATAATATCCCAAAATCGGGGCTAGTGGCTAAAATTAAAACTTTGAAGTCTGATTTTGAAAGATTTAAAAGTTCAGGGATTAAATTGGAATATTTAGTGGATGTTAGTTGGTAATTATTAAAGGAAATAAAGGGTAAAATAGTCATTTGACCAGAAAGATTTTTATCTTTCTTTTGAGGCTATAAAACACGTGGAAAGGGTGAGAAAGAAAAGAAAAGTCTGGAGCTTGGGTTATCTCCTTCCTCTTCTCTTCCCGTAAGCTCCATGGCAAAGGTAAGTTTAATTTTAGTTAGTTAATTCTTGAGTTTTAAGCTTAGTTTTGATTCTTGGGGTGCTAAGAAAGATTATTTAGAGATTAAAGTATGTTGAAACTTCAAAATGGATGAGTTAGAGAGGATTAAATATGAAGAGTTTTTAAGTGAATTATTGAAATAAAAGGAGTTAATAGATTTTGAAGTTGAATTTGACTTGTCAATGGTTAAATTAAGGAATATGAAGTGTTAAAGTGGATTTAGAACATGTTGAAAATTGAGTACGATTCTTGAATTTCATAAAGAAATGAATCATAAAATGGGATTGGAACTTAGTGAGGCCAATGTGAGTGCATATTAGATAGTTTATTATGTTTAATGGAAATAAAACTTGTGACAAGTCTATTTCCTATAGTAAAATGCATGAATTCATTAATATGAGCATATGTTTGATATGTTACATGTGTGTCATTGATTGTTGCATATGTTAATGATATGTGTGAATACATGTTTATATGATACATGTTAAGTGTCCATGATATATATACACATGATAATATGATATAAGTTAAATTATGTAATATGATACATAACTATAAGATAAGTAAAGGAATGTATATATGATAGAGATTATGTATGAGATATATGAGAAGAGGTAGATGTGATTAGGTGAAAAAGAATACAAACATATATTAAGCCATGTTATATGTGATAAATGAATGATATGAAAAGTGACATGAACTACGTGAAAAGAAGATACATGATTACATGTAAATGTGAAAGAAGTTATGAGCTTATATGAACATGTGATATGAATGTGTATATATGATACAAGTTATGCGACATAAGCTACGTGATATGTGACAGTGAACTACGTATTTATATGAATATGTGAAATGATATAATGCTAATGCCCATGTTATGTGTAAAAAGAGCTAAAGGTATAGTTGGCATACCAAGAGTCGAGGGATTATCAATGGTCCTTCGGGACATAGTGGTCCTTTGGGACATATACAATGGTCCTTCGAGACATATACAGTGGTCCTTCGGGACTTAGTGGTCCTACGGGACAAATTCTATGTGCCCCTAGTGGGAATTATAAGAGTTGTGGTGACAGCATAGTGCACAACCTCAATGTACTCGCATATCTATAGTTCTCACATATGTATATGGGCTAACAAAGAGATAACAATAAATATATATATATTACATGTAAAGTATATGCTTTTGTAATATGAATTGCATTATATGATTATATGATGATGTGTGTATTGCTTGGTTAAATGAATCATATGTGGCTTAAAGGAATAGACATACGAGTATATGATTATAAGACATAAATGATAAGAATATGGATAGTGGAATAAGGTTAGTAATAGAAATAGTGTGAGATATGTATATGTGTATATTACATTGTATGTAATGTTATATTGTTTTGGTGTGACATCATGAGATAATGTGTTCCTGCATGTTTAAATAATTAGAGTTCTTTTATAAATTTAATGTCTCACTAAGTCATAGACTTAGTGTGTGATTATTTCACACGTAGGTTACAGAAGCGAGAAGAGAAGCTAAGAAAAGCAAGACATGTCAGCATTCCCTTACAAAGTTTCAGATAAGAAAATAGATGATTTAAATGTATTTGGTTATTTTGAATATAGTTGACATGTACTAATGGATTGAGTTGAATATGCTTTGAATGGTTTGTAAAACAATTTGATAGTATTTATTACTGTAAAGTAATTATTTTCTCAAATGAGGAAATTAAGATTTTAGTGGATTTGTAAAGAACAGAGTTTTGAAAGGTCAATGTGACACCTCGGGCTCGGATCCGGGTCGGATATAGGTTGAGGGTGTTACAAAAAACGTGCACACATGGTGAATGTGTCGTATGCCTCAGCAATTGGAAGTCTGATGTATGCCATGGTTTGTACTAGACCAGATATTGCTCATGCAGTGGGAGTTGTTAGCAAGTACATGAATAATCCGGGCAAGGTACACTGGGAAGCAGTCAAATGGATCCTCAGATATCTGCGGAGTACTACAAACAAAACACTTTGCTTCAAAGGTAGATATACGATACTGATAGGCTATATAGATGCTGACTTAGCCGGAAATGTTGACATCAGAAGAAACACTACATGGTATGTCTATACTCTAGTAGGTACTACAGTGAGTTGGGTTTCTCAACTACTGAAGATAGTTGCTCTCTCCACAACTGAAGCAGAATATGTCGCTATTACGGAAGCTAGCAAGGAGATGGTTGGCTCCAAAGTTTATTGGAGAATTAGGCAAGAAACAAGAAAACAATGTCTTGTATTGCGACAATCAAAGTGCTATCCATCTAGCAAAGAATCTATTTTTTTTCATTCCAGGACGAAGCATATACAACTGTGATATCATTTTATTCGGTCTCTTCTGGAAGATGGGATTTTGAAACTTGAAAAGATTAGTGGAGCTCAAAATCTGGTAGACATGTTAACAAAGACGGTGACTACGGAAAAACTAAAGTTGTGTTTAGCTTCAGTTGGCATGCTAGAGTAACAAGACCAGAAATGTTGTTGCATCGATCGAGGTGTGAAGATAGATTAAAATCAGTCTTCAAGTGGGAGATTGTTGAAAGTCAATTAAGGGGTGTATTGAATTCGGTGGATTGGGCACCGAATTCGGTGCATTTAATTTTTGTTGAAAATGATAATAGAGAAATTGTATTTTAGTCCCTGTACTTTTAGGGTATTTACAAGATTAATCCTTAAGCTTCAACTATAAATATCTTAACCCATTTAGCTTCAAAATCATCCCAAATCATTTCTTTTTCCCAATACTAAAGAGTTTAGAGAGTTTTCTTGTGAGTTGTGAGTGTTTTGTAAATACCTGTAAATTTTCTCTCTTTATTAAAAGATCTGTAGCAGTCTAAAAACGTTAACATAATTGGCCGAACTCCGTTATCAATTTCGGGTATTATTTTTCCCTTTTATTTTGCATTCTCATTAATCTGGTTATAGAGAAATTACTCGTTTAATGCCCAACACAAACAACCAATCTGAACGGTGGACCACAATAGAATGGCGAGTCGACCAACAATCCAGTTTCAAGCCCATCGGACGGTGGACTATGGATATCGAACGATGAAGAAATCAAAAAGTCCAACATCTATTTGGGGAGATTGAGACGTTTCACAATGAAACAGAGGTTAAAATTGAGTTTAGGTGGTCGAAAATGTGTGGTTTGGAAAGTTTGGGCTTCATCGGCCTACGAATGCGACTGTTGGCGACTAAACGAATCAAAACTAATAATTTATGTACTAAACACATAGTTTACCCTTAAAAACCCAGTGCTTTACTTGGGTTTTATTTCTACCAGCGCAGTCAACTTATTAACGGCGTCTTTTAAGGCTTAACTCTCAAAGTTAGCAAGCGAGAAAGAAAGTGCCCGCGCGTGCATTTTTGGGAGCTTCTATTTTCAGTTTTCTCGTAAGAAAATAATTAATTAATTATTGGTTGATAACAAATTAATTAGTAATTAAAATTAATGTTTAAAATTTTAATATATTACTATTAAATTGTTATACTAATTATTTCATTATGTTATTCAAAGCTCATAATATTTAGATATGTATTACGTACAAACTTATAATCGGAGACAAAAATTTAAAAAAGGTATTATTGAATTAATAAATTGTATGGGATCAAAATGAATTTTACTATTATTTTTATTTAAAATTTTATTAAATTTTAGAAGGACTAAATCATAAATGTATCATGTTCCAGAGGGCCAAAGTATAATTTCGCCGTTATTAATTAAAAAATTTACATATTTTAAAAGGATAGAAAAATATGCAAAGGTGCATATACTATTTAAAATTTAATTCATGTACTTTATTTTAATTTAAAGATTAAGTTCATATACTATTTTTTATTTTAAAAAATTAATACCTCCCTTTAACTTCTATTAAATTTAACATTATGAGTTGGCCTGCCAACTTAAAGAAGGTAAAATACTTTTTCATCCCTTATGTTTAAAGATTTTGTCAATTTAATCTTTAAAGAAAAAATTAAAATTTAGAACCATACAATTTCAAATTGTCCATATTTATGCTATTATAACTTTTAAGGTTAAATTGACTAAAGTTATAAACGAAAATAAACAAAAAATTATTTTAATTTTAATTTTTTAATAATCTAGAGTAAATACAATATAAATTATTTTAATTTTTATTATTGTTTTTTAATAATATAGAGTGATTTCAATATAACATCCATTCAAAATTTTCTCAATTTATTAACAACACACAATCTTACAGACACAATTACTTGAATTCAAGTTATCTAAGGAGAATAACATTTCCTTTTACCACCAAGACTACTCAATGAGTTCAATTTATTATTATTATTATTAGATTAACAATTAACTATAAAAAATTATAAAGAGATGGAGACTTTTAAATAAAAATAAAAAAAAACCCGAAATTACAAAATTAAAGTAAAAAGATAAAATTTTAAATTTTATTACAATATAAAAATTTGACATATTTAATAGTTTTTAAATTCATGTTCTCAAATATGGAACCTTTAGATCTGAAAACAACAATCATGTGAAAGTATAGAATGAATGATGATTTCAAAATCCATACACTTCCTCTTGATCATAGTTGGGCCAAACTAGACATTGAAATGATTGAAGAAAACATGGTTGGGGCATACAAATTACAGAGAATGTCCCAAGAAAAGATACTACTATTCAAACTCACACTTCATTACTAATAATCTCACTGAAAATTGTATTTTACCTTGATTTTTTTTTTTTTTTTACAAATAGTTAACGTATTTACTTACCAATACCATGTTACATATGCCCAAAAAAGGGCTAAAGTAATGCTCAGCCAAAGAATCTTACCTTCCTCTTATACCGGGAGGTTCAGAAATTTAAACATCTTTCCGCATTGTTAATCCAATCCAAGAACAAGCTTGATGAAGATAAATCATATGCAGAGCCACTTGGAATAAGAAATAATGGGGAAAACAGAGGTGCAAGTGGGAGAAGAGAACCAGAGGGACGATCTCGAACTGGCGTCTCAATTGTCGAATGAGTTTGAAGGGATTTCACTGGCATTGAAACCTGGTTGAAGCAAGCAACAATCCAAAATCAGGGATGGAGCCAAAGGGCGGAAGACAGGTACCTAAAACATTTTATCCCGCCCCCCAACACATTCTTTATTTTGCTCTTTATTCGGATTCTTAATTTTACCTAAAGCATCCATGTCCAATATCTGTCTGACACATTCAACTATGAGCTATGATCCTCTAGATATATCTTAAACATAAAACTTGAGCATAACCATGTCGGTTACGTAATCATCTCTGACAGCCAAATTTAGATGACATAGAACAGACCTACATGTACATGCATTTGAAGTGGGGACACTTGAATTATTTTACTCGGTTGTGAGGGTCAAACATGAGTATATGTTCAATTTTTCCAAGATTTTCACGTATTTGGAGAACACTTAGAAGGATCAGATCCCAATATGAATGTCCAGATATGTGTTGGATAGGAGTACTTCAAGAAAATTGAAAAGTCAACAAATCAAGAAGAAAAACTTCTGAATAATCGATGTTTGGAGTGATTTATTACGGAATATTCAACAAAACACAGACAATATTCAAAGAATAGAAACACCAAATTAAATCAATTTATATTGCAATGAGATTGAGAACTGGGCATTAACTTTATTACTTTAAAACTATAATTGACAAGAAAAAAAGTAAATTCATTACATATCAGTCTGTATTGCTCATTAAATTTGTTTTCATGTCATGAATGATAGATGATGTACTTGCATATGATGTAATGCAAGGATTCAAATGGACTGAGTTCTTGTTTCATCAGTATTGCTGGCATGCTTTCACAAACTATTGCATAAAAATTGCTGATTTTTAGTTTCCAACTTCTCACGCATACTTCATTCAAAATACAATAAGCTAAATATAAATTTAAGTGCATAATTGATCTATTGGTTGTTACCTTTCATTCTCCTGTCCATTGTATTAATTCACTACGGTTTACTAATATCTTTGGGACTTGTTCCTCAGCTTCGGTATCATTAACAACACCCCGGCATCTTGGAAAACCACAGTAGCATGCCAAACGCTCGTCAATGGAAAAGAACCTTCAAGACAGAAGTCAGTGACGATTGTGGAACATAATTAATGAAAAAACTGATGCATAGGATTAGAGGAGAACCTATAATCATATGTCAGCTCCTCCCATCGTTTAATATCTCTCTTTGCAAAAATGATAATGTGCTCATCACCATGAACACTAATAACTCTCGAGTAGCAATTGGGCTGCACAAAGGGCAAAAGAGAAAAATCATTAACATCTTTTCTATGCATTTTGTTCAATAGAAACTGATAAGAGTTACAATGCCACATAAGCATTTTTAGAAGTATTTCTGCCTGGTCAACACAAACTACAATTCGTATCATACTAGAATAACTTGATTACATCAAAGGAACTTTTATACTCCCCCTGTCACGTTGTCTTTGACCCTATTCACTTCAGATAATCTCAAATTTATTCCATGTCCAAGATGCAAACAACATGCTTCTTCATTAACTATCTAAAGAAAACATTTTCATTCATTACCATCTCATAAATACACCATTTAGTGGACTCCTAATGACCATGTGAAGGTAAAAGTGGAATAAATTTAAACATGCATGACAAGAATAATAACTAAAAAGAACTACAGAAATATCAGATGTAGCCAGACAAATTGAGACAGAAGGGTATGAAGCAAATTAAATCACAAAGTTAGGGTTGAAACTTTTTCATCTTGTACCATTTCACACACTCATCTTTACCCATGCAAGTGGAAAAATGGAAAGAAAACAAAAATCTATGGCAAGAATTCTGATGCAAACATCTTATGAAGCCAAATGATTAGAAACAGAAGGGCACAAAGCATTCTATATCACCAAAAGCAAGGGTGAAAAGTACTTACTTCACATGAGTGATTGATTAGATGTGCTACGCTTCCTGCTCTAGTGGCATCAATCACTCTTTCATTATCAATTCGAAACAAATAGGTGCCAGCACCCTGAGAGATAAATTACTTAGCATCTTTCAAACTTTGATAATGAGCTCTCTAAGATTGCCCATAGGACAATAATCCAGACATGCAAATGTATGAGATAATGAAGAACGTACCACTAATGAGTTGTAAATGAAATGTTCCCTCCTATCAGCTATGGAAGGTCTAACAAGTTCGCCAGTATATTCAATCATCTACAGAGAATAAGCGTTACATTTCATGTACTCTAGAAAAAGGTCCAGAGAATCCTACAACGTATTAAAGCACATTAATTTACCATGTCTCCTGCCCTATGTGGATGCTTTGCAAAGATTCCAAACCCGTGAATTCCTGATTTCCCTACAGACAAATGCAATTCCAATTACCCAAGAAAAACTAGGACAAAAATGAATGCCACACAACAAAAAGGAACAAGTGACTATTTTAAACTTCCAGATTATTCTTTAAAGAGGAAAAACTAAACTACTAGCCATAGATTGCAGTGATTATGTCATTAAGCAGAATAAAATACTACACTAGTAAACATATACTCAAAAGCGTTGGAATGATCCTTCAAGGGTGGCACCCAATAGGTTTGGGGTTTGAATAGATCTACAATCACTGATTTTACTCACAAGGCAGCCTCCTTTTTACCTAAAAAGGGATGTTATTTGATTTCAATTTGTCAAGAATATCTAAATTAAATATTAGAATTGTTAACTAGATATTTTATTCTGTTAGTTATTAGATAGGATCAGTTTTAATTAGATAGAATCACTTTTTATTCTGTTAGTTATTAGATAGGATCAGTTTTAATTAGATAGAATCAGTTTTATTCTGTTGCTAATTTTATGTATCCTTTTATGTAAAGTTGTTACATTGTAAATTCTATTTAAGTCAGCCATATTCGACAGAAATAAAATATGAGTTATTCGGAACAAGTTTTTCCGACTTTATGGTATCAGAGCCAAAATGGCCAAACCCTATGATGATCCTCTGGTATCGACTCTATGAGTTCTACTCGCTCACCCTCAATCACCCTAAACACTGAATCCTTCCAAAACATATTCATCACTTCTCACAAGTTGAATGGAAATAATTTCTTACAGTGATCACAATCTGTAAAACAATTTATTCGTGGCCGTGGAAAATTCGGCTATCTCTTAGGTACCACTACGAAACCTGCCGAAGAAGATGAAGAATCTGAAAGATGGGAGGCAGAAAACTCGATGATTATGTCTTGGCTCATAAATTCCATGGACCCGAGTATAGGGAGAACTTATCTCTTCCTACCTACTGCTCATGACATTTGGAATGTTGTGAACGAGACCTATTCTGATCTCGGGAACGCAGGACAATGGTTTGAGCTAAAAACTCGGTTATGGAGGCTAAAACAAGGAGAAAAAACTGTCACTCAATACTACACCGACCTCAATACCTTGTGGCAAGAGGTTGACATGTTCAGCTACTACAAATGGAGTTATGCTAAGGACAGGGCTCTATTCCAGAAGATGGTGGAAAAAGAATGCGTCTTCGAATTCCTTGGCGGCCTTAACAAGGAATTGGATGAAGTCAGAAGGCGCATTCTTGGTCGTGAACCACTACCAAGCACAAGAGAAGTCTTCTCCGAAGTCAGACGAGAAGAGAGCCGACGGACAGTCATGCTTGGAGGCCACTCACCAAATCCCACAGAGTCTTCTGCCTTGTTCTCAGGTCAGCCACCACGTTGCAACGATCGTCGGAACGACAGAGATTGGCCAATCTGCGAGCAATGCAACAAGCCGGGACACACTAAAGCCAAGTGTTGGAAGCTACACGGGAAGACAGCCGAGAATTTTTCAGCCAATCGGAATTCTCGTAATGTAAAGAGATTCCATGCCTCATCTGAAGATGCTTCTGAAGAGCCGAAACCTGCCTCAGAACCGTCTGCCTTCAGCAAGAACAACTAGAGCAATTGTATCAACTAATGAGTTCCCATTCCATATCTAACACTCCTAACCCATCATCTTATATTGCCTCTTCATCATTAGCCCAAAAAGGTACATATCCTACAGCTTTCATAGTCGGTTCTAAATCAAACCCTTGGATCATAGATTCAGGGGCAACAGATCACATGACCGGTAGTTCCTCCATATTCTCATCTTATTTTCCTTTATCTGGTAATCTGAAAGTAAAAATTGTTGATGGTTCTCTAACCTCTATAGCTGGAAAAGGCTTTATCATTATTTTTTTGATAGAAGTTGGAGGTCTCATTAAAAACTCCCTTTGTATTCGTTCACATACTAAGAAGTATGTTAACGAACATTGGAAGGAAGAAAAGAGTACCTCAAAGTTTATTAATAAAAATACCCAATACAAAAGGTTACACATAATATCCTCCTATGGTGATATACACCATTACAACCACCATCTTAACCTCATATAACCTCAACCAAAGTCACAGTCGAATCACCTTGTTACTAATTACACCTCCAACAATAGGATTTAAACAACGCAACATAACATACAAAATTAAAGCAACACCTACAATCATATAAACTAAATCAAACCACAAATAGAAATACGAGATCTAATGAGATTCGTCTTCTTCAGGAGCCCAAGAGTTCGGCTTGAATGAAGACTCTATCTCATGCACCATGATCTTGAAGGAGTTGTCACCAACTTTCAATTCCAACGTGGCATCAATTCTCGCACCAGCCTTTGCGAGGACTTGAATTTTTTCCCGGTCAAAGGATGATGTGACTGACAGCTTTCATCGATTGCTAGTAACTGACCCCAACTATCAACAATGATCTTGAAAGTATCCCAATTCCATGCGTGAAACGGAACACCCTCGCATACTAGCCATACTCGGCGACACTCCAATATCAAACTCTCTGACCAAGCTTCCACTATGGAGAACCACTCTGCGAGAGTCTCTGATTAATCGTTCTTCACACTTCTCAATGAAGCAGTCTTCGAAAATCATTAATACCGCATTTCCAGCAGCTCTCATTAAGGAGGTCCTACATGATTAACTCAAAATGAGTTCCTTTATCAGAGGAAGGGCAATCTCATCTATGTTAATCGTATTATTCATGATTGCAAATGCATTGCTACAATAACATTTGTTGGATTTGAATTTCAAGACCCTTGTTTGGGGAAGATGATTGGCAATGCTAAGGAGGTTGATGGACTCTATCACTTGGTCACGGAAAATCCTTCAGATAAACAAGTTCAGAAACCAAGATGCTTTACTACCTTGTCTTGTGAGAATGAAATAATGTTGTGGCATTATAGGTTAGGCCATCCTAGTTTTAATTACTTGAAATATTTGTTTCCAAATCTTTTCAAAAAAAAAGGCAGTTTTTCTTTTCAGTGTGAAGTTTGTGAATTGGCAAAACATCATAGATCTATTTATCCATCTTTAAAGTATATGCCATCAAAACCTTTTTCTCTTGTGCATAGTGATATTTGGGGTCCTTAACGAGTAAAAACAGCCTCAGGATCTAGATGGTTCATCACATTCATTGATGATCACACTAGAGTCACGTGGATTTATTTACTAAAAGAAAAATCCAAGGCAACAAGTGTTTTCAAAAATTTTCACTCACTGATCTATACTCAGTTTCAAGCAAATATTCAAGTTCTTAGAACCGATAATGGCCGAGAATATTTTAATGCAATCTTAGGTGATTTTTTGAAACAAAAAAGAATTATTCATCATAGTTCTTGCGTTGATACTCCCCAACAAAATGGAGTTCCTGAAAGAAAAAATAGGCATTTATTAGAGGTGGCTAGGCTTTATTGTTTGCTATGAATGTTCCTAATCGTTTTTGGAATGAAGCACTCTTAACGTCTTATTTGATAAATCGAATGCCTACAAGAGTTCTTAATTATATCACTCCTTTGCAAGCTCTAAAGAATATGTTTCCTGAAAATAGATCTTTCACTGATTTATCACCTAAAATTTTTTATTGCATTGCTTTTGTTCATATACACGGCCAAAATAGAGGAAAACTTGATCCCCGAGCACATAAATGCATATTTCTAGGTTTTTCACCAACACAAAAAGGGTATAAATGCTTTGATCCTAAATCTGGGAAGTATTATGTGAGTATGGATGTCACGTTTTTTGAAAAACAACCTTTTTTTTGACAAAAACTCTCTTTCGGGGGAGAATGATTCTGAAATGAGTTTTTGGGAACAAACATCCTTGCCAAAATTGGTTGTAAATAGCTCAGTGGAACCAATTCATATTTCTGTAACTAATCCTAGGATTTCACAACCTATAAATTCACAATCTCGTGAGACTCAGGTAGAAACCAACTTGGAACCACCTACTGAACTTCGTGTTTATTCTAGAAGGATGACTCGACCAAGTAATGTTTCATTGGCCCCCAAGGTATGCCAACCATCGGACTCGACTATGGTCTAAGGTACGACTTCTCTTTCTTCTCCAAATTTAGAGCCTTCTACAGAATTCTTTGAACCCATAGCCTTGCGCAAAAGTGTCAGATCATGTACCACAAAACATCCAATATCCAATTTCATGTCTTATCATAAACTCTCTCCAGATTTCAAAGCTTTTTCCACCAGGATTATGGATGATGAACTACCTAAGTCGATACATGAAGCTCTAGAGGTTCCGAGATGGAGAGGCAGTTTTTGAGGAGTTAAAGGCCCTGAAGAAGAATGACACGTGGGATCTAACTCCTTTACCTGAGGGGAAACGATCTGTAGGCAGCAAGTGGGTGTTCACCATCAAATACCATGCAGATAGCTCGATCGAGAGATACAAAGCAAGACTCATGGCACGAGGCTTCACTCAGACATACGGCCTTGACTACGAGGAAACCTTCGCTCCTGTGGCCAAACTAAACACCGTACGTGTCCTACTCTCACTAGCCGCCAATCTGCATTGGACTCTCAGACAGTTTGATGTGAAGAATGCGTTCCTAAACGGTGAGCTAGTGAAAGAGGTGTTTATGGAAGTTCCTCCAGGCTTTGATGAATTGAAGGATAGCAGGGTCTGCAAGCTAAAGAAATCCATTTATGGATTGAAACAATCTCCGAGAGCCTGGTTCGAGATATTCACGAGAGCTGTGAAACAACATGGTTACACTCGGGCCCAGTCCATCATACTATGTTCTACAAACACAATAATGGTAAAATTGCTATTTTAATTGTGTATGTAGATGACATTGTTATGACAGGAGATGACACAGTAGAGTTGGAGTCGCTGAAGAACTTATCTAACCAGTTTGAAGTCAAGGATCTAGGACAACTCAAATATTTCCTTGGAATGGAGGTGGCTAGATCCTCAAAAGGTATAATTATCTCGCAAAGGAAATATGTCCTCAATATCTTGAAAGAGACCGGATTACTCGGATGTAAACCAGTGGCGACTCCTATTGATCCGAATCAAAAACTCGAAAAAGAAGATGGTGCTGAGCCTGTGGACAAGAATCGGTATCAGAAGCTGGTGGGGAAACTGATTTATTTGGCTCATACGAGACCATATATTGCATTTGATGTGAGCTTGGTTAGTCAGTTTATGCATTGTCCCTCAGAAAAACACTCCAAGGTTGTTTACCGGATTCTTCATTACTTGAAAGGGAGTCCAAGAAAAGGAATCATGTTTTCAATGAATGAAAGTCGAAGAGTGGAGATCTTCACTGATGCTGATTGGGGCGGAAGTTCTACAGACAAAAGATCTACCACCGGTTATTGCTCCTTTGTCTGGGGCAACTTAGTTACTTGGAGGAGCAAGAAACAACCAGTTGTCTCTAGAAGCAGTGAGGAGGCCGAGTTCAGAGCCATGGCGCAAGGAGTATGTGAGCCGTTATGGCTTAGGAGAATCTTGGAGGAGCTGAAGGTTGAAGGAGATAAACCGATGAAGTTGTATTGCGACAACAAATCGGCAATCAGTATTGCTCAGAATCCTGTACAGCATGACAGGACCAAACATGTCGAAATAGATCGACATTGCATCAAGGAGAGGCTGGAAAATGGCGATATCTGCATACCGTTTATTCCATCATCAGAGCAGCTTGCCGATGTTCTCACCAAGGGACTGTTTTCTACGATGTTCGAAGGATTTCTGTCCAAGCTGGGAATGATTGATATCTATTCTCCAGCTTGAAGGGGGGTGTCGAGAATATCTAAATTAAATATTAGGATTGTTAACTAGATATTTTATTCTGTTAGTTATTAGATAGGATCAGTTTTAATTAGATAGAATCAATTTTTATTCTGTTAGTTATTAGATAGAATCAGTTTTAATTAGATAGAATCAGTTTTATTCTGTCGCTAATTTTATGCATCCTTTTATGAAAAGTTGTTACATTGTAAACTCTATTTAAGTCAAATCATATTCGGCAGAAATAAAATATGATTTATTCGGAACAAGTTTTTCCGACTTTTCAATTCAATGGGACAACCTCTATCCCCTACCAAGCCTTTTTACTTACGTCTTCTTTACACGGAATAGCTTATATGCACTTCAAAATTTTCCCAACCTGGACAACATTTGTAGCCCAAATTAATTATATATTTCAACCTGTAATAGGTCCCATGAGAAAAGGCCCGGAAGAAATCATTGAATCCAACCGTGCAGTGCATTTACCGCAAGTTTCTATTGGTAACATCACAGATCATAATTCTAGGACATAAAGAATGTTGACTACCATTTTCCTATCACTATCAGCAATTTTTCAGAACACATTGAATAATAATAAAGTTTTACCAGCCCTGCTTCCTTAATACTGAGGAAGTTTTACGCCCCCCCCCCACACATGCACACACAAAAAATGAAAAAGAAAAATAGTAATCACTAACCAAATGCCAGTCTTTTTCGAATGGTTTGCCTCGTGTAATCATACTTCTCAGCCACAGAGAGGATGTTGTTAGGAGCATCTAGCTGGGGAGCTTTAAGCTTGTTAAGACTAAAAGAGAATTTGATACCATTGACTCTATTGTTAGGCACTGTGGTGCCTGACATTGCATGTTGGCAGAAGCCACCAACCAAGTAGGGTTGGTTCTCTACAAACAAGCGCTTTAGGGATGCAGCGGCAAGGGCTTCAGGTTCTTTTCGGCCTCTTCTTCCAAAATGGCTGTAAGGCTCTGCACCAAACAAAAATTTGGCTTATAGTATCCAGCCTTGGTCTAACAGTAAATTAAAACCACACTGAAGCCAAAATTGCTTCTCTATATAGGATGGGTAGGATAACCTTAAATTGAATGCAATTTACCATTTCTTTAGCCAATTGAGAGAAGGAAGGTAACTTCATAGGAGTAAAAATCCCATACGCAAGGAATTATGCAATCAAGAGTGGGATTCAACATTGGTGGGATTATGAATAAGCTAAAAACATCTCACTCGTACATGAACCAGAAGAAAGATAAAATAAAGGCAATTTACTCACCATCCTGCTCAAATCTATAAGCGATCTAAAAACTGCTAGCTAGCTTAGCCAATAATACGCCTTCATATTTTGTAGATCTAAGACACCGCACCAAGCGCCCTTAAAAAAGGAGAAACTTAAATAGCCACCCATAAAGCTATCATATAAAGAAACCATGAGCCAAATTCAGATGTACACAATTTGAAATAATATTACTATAAACACCATATGCATTACTTAAAATAAATTATTAAATTGAATGAGGTTGAAATAATCCACCAAAATTTTTAAAAAAAATGCTAAGACATAGAAAGCAAGAGACATCAAAGGAATCAAACTGCAAGGTAACGAGAATACCAAAAGTACAATCAATGAAGATAATGCAACAAGCAATAGCATACCGGTCCGAGCACAACCAGATGGATTAAGAGGTGGAGTGTAATCCGAACATTGACGTATTATTCTACCAACTTGTTCATCGGATGCTTCTATTTGATCATTAGATGGTTGCCTATGCTTCTTGCAAAAGGAAAGTAGACGAATACATTGATCTTCATCATCTTCATCTACTGAGAGGAGAAACAGTCTCTCCTCATCCTCAAGCTAAGAAACAATAATAAGGCAAATTGGAAGTATATGAACCACGTTCTCCATGAGTTACAAACACAATGATTACAATTACTCAAAACAACGGAAAAATATAACTGCAAAGAATTCCCTAAAGTAATTTCACAATAGACTGATATTACCTCAACACAGAGACCAGCAACACGTGCACAAAGTGGATGATATGCTATCCGACACATAGGATTTGAACACTGAATAATAAGCATTGTATGAAACAAATATAAGCACTGAAAGCACGAGGAAAGTTATGTATAGTAGAACACAAATTAAAAATGATTATTTTGACATACTGTTAAGGTTAAAACAAACATCAAGCTTAACCAAAATGTCCATTGATGCAGGAATTCTACATTCTACATTTTCTTGGACTCAACTATGGGTGTCAGGCATTGGACTCAACCATGAGTGATATCTGTTTCTTACCTAACCATCTTATACTAAAAGACCAACAAACATGCTTTAAAGGACCTAAACAAAAGATGTTGTGCATGGACTTGAAAGACATTCACCGAGAATGATATATTTCGGACACGTTGATCTGCTTACCCAATATGACTAATACAAATCAAGCCCATTTTTCAAGTTCCGGATTTTATGGTTGTTTTCAGGGGAACAAATTGGAAAAGATAGATTCATTCAGCATTAACATATAAAACTTCTATGGTACCCATAGCTTTAAAAAGTCTAAATTAGTGAGTACTTGCTATTTCCATTTTAAGCCAAAAGAATAGAAACAATCTTTACAAAATCCTTGAAGCCCAAAGCTTAATAAAGCGTGCTAGGGCAAATGTGTAATAAGAATAGCCTCACACCAGAAGGTTAAAGGAAAAATCCTTGTTTCTCACTGCACTTTAGTGTCTTCACAACACTAGTCATTAGGGGTAGTTTTCTATTTGTTAAGAAGTCAAGCAACATAGACAAAATGTAAACATGCTCAAACACATAAAAGGTCATTTTCTTTTTCTATCGGGAGTTGGATTCTAGATAACCATGACACTCTTAAAATTAACCACAGCAGAACTGAAACAACATATACTAAAAGTTCTCGTATCAATAAGCACCCTAAATGAACATCAGAAATTCCAATAGACATCAATATCACATAGAAACTAACATAATGTAGATGGGTAAGTTTCAACAAGAAACTACAGCAAAAAAACATTAAACAACAATGTGTCATAAGCTTACTTGAATACAAGCTCCATAAGATACACCACAGATGCTACATAGCAGCTTCCACCGGTCCTGTAATATGGAACGAAATGATCAGAGAGAAAAGAAAACTTACATTATTTAAAAGTCTGATTTGCATGGAAATCAAGGGTATATGGAATTTAGCTTTGAACTGAGGTCCAAGATCCACACCAGACAACATCAAAAAGCACTAAATAAGTCGTGTGAACAAATATATATTCAAAATTACAGTAAGAGAGGTACCTTGCTGATTCTATTTAGCCCATCAATGGGTTCCATTCTCTTGACATCAGATAGACATGTTTCTGGAACATAAATGTTTAGTCAGTACATTACGTATAAAATGTAAAGACAAGAAGAAAATGTAAATTACAAGGACACAGACCAGGTATCCATATGGCACAAGCCAGATGAGCCCAACGGCCATCAGTCGTAGGCTTCATTGCACCCCCTATAAGAGATTGATTCACAGATTCAGTGATGCATAACTCTTGGCTCTGAACAAGAACTTAAGAAAGCCAAATACCTATAACAGGGCAAAGGCAGCAAGGTGGAGGGGACTCGGGTGCCCCAGGGCGGCATAAGTTGCACAACCATAGAATACCATCAACAGGCTCAAGTTCACCATAGCATCTAGCATGCACCTGGACGATCATTAATTAAGATGGAGCAACTAGAAATTTCAAAAGACAAATGTGCACCCTCATGCATTAATCACGTAGGAGAATATTAATACAATGTTGTCAAGGCATGTGCTTGATTCTTGCTTCTTGCACCTTAGCACAGCACTAGACAACAAAAGCACCTCAGGTCCTTCAGGGGCGAAGCCCATTTGATCAGGAGCACTTTTCTGTAAAGTGATAGCATAACAAAAGCATGCCTAATTGAAGTTATCTTTAATTTCTTTGATCTTTCACTTTTTTCATTTGATATACCTTTTACTGGTAAGACGGGAATAGTATTAAATTCTCTGCTTCTCAAAAATTGAGCATTCAACAACAGAAATGGACCATAAGGAAAG
Organism: Hibiscus syriacus; assembly: GCF_006381635.1. Taxonomy (NCBI): domain Eukaryota; kingdom Viridiplantae; phylum Streptophyta; class Magnoliopsida; order Malvales; family Malvaceae; genus Hibiscus; species Hibiscus syriacus. The sequence continues at coordinate 315,723 of NW_024062029.1, read as the reverse complement.
CATATATATTGACCAGTAAAAAATTTGTATATTTCGTAAATAAAGTAGACCAGACAATTGCTTGACTGTGCTTTTCTTGCCAATGAAAGCATAGACCTTTGGAGGAAACAAGGGAGGAAAGGTGTGGTTTTTAAAGTTGATTTTCGTAGAGCATATGATTCGGTTGAATGGCCGATTCTCTTGAGACTATTGAATGTCATGGGTTTTGGACAAAAGTGGATTTCATGGATTGAACAATGTGTTTCTTCAACCTAAATTTCTATTTTAGTTAATGGATCTCCAACAGAAGAATTTCATATGGGTAAAGGGTTAGTCAAGGCTGTAGTCTATCCCCTTTGTTGTTTAATATAGTTGGGTTACTCTTACATTTAATGTTGATTAAGGCTGCTGATCTTGGTCTTTTTGAAGGGTTCAAAATTAGCAGGTCAAATAATCCTTTTCACTTGACTCATTTATAATTTGCAGATGATTTAATCTTATTCTGCAGAGATTCTCCTACTCATATTCTAAATATTAGGAAAGTGTTGAGGGTGATCAGTCTTATGTTAGGGTTTCATTTAAATTTGTCTAAGAGTAATTTTTTTTTATAGGAAAAGGAGGTCTCATTAAAAGCCTCCCTCATAGTTGCTTTTAAGAAGAGGCAACTAGCGAAAGGAGGAAAAGAGTACCTCAGTAGATTAATAAACCAAGATTACATAAGACTAAAGATTACAAATAAACACCCTAAATAAAATACCAAACATAACCACTAAAACACTAAAGACAATCAACCTATCCCCTCCTTAGCTAACTTTTCTGCCTCCCAATTACAAGCCTTAGGAACTAGCCTAACCATAATGTCCCTAGCAGAAATTAAATTCCCAATTTCCCCAATCAAAGAACTGAAAAACGAAGGGGCAGCAAAAGGCCTCAAAATCCAATCCACTACCGTTTTACAATCACTCTCAAGTATTAGTCTTCCCTTTAGCACCCATTCCGAATCAGCAAACAAATCAATGCCTTCTTTAATAGCTTTCAACTCAGCAAAAAAAGGAGGACTTGGTCCCACAGCCTTAGAAAAAGCGATCAAAGTAGAGCCAATCGAATCTTTCAACAATCCTCCAATTCCACCCTTCAAGCCATCACCTCTAACCGCCCCATCCACATTGAATTTGTAAAATTCAAGTGGAGGTGGAAACCAACAAGATCCTTCTTCTTTTTAGGAGAATTAAGTGCACTCTTGTGTGTAAGCCGAGGATCCCCTATTAATAAATCGACCTGGATATTAGCCTTAGGAAATTTAGCTAAAAACCATTTGGCAAGCCTAAATCTGCAAATGAAGAACAGAGTATGACTGTCAAAGTTTGAATTTTCAAACACCACTAAATTCCTAACCTTCCAAAGCGACCACATAACCACTCCCGGTATAAAATTCCAGATAGAAGAAGGCCTTATAAAAGACCAAGAGCAAAGTAAAGACAAGGGATCTCTTGACAGAACTGTAGAAACCTCCCATAACCTGTTGAACCTATTCCACAGCTCCCAAGCAACAGGACAAAATAAAGAGATGATGAATTGTTTCTTCTTCGTTTGACATAGAGGACATAGTAAATCTACAAGAGGAACACCTATTTTCTTCAACTCCACTCTAACAGCTAGTTTTAGATGAGATAGTTTCCATAGAAATGTTTCAACCTTTGGAGGAGCCAATCCAAACCATACCCATTTGTTCCACTGAAAATTCCCTCCAGAACTGCGTATAAGTGTTGATCTACAAGCCTTAACTGAGAACAAACCATCTCCATTTCCTGAAAAAGTCAGGAAATCATCAACTGAATCCATCAAAACAATATTATCAATCAATTTCATTTGAGAGATCTATTAATCCAATTCCCAGTCGCATAAATTCCTCTCTTAATCGAATGTTCCAAACCCAACAACTGTTTTCATAACTACCGAAGTCTGCAACTGATCTTGATTTATTAGTCGATAAAGCATAAATCCTAGGGAATTGTTCTTTTAAAGTAGAATTATTCACCCAAACGTCATTCCAGAATGCAATTGATTTACCATTCTCCACTTGAATCTTCGAATTATACCTCAAACAGTCCCCAATATCATCCTTTTTCGCATAGTTGTTCAAAATTCCTCTCCAAATCCATGAATCATGAGGGTTTGCAGCCTTAGTAATTGATAGGGTTAAATTACTGATATTATACTTGCAACATACCATCTTCTTCCATTGAGAGTGTTTTTCATTTGCAAACTTCCAACCCATTTCCCAAGTAACACTCTATTAACCATAGACAAATCCATAACTCCCAAGCCACCCTCCTCATAAGGTTGACAAACCGATTTCCAATTTACCCAATGAATCCGTTTCTTTATAGGACCATCCCCCAAAGGAAATTAGCCATCAAAGAATTTAGCTTATGATTAATCTTTGAAGGAATTTTGAATATAGAGGAAAAAAATCGACAAGGATGACAAAACTGCCTTCACCAACACTAATCTCCCTGCAATCGATAATGAAGTAGCTTTCCAACCTGCTAATTTGTTGTTAAACTTTTGAATTACTGATTCCCACAACAATTCTGAATTTCTGTTTGAACCAATGGGTAACCCAAGGTAAGTCATAGGAAAAGCCCCCACACCACAACCTGCAATAGAAGCCCAATCCTATAGAATCTCCTCATCTAAATTAACACCAAACAACTTACTCTTGGATAAGTTAAGATGGAGTCCTGACATTAAACTGAAAACCCTCAAAACTCTCCTTATATTAAGAATCTGAGTAGGAGAATCCCTGCAGAATAGTATTAAATCGTCTGCGAATTGCAAGTGAGTCAAATGGAACATATTATCGTCCCTACCAACACTGAACCCTTCAAACAAAGCACAATCAGCAGCCTGGTCAACATTAAATTCAGTAATTCCTCAACTATATTAAACAGCAGAGGAGACAAATTGCATCCTTGTCTCAACCCTTTGCCCATCTTAAATTCCTTAGTTGGAGAACCATTGACTAGGACAGAAATAGAGGCAAATGAAATGCAAAAATCAATCCAAGAAATCCACCAATCTCCAAATCCCATAATTTTCAGTAATCTCAACAAAATCGGCCATTCCACCGAGTCATAAGCTCTTCGAAAATCAACCTTGAAAACAACACTTTTCCTTCCTTTTTTCCTCCAAAAATCAATAGCTTCATTGGATAAAAAGGCACAGTTAAGCAACTGCCTTCCAGGAATAAATGCGAACTGTGTGGGACTTACAATATCCTTAATAACAGAAACAAGCCTTATAGCTAGGACTTTGGAAATTATTTTGTAGAGACTGCCAACTAGGCTGATCGGTCTGTTGTCCTCGATTCCTTCAGGATTTCAGATCTTGGGGATCAAAGTAATAAATGCATGATTAACCCCATGCTCCCAAGTCCTTCCATTGTAAAAATCTTCAACAAATTTCATAATAAAAGGCTTCAAGATTGGCCATAATTTCTTAAAGAAACCCATGGTATTAATGTGGAAGAGAACATCTTAAAAGAATGGGCGTGTGAAGCAGGATGTGGGGTGGGATCTTTTCCTATGACGTATCTCGGTTTACCACTTGGTGCAAAGAAAAATTCAGATTTTCTATGGGAGCCAGTAATCCAAAAGTTTAACAACATATTAGCAGGATGGAAAGCTTCTTCATTGTCGATGGCTGGAAGATTGGTGTTGGTGAAATCGATGCTATCCTCATTGCCTATTTTTTACCTATCTATTTTCAAAATTCCGTTCAAGGTATGTCAAAAGTTGAACTCATTTTTTTTTATAGGAAATAGGCCCCGTTAAAAACCCCCTTCTTAGTTATTGTGTTGAAAAAGCACAATAACCAAAGGCAAGGGAAAAGGGTGCCCATAGTTTATTACCAAACATAGGAAATACAACCAGACCGACACACACAAACAAAACCGACTTACACCACCCCTGAAACCCCAAACTCACCAAGCCACAACCTCAGCACTCACTAACCTATTCCAAATTTAGCTAAACAGTCAGCTTCCCATTAATACATCTGCTAATATGCCTAAGAGAAACACTAAACTGCAACACTGTCTTCTGAATTTCTTTGATCAAGTCAACATAGAGAACCGGGCACAAATCTGGGTTGTTGATCCATTTTAGAGCAAGAAAAGAATCACTTTCCAAGATTAAAAAACCTTTATCCCTCCAAACTGAATCAAAAAATAACTCTAACCCTGCTTTGATCGCAAAAATCTCTGCCTGAATCGGAGGGCACGGACCTGTTGCTCTCGAAAAGGAAGCCAGCTACATATTATCAACATCCTTTAGGATTCCTCCTATACCACTTCTTCTCCAATCAAAAGTTGAACTCATTGATGGCCAAATTTCTTTGGGGAGAAGGTCCAATAAAAAAACATATACATTGGGTAAATTGGAAAACGGTGTGTCAACCATATGAAGAGGGAGTCTTGGATCTAAGCTTGGTAAATAGTGTTGCTTGGGAAATGGGTTTGGAAATTCACTAATGAAAAAGAGTCTCAATGGAAAAAGTTTCTTTGCTGCAAAAGTAATGTAAGTAACTTGACTCTATCTATATGCAATGTTGCCTCTACTCAAGACTCATGGATCTGGAGAGGTATTCTGAAAAATTATGTGAAAAAAGATGAAATAGGGAACTGTTTGAGATCTAATTCGAAGATCCAAGTGGGTAATGGTAGATCAATTGCATTCTGGAATGATGTTTGGGTTAATGATTCGATGTTAAAAAGTCAATTCCCCAGATTTTTGCTTTATCTACTATCAAATGGGGGAAAGTGGCAGATTTCGGTAGCTTCGAAAATAATGGTTGGGTTTGGAATATTCAGTTAAGGAGGAATCTATGCGATTAGGAATTAGATCAATGGGTTGCCTTAATGTCTTTGATTGAGAATATAGTTCTGGATGATTCAGTGGATGACTTTCTTGCTTGGTCAGGGAAGGGTGATGGTCTGTTCTCAGTCAAGTCTAGCCGATTAACGCTATCTACCAAAACGGGAGGTAGTTTCGAGTGGAATAAGTGGGTTTGGTATGGTCTGGCCCCTTCTAGAGTTGAAGCATTTCTCTGGCAGATCTCTCATCAGAAATTGGCAGTTAGAGTGGAGTTAAAGAAAAGAGGAGTTCCCTTGGAAGATGTGCTTTGTCCTTTATGCCAGAAGCATGAAGAAACAATTCAACACCTTTTCATCTCATGCTCAGTTGCAAGGGAGTTGTGGAATAGATTCCTAAGGTGTTGGGATATTTCTTTAGTTTTGCCTTAAGACCCCTCTTCCCTGCTCTCTTCATGGTCTTTTCTAAGGCCTTATTCCTCTATTTGGAATTTTATCTCGGGAGTTATTTTCTAGTCATTATGGAAGGCTAGGAATTTGGTTGTGTTTGAAAATTGGAAGTTTGACAGTTCTTCTTTGTTCTTTATTTCCATATTTAGGCTGGCTAAATGATTTTTAGCTAAATAACCTCAGGTTACTATTCAGGTAGATTTACTAGGAGGGGATCCCTCGCTTGCAGACAAGATTCGTATTAAATCTTCTAAGGGAAAGAAGATTAAATGTTGGCTTCCACCACCACCTGATTTTTTTAAATTCAATGTCGATAGGGCGGTTAGAAGTGATGGATTGCAAGGTGAAATTGGAGGAATTTTGAAAGACTAATTGCTATACTTTAGCCACATTCTCTATTGTGTTGGGTCAGGTCCTCCTACTTTGGCTGAATTGAAAGCCATTAAAAAGGAATTGTTGTTTTCCTTTTTTCTGAATGGGCTTTGAAGGGAAGACTAATCATAGAGACGATTCTAAAACTACAGTGGACTGGATTTTGATACCATTCTCTGCTCCTACGTTTTTCAGTTCTATGGTCGAGGAAATTGGAGCACTAGTTTCTGCTAGGGAGATTATTGTCAGATTAATTCCTAGGAACTGTAATTGGGAGGCTGATAAGTTAGCTAAGGAGGGTATTGGTTGAATGTGTAGAGGTTTTTGTTGTAATGCTTGGTGTTTTATTTCGGGTAGTTTATTGTGTAAATGTACTCTTATGTATTTATAGTTTATCTATAAATTGAGGTACTCTTTTCCTCCTTCCGCTAGTTGCCTCTTCATAAGAGCCAACTATAATGGTGGTTTTTAATGAGGCCTCCTATTTCTATCAACAAAAAAAAGTAAACCAATCTCTAGCGTTTATTATATACCTAAAGCTTTTTGGATGTATGCATGTATGCATGTATGCATGTATGCATGTATGCATGTATGTATGTATGTATGTCCAAAAATATTTCACTTTATCACTCAAGTTAGCGCTTTCTTTGCACCTTGTTCCTGAGGCAATATACGGCTTCTAGGCCTAAAGTGTGCCCTTGACAACATTGGATTAATAAAGAATAAGCAATCAATTTCGATTGACAATTGAAATCACATACGTCCAAAAATATTTCACTTTATCACTCAAGTTAGCGCTTTCTTTGCGCCTTGTGCCTGAGGCAATATACGGATTCTAGTGCCTAAAGTGTGCCCTTGACAACATTGGATTAAAAAAGAATAAGCAATCAATTTCGACTGACAATTGATAGCATTCAATTTTACAGATGAAAAGTTGATGAATATCCAGTTGTCTGATCAATGATAACATAAATGGCATGTTATTCATATGAAACATGTAAAAGAGCATTACCATCATTCTGCATTTGTCACACTGGAGAAATAGATTGTTCTCATACTCCTAAAAGCAAAGCAACATCAGTCAGGTAACAAAGTCAAGAATCAAAATCATAAGAGGACAACAAGATTCAACCGATAACAAGGGTAAAGGTGCAGAAACAGAAACTTAGAAAAGCATGATCAAACTAGGCTTAGCGTCTCTGAAAGAGAGAGAAACAAAACAAAATACTGGTAAAGGATGTTAAAAAGAGAATAGAATAGATAAATAAATAAATAAGAACAAAAGAAAAATCAAAGAGTGACCAGGTAAATTGAGCCAGCACTTTTGTGTTATCATGTTTTCTATAATGAGTACTTTGACAGCAATTAGTTCCTATATATGCCAAAAAGAATTTCCAGGAATAATTTTAACAATAAATGGTTTTTCATGGCCGGTGCTATTAGGTGTCGCATCTTATGTCACTCTTGTTCTGATGTGGTTTGTTTAAAAACTTATTTAGATATTAGCAATCTTTTTCTATATAAAACTGATAGGTATCTTCTCACTTTCAAATTCCCATCATAAAATTAGAATTTGATAACAATATGGATTGTTTCACTGATTCACATTTACATATTTAAAGGGGAAAAAACTATATGCGCATATAATGAAAGTCAATATCCATTTGTTTATGGTTCCGAAGGAATATGACATGATCCACATTCACAAAATTGTCCAAGAACACTGACTCAAAGCATCCAATCTAAAACCCGACCACTGAGGGACAACGTAGAACAATTATTAGCATGTAAAACACCTTATATAGAAAGAAGATAGTGACAGTATCAGAACATATTAAATTGCTGTTTACCTCGTCCATGTGGCAGACACTACACTTATCTAGGTCTTTCCAGTCAACGCGAACAGGTCTATAACCAGCAGGCAGGTCTCGAAACCTTCCAGAGGCTAACTTGGATGCAGAGAACTTTAAAGAAAGTCTGGATTTTGACAACCCCTGTCAGTATGATAGGAACTCATTATAACCTACAAAAATAATAGAATCATGCAAGTACAGGTCTCAACACTTGCAGTCATATAACCAACAAAGAGAATAAATATCATAAGATGTCCTATTAAAACCAAAGCCATTACAAAAGCAGTTTGAAAGTTCTTGCAGATTGGGAAGTTAAAACACAAAAATCCTGCCTTAAATAAATATAGCATATATAGACCCTGACTCTGTTATTAGTTCAACAATTAAACGTCATCCATAAAGATAATAAATTCCTGCTTGGACCACTCAGCCGGTCATTTAGGCAGCAGGGCATAATAGAAGTAATAATTATCATATATAAGATTTCAGCCTCAAGTCAATAAGTCTAGCAAAATGGAACTATCAAGTTTTTTCTTTAAAAAAAATTCAAAGTTAAAGAATGAAAAGCACAAAATGGTGAGCATAAGTGAACATTTAATTATAAGGACGAATTTGAGGGTAACCATATATTGGTTTATGGAATTTGTTTAATAAAAACAGTGTACAAGATAATTGAGATTGATCCATAACAAAGTACTGAATAATAAGATTGAATTTTGTATACCACTAAGTGCAACCCTATGAAGTACAGACACTTCTGGCAGGGAAGAGTCCAAGTGTCGGACACATGTCCATCCCGGATATAGCAACACAGAAAAATACATGTCAGACACACAAGGACACGTCAAAAAATTACACTCCATCAAAACATGTTTAGGAGATGGCTTAACATGTTCAGACACACAAATAAGATTTATATTATTTTGCTTTTTCCTTCTAAAATACAAAACTAACAATTAGTAATTTATCCAATGATTTTTTTTTTTGAAGTTAATATATTTAAATTCAAAAGCTATTTGCATGTAAATGTTTAATTGATAAGTATTAGTTTTACACTTTTTATTGGCACCTGCTGCCTTATTCATGTCATTTTTTTTAATTCTCGTATACAGTGTCAGACCTGTATGATGTGTGTCCGTGCTTCCTAGGTGCAACTTCAAATCTAAGGAAAAATGAAGATACTACTGTACCTGTATTAATTTTATAACTTCAGGGTTGGAGAAACCAAACATATCAGAGCCAGATTCAAAGAATCTTCCTTTTGAAGCATTGGAATCAGAAGAATCATTATGCATCTTTCTTATCCTTCTATATATCTTATTCCAGCAAGCTGATGGGTCTGGTCCTTCAAACTGATACAAATACTCAATATAGATTAGGTGCTACACTCAATAATTTTGACAGTAAGAACCAATTTAAACAAAAGCAGTGATAGTAATATGAATTGCCAGTCCAGTAAGGAATATATGCAAACTATGAATCCAATAACTGATGAAAAATCTATTGTGGATAAAGATTAAGAATCAAGAAACCAAAAAAGGAATGCAATCATACTTCTACAATTTCCTAATATATATGTATTTAGATATTTCAATTACTACTTCATCCATTCTGATAACTGACACAACAAGCTCCAAGGTATTGGAATACCTGAGCAGCAGCGATATTCTCCCATCATACAAAACAAAACTCCTGAAACCTTTACAAACACCAAAGATTTGAATATTCTAGTGGAATCTATTACAGGAAATACATTTTTCCAACTGGTAATAAACTTTGTTTGACGTTTGGGTTCTGGGTTAAGTTAGCTTTAACGACCATTCACTTTCTTCTCATCATTTATTTATTTAATTTTTTACTCATCTAAACTACAAGTTTGCCAAAGACCTAGAACTCCCTTATATCCCCATATTCCCTGTAATGAGAGATAAGACCAATACCAGGAAGGAAGAACATATTTGAGCAATGAGCATCCTGAATCATGTGATATTCCCCATGATGAACACACAATGATAAAGTAAAGATGATGATCAAAGAAAAACGGCCTTAATATCACAAGATTAGCAACAAAATTCAAATTTATATCCAAATATTCTCTTCTTAGAACCTGAAGGAGTCCTTAACAAGTTTTATTAAGTTAATGGGCTTCATGTGGTTATTTGAAATCCTAACCACTCTTAAATGTTACTCCAGATTACAACACCAAACAAGAGATAACTCTAGTATCTCCTAGGCCTCACACACGTGAAAGTTCTAAGGAAGCATGGACAGCCTAAACCAAGAACAGATGGTGTACAATGACATCTAATTATTTTATTTGGATCTAACAGAACGTGGAAAACCATATTATTAGCAAGCCCAAAAACAGTGAAGTGATGCATCATGAACAAAATTAGACAACTGGAATGAGAAACTCATGAGAAAGTGCAAAATGTGCCATGATTAGCAAATGCACAAAACAAGGAGGCAGCATAATACAGTAACTTTAAAATCATTTCATCATGTTAAACAACTAACCTTCTCTCCATCACACGCCACTCTAAATAGAGGATGATTCTTTGACTGAGGATCTCTCAGCACTTCCATCCTATACAAGGTACAAATACTTGGATCTAACAGACACGGGAAAATCAAATGTCACGTGTTGCCAATAAAATAGGATAAGCACAAGAAATTGAAAAAATAAAATAGAAAGTATTATGCATAAAGTAAAAGACAAAATGCCTTGCCTTTTACTGAAATAGATTCCCTAACAACAGTGTACCCTTCAGGCCAGATTATCCCATCATCTTGGAAATATTCCGAGTCCTTGACAATTTTTCCTGTAACAATAGTCCCACAATCTATGAGTAATAATTAAACTTTCAATCTTTTAGAAAACGGTACTTGATAATCGGAAGTAAATCAAATCACCAGAAACTTCAACCCAGCTACATATCATTCTAACTGGACTGGCACTAACTCTAGAAAGAGTTTGGCCATCAGCAATTTACTAACTACTTCCACTAGCATAATTTCCAGCTTACCTCTGAAGCACACATACACCAAGCATCTGCTTTAACAGTACTTGACAATTTGCCAAAAGAAAAATCAAAATCCAAGAGGCAAAAGAGAATTGAAAAGTTGTGAATAGCCAAATATGCCTAACCATCTATGCATCAGATGCAAAATTGTATGACATCTCAACTTATACAAATAAAGCAATTCAAGGCCACCAGAAATTACCGAGGCTAATTATTTGCAAGTCTCCTATAACATAAGAAGAACCTCTAGGTCCACTAAGAGTTATCTGAATCCCCTGATTTTTTTTCATGTGATCTTCAATGGAATCTATATTTTCTTTATCTTCACAACTTGCATCACCTTCATCCTCGGTCCTTCCATTTTGTAGTTGTAACATTCTTCTTGGAAGCTTCTGTTCACACAAATAGCTGTTTGGAACAAAAGATAGAAGCACATGACTGTTAACTCTTGCACAAAATTGCAAGAGTGTAAAAAAACATGGTATTATACGTATCATTGTCATAGTTAAGGGAACTGTACAACTACAAAGACAGGAGGAGTTACATCAAAGAAGAATACAAAATTGATTCGGTAGCACCAAACTTAAGTAATACCAAAAGCATAAATGCCCATAAATCATTTAAACAAGATGTAATCACCTAAGAAAGTTGGAGAATAACAAATAGGTTAACAATCCCCACGGCTACATGCAAAAGCATAAAAGTCAAGAATGGGAAGCAAGGATGAGTAAGAGGCATATTGAATAACCTCAGAAGAACATTGTTTTCAATTCATTCACAATGTTAGTCCGAACTATGCTTTACATCGAAACAATTGATAGACATGTGTATTCCATTGGAATAAGAACGATGGATATATGCGAAGAGGGAAAACTTTCTTTATCACATTATTTTTCATAACTTGAACTAAATGAACCTTAGCAACTAAAAATAACTTACAATTTTGCTTCCTCCAAACCCATAGTAAAACGAGGTTTCTTGCACTTCCGGTGAAGTGATGAGAGAAGCCCTTTGAGAAAAGAGACCACCTGTTTCAATTTTATTCTGACAATTACAAAAGGAACTGATGAAATCAGCCCTCAAGATATAGAAGTCTAGCATCCATGTAAAACAAGAACCTTATTTCTCACAACATTAAAATACACACCTTGCAAAATCATGGGTGCCAAAAAATTGAACTGGAACTGATCTTCCACCAGAAATCTTACTCAAACCTTTACGATCACCAATAAGTGATTCATCTACCACAATTGCTGGCCACATTGCATGACCTGCAGCAATAACTCAAAAGATAATCTCATTGAAATATACATAAATATTGATAACTTACTTGAAAGAAAAATCATTCATCATTAAATGCATCAAGATATATTTATAGCACTAGACCCCGGAGACATACAAAGAGCACTTGTCAAATTCTGATAAACCTTGCAAGACCATTGTAGAAAAATTGAACAATTATTATTCTTCAACAAATGCAAAAGCTTCAACAACAAATGATAAAATTCATAGGTACACACAAAATCAACTTCTAAGAAAAACTATGTAACCATCAGAGACTAAGAAGGAAGGAGTCCTCAAAAATATTTCCCAACTTCCAGGTTCATCTCAAACAAATTACTCCAAAGTGTATCATAGCCAATAATCAATGACAGATTGACAACCCTTGACATATCATGTCATGACAGTAAAACACTTTCTATAGTAAGTTGTAATTGTCTCCGATTAACATAATAGGAATCAGATGAATTTAGTACAAACCAGTAAGTTTTGCCCATATAACATCCCCAGGTTCAAGTTCTTGACAATCATCTTGACTGGCAGCCAATGCAACCATCTCATCATAGTCATAGCAACCATTGTTTGTACTATCAACATTGAATCTCAGGTTCAGGCGCTCCATCTCTTCATGAGAAACATGAAACTTCAGTTTCTCATTAGAAAGCATCAAATCCTCCGTATCTCCATCTTCATATTCAACCTGCATTTGAACTTTTCAAATAATGAAGAAACCAGCCCATGAAATAAAGTATATTTTTACACTATTAAATGCCAAAACAATTTCTATAATCATAGAGTAAAATAGTATATATATATATATACACACAATGGCCATACATGATGTCTGTTAGTCTCCGAATTGTACCCAACAACTCGACCTGAATACCAATCAGCATCCAATGGCCAAAAAACCTGTAATCAAAAAAGATTTGAGTCAAGATGTATGAAAGTTCAATGTCTAGAAGTAGCAACTTCAAAGAGCCATTAAAATGCTTTCCTTGCATTGCAATCCAACGAATGCTTTTGGATCAACACCGTCAAAACTCAACCTAATCAATTTACAACATTTTCCAGTTAATATAACCAAAATATATAGACAATAATCTGTAGTTAAAAATGAGAAAGGAGGAAAATTCAAACAAACGCCTTCTGCATCAAGATTGCAGCCATTTAAACCCAATTTACCAAGACTCCTTTCAGCTATTTACTTTGACTTCAAATCCAGAAAATAATTTCATAAAGCAAAATCGATTGATTATAGATAAACCCCACACACATAGAAACCACGCCAATTCCAAACAAATTTCATACATATGTTTGCATTGCACCCCAAATGCCTTTTTTATATCTCCTATAGAAACAAGATTCAGTAGCAAATATTTAATCTAAATCAGCAATACATTAAATTAAGCCATCCTCGATATTTACTAAAAGCATATAAAAAACGAAATAAATTTAAAAAAGAACACTGACCTGACCCATCTCTTAGCAGTAGCGGAAACAATGAAACCCCGCAGAGAATTCAGAGTAGAAATATGATTCATTTTCTTAACAGAATTACTTTTCACGTTATTATTAACACTGCCATTATTTCTACAATCCCTCAAACGCGAGCGATCTGGCTGGCACAAAACACTCGGGTCAGCCCCCAAATTGGCCAACTCATTACTCCTAACCCTCCTCTTTTTCCTCAAAGTCTCATCAATTTCACCTTTGGCCACTGTCTTTTCGCCCTCTTCTTGGAGCAAAGGGTCGTAGGAGTCGCATTGGCAAGGGCGTTTATGGCGACGAGAGTAGACGTGCAGGACGGGGGGATTGTGGGGTTTGAGGAGGTGACCGTTGCCGACGATGAGTTTACGAGCTTTGATCTTCTTGGACATGACGTTGGATGAGTTAGTGGCGCTCACGCATAGAGAAGCGGCGGAGTAGACGCGGTCCAAGGAAACGTAGCGAATCGGAGTCTCGGCTTCTTCCTCGTCTCCTTTCTTGGGAAATGCCATGGATGGAAGGAGCTGTTGAGAGTTGGAAATGAGGGGTTCGGGGGGCAGAGGAAGAAGAATCAGAGCTTTTAGGGTTTTAAATGGGGATTTGGGGAATTTGGAGGGAGAAAAAATACTGGCTTCCTTTTTTCTATATTTGTTTGGCCCCAAAATTCTCGCTTTCCCGCCGAGCAAGTACAAGGCCAAGGGCACCTCTTCTATGTGTGAAATAATATGCAGAGTAAAAATATAAGGGTAAAGTACCTATATAGTCCCCCAACTATAGGGAACTTCTTTTACATCCTCTAACTCTGAAACATTACAACATAATCACCCCAATTAACCAAACTGATGTCACGGTTAATAAATTGAATAATAGTAATTGTAGTTTTTAAATTTTACACTTTATTTTACTTTAATCCTAATTTTAAACATTAACCTACAAAATTTCAATATTCTATCAATTTTTTAAAATTTCTTTTATCATTTTTTTGTAATTTTATCTCCATTTCTTATTGTTAGCTATGAAATCCCATTTGGTTTTGATCTGTTGTTCATTAAATTCAAAATCATGGTGAAAGCATATGGATTTCCCTTAAAAAATGGAATTTCTTTTTTCGTGAATGAATTAAAATATTTATAAATTTAAAGAAAAAAATTGTAAATTTTGGAACAGAGAAGCGTAAGTGGTCATATCTGGGAAGAGAAACAAAAGAAAATTCAAAGAAATGCTTCAAACCCTAAGAATTTATAAGTTTTGGAGTATGGACTAAAATGGAACAACTTCCAAATTCAGTGAGCAAATTTAGAAGTTGAAATGTTTCGAAAACTTGCTTGATATTCTAGGTAGGGCTATAAACGAGTAAAGTCCAGTTTGAGTATTGTGAAACTCGACTCAACTTAAAAAGTTTAAAGTTGAATTCGACCATAACAAGTTGAACTCAAAACATTCTCAATACTTATATTGCATTTAAAAAAACAACACATAAATGTTAATATTATTAATAATTTAATTTCAAAATTTTAAAAACTTAATATATTATCTTTTCAAGATATTCGATAGTTTTTCGAGTCCTATATCAAATAGCTCGTTTCGGCTCATTAAGAACACGAATCGAGTTCGAGCTCGAATTGAGTGTTGGTCGAACTTTCGACTAAATCAAACTCGAATAACTCGTAATTTGTGTCATATCATTCACAATCCTAATCATATTTAGGGCCCTAATACTCTACAATATCAATTGCACATAGAATGTTTCAAAACAGAGAGATACTAACAGCACTTCACAGCTACAATTACAAATGCCCCATAACATCTGTGCAAAGGCAGGCAATGTTTAGTACAATCCCAAAACGTGTCCAAAAAATGAGTGATGCAACTCTACCAAATTGTTCATTTCTCAATCTGTAACCTATTCTTTATACGGCATTCCGATCGTCCAAGGGCCGGCTGAACTCAGTTTCTGGTATCTAGGAAATTATTACTCATTCCCTAAAGCATTTTATGTGAATTTCTAGAG
Source organism: Hibiscus syriacus (assembly GCF_006381635.1). Lineage (NCBI taxonomy): Eukaryota > Viridiplantae > Streptophyta > Magnoliopsida > Malvales > Malvaceae > Hibiscus > Hibiscus syriacus. The sequence goes on along the minus strand of NW_024062029.1, from coordinate 300,393 downwards.
CTAGTGAAATAGTATCATTCCCCCTATCCCTATATATATGTAACATCAGAAAAAAGGCTTTTGCCTCATCCATTTTGTTGCAGACCATTTCTCTCCAGATAAAACTTCACATCCGCCGTGTATGCTATTTGGATCCGACTGTCCGTCTAGCCCCTAAAAGAAGCAAGCAATACAAACAACAAAGATAACAAAATCAGCTAAATCCTTCTAAATCTGGGCAGTACGTAAGAACGATACCTTTAGAGCTGAAACCAAATATATATATTAACACAATTCTCAATTCAATCTCAGAATGGCTAAGTTTATTGATAACATATTGAGACAAGATAGCGTTAAGTGTCGAGAAGTTAAACTGAAAAACATGAAACCTCAAGTGATATACTGTAAATTACTGATAGATCACAAGTTCAGGCACCACAGGTTTTACAATTAGCCAAATAGTAGATGAGCAAAGAAAAGTTCAATGCATACAGGCAGCAAACAGACATTTTGAATTTAGAAATAAGAGTAGGGAAAGGAACCATGCTCCAGAAAAGCACTGCATCTCCTTTGATTGGTTTTACAGACATCCCCTTCACAGTCTTCCCGCCACAGTTACAATCACCCGTACCAGCCTGAGATTTTAAATAACATGTTTGATAAACCAATGCAATGAAAGGTATTTTTGAAGAGAAGTTGACAAAGAAAAACAATCTACAGAACTTTAACAAAGAGGATTGAATTCAAGATCATACTAAATATTGGGTACAAGCAATTATAGACAATGAGAAATCATATGCAAGGCAAAGTATAAGGTTCGATTTATAAAATGGGCAAGCATCTTGAAGAAAATCCAAAGAGAATTGAAGTAGCTAAAGAGAAGAAACATATGAAAGACTAAATGATACACCTCTCTGGTAAGATTAACATCTAAATATTACAAGTTGAGAGATTAAATATGAGCTGCCACTAGAGAATCACCAGAGAAGTCGGGCAAATTTAATACTCGTCTCCGTTATTTTCAAAATGATCCATTAGCCAAATCAGATTAGAGTGTAATCAAACTGAAAAAGCATGTCGTCCAGTTGCAGTGTAAAATAGATTGTTTCAAATGTCGATATTTCTTTTCATTCATTATTCTAGACCCTACTTCCTCATTACTTGCCCAATCACTTTCCGTAAAGAGAACATTCTTCAATCAATAATATTAAAAGATGAGTGCGTGATAAAACCTTTTCATATGGAGTAATAGATTATAGTTGGAAGAAAAACCAATATTGTGCGGAGACAAGGAAAGAAATGAAGAATGACAGTCAGTTTGAATCCGGTCTTGTCACTGCACTATTACATCTTCATAATTGTCCAACTCCATGCCTTCCTCTGGAAAAACTGGGTTCTGTTTTTCTTTCATTGCTTTCGAGTAACTCATCCTCACTTCCAAAAACCATTTTTTCCATCATACACTAATTAAAACCCTAATTCTCATCCATCAAAGCTAATAAACTTTATTTGTAACTTTAAAACTTAAAAATCCCAGTTTCCAATGCTTACCCTTGACACCCATAGACAGATTTCAGAAACTTCTGTGCCAAATGCATCTACCAAATCATTTATGCAAGTCAAGAGAAGTGCCAAATGCATCTACCATATGTCATTTTACATGCAGTACAAGCACCATCTACTTAATATGATTAATCAAGCATCGACTTTTTTTCTTCTTTTTCTAAATAAAAAAAAAATTAGTTACCATAGGGAAATATGTTTCTCCCCCTTCAACACCATCACTTAGATACATCAGCATAGTTGCTATTCTTTGACCACCGCGCTTCAAGTTAAACTGCAATAAATAATGGTTGCAAAGAAATAGATCAAGATATCTCCATATAATAAGAACGGACATATCTGATAACCAATAAATTCACCATGTCAACTTAGGGAAAGGCGGATAACTTACAGTATCAGAAAAGTAATCATGGTGGGGCTTGTAAAACTGATCCTTTTCATACCTGTGCTGCACTAAATGTTAGCCTTGATAAAGAACATATTAGGTCTTTTTCTTTTGATAAATATTAAACAGATATTAAGGTCAGACACCCACCTTAAAACTTGGATAAGCTCCCCATTTTCAGCTGGTATTTGAGAAAAGATAGAAATCCGCTTTTCAATTGCCTTGAGTTCAAAGAAAAAGAAATGGAGGGAAGAAGCACTCAGTTCCTCTGGGTAAATGAAAACAATTGCAATGCTAGAACGGAAACATAATGCAGAAGAAAATTCATCCCAAGCTGCTTTAAACAGAAGAGCATCAGCGAGCAGTTTTAGAAATTATCCCTTAGCCCATCAAAGGAATTTGCAGAGCTAAGTAACAAGGAAATCATATAAGCCATGGCGGGGGATGTAGTGAACAATTAAGTCAAATAACCAGGGTATGCTCTCTCTACTAATTACCAGTCTGGTGGGCACAGGGTTTTAGACTTTAGATTAATGTGATCAGTTCATGGCATGTATCAGAAGTTGGTTTCTCCGCTATGGTCTCTCCTACAGGTGAGATTAGTCATGATGTCATTTTCATTAAATATGCAATTCTAGCAACACCTTCCTTCGACATTCCCATCAAACCAGCTATAATATGTATATGTATTGTTTTTTTTTTTTTTTTGATAGAAATTGGATAGGCCTCGTTAAAAACCCCCTTCTTGACCTCCATGTTACAACAATAACATGAAGGGCATGGGAAGGAGGAAAAGAGTGCCTAAAAATTCATTAATACCAGAATAATACATATCCATCCTAAGAAGTTCTGTTACAACATAAAACTTAAAAACCAAACACAGAACATAAAAACCAGCTCAATAATTGTGCAACCTAGCCAATAATCTAATATTCATCCTATTCCTTCTTTAGCTAGTTTATCCGCTTCACAATTAGCAGCTCTCAAAATATGCCTAACAATTACCCCTCTACTCTCCACTAATGCAGCAATGTCTTTCACCAACGGCTGGAACATAGGAGTACATACACTCGGATTTTTAATCCATTTCAGTGCATTAAGGGAATCTGATTCCAATATGACCCTTGGAAATGAAACCAAAGATTTCTCCTCAATATACATCATCCCTCTTTTTATAGCTAATAGCTCTGAAAGAATAGGAGGACCCCCCCAATCCTTTTGGAAAACGAACCCTGCTACAACCCTTGAGCATCCCTTAATAATCCACCAATGCCTCCTTTATCCCACTCCTTAGACATCGCACCATTAACATTTAATTTAACGTAACCCAAGGGAGGAGCAGTCCAACACGAGGAAGAAATAGAATCCTTCTTCATTCTTACCCCCAAATCAGCTATTTTAATATCACCCACTAGAGAATCAAAATTTATCTGCACATCATTGAATCTCGCGACAAACCATGATGCAATTCTAAAACGAACAAGGAAGAACAATAACGGGCCATCCACCTTTCCTTTCCCAAAAATAATATCATTTCTACACTTCCAAACCGTCTTAAGCACCGCCCTAGGGATGAACTTCCAAATGGTGGATTTCGGGATTAAATCATTCCAAACGATTATGAAATCCAACAAAGTCTGAGGTGGCACAAAAGATACATTCCAAGATGACAAGAATCTATACCACAGGCCGCTGACAACCTCACAACGAACAAATAGGTGAGAAACCGACTCCACACACTTACCACACAAAGGACATAACGAGTCTTCAATCCCTGAAACTCCTCACTTTATCAATTCCTCTCTAACTGCCACTCTCTGATGAGCAGCCTGCCAAACAAAAGTTTCGACTCGAGGAGGAGCAACCCCTGTCCATACAATATTGTCCCAAATACCATCATCTTCCTCATTACCAGCCCAATCAAAATAGCACTTCACACAAGATTTAGCTGAAAAACAACCCTCCCCATTCCCTGTCCAGACCCAACAGTCATCTTGCAAAGATGATAGGGAGGTAGAATTCAACAAGGACATAAGTTGCATCCACTGTTCAACCTCCCAGTCCACCAAATTCCTCCTTAATTTTATGTCCCAGAAGCACCCTGAAGAAGAATTTTCCATGAATTCTACAACTTTGCCCCCTTTATTCAGTGATAGAACAAAGATCCTTGGGAACCTAACTTTTAAAGGGAACGAACCCAACCAAGAATCATGCCAAAATTGCACTGTCTCTCCATTCCCCATCTTCAAACACAAATTCTTCCTTATACAGTCCCCAAAATCATCATTAGAAAAGAAATTATTAATTATTCCTTTCTAAATCCAAGATGCCCGATTAGACAAAGAATTCGTAATTAAGCATGTATTAAAGTCTAAATTATACACGCAACACACAACTTTTTTCCACCACAAATTCTTCTCTGATGCAAATTTCCATACCTATTTACCCAAAAGAGCTCCATTTAGAAGTGCCAAATTCGGAATTCCCAAACCCCCCCACCTCTTCGGCTTGCATACTAACTTCCAATTCAGCCAATGAATATTCCTCTTATCTGCCGAACCGCCCCAAAGGAAGGCTGCCATTATAGAATTCAATCTCTTAACCACACCAATTGGAATTCTAAAAAGGGAGAGAAAATAAGTCGGAAGAGAGCACAAAACTGACTTCACTAAAACTGCCCTACCAGCTAGAGATAAGGAATTAGCCTTCCAACCAGCCAATTTAGAATAAAATCTATGGACTATTGGTTCCCACAATACTGCAGAATTCCTCTTAGATCCCAAGGGTAATCCTAAATATTCTGTTGGAAAAAGTCCCACTGTGCAGCCAATTTCCACTGCCCAACTTGCTAACTCATCCGGATCCACGTTAATACCGAAGATTTTACTCTTAGATAAATTCAATTGCAAACCTGTCATCAATTCAAAAATTAACAGCACCCTTCTGACATTCTTCAAGTCTCGAACAGTAGCCTTGCTAAAGATAATGAGGTCATCCACAAATTGCAAATGTGATAGCATAAACAACCTCTCTTGATTTCCTAACTCAAAGCCCGAAAACAGCCCTATCTCCACTGCTTTAGCCAACATCAAATGAAGAAACTCTCCAACCAAATTAAACAACATTGGAGATAATGAACAGCCTTGTCGGAGACCTCTTGCTGTTTTAAATTTTTCTGTCGGTGACCCATTAACGAGAACTGAAATTGTGGCTGTTGAAACGCATTGATTAATCCACGAAGACCACTTATCCCCAAACCCTATTTTGCACATTATTTTCATCAATATAGCCCAATCCACAGAATCATAAGCTCTTTTAAAATCTACTTTAAATACGACCCCCTTCAACCCCTTTTTCCTCCAATAATCGATACCCTCATTTGCAATAAACGAGCAATCCATAATCTGTCTTCCCGGTATAAACGCAAATTGCGAAGAGCTAATAATTTCATTTATACAAAGGCTTAACCTTCTAGCTAGAACCTTAGAAAGAATTTTATATAATCCTCCAACAAGGCTAATTGGCCTAAAATCTTGTAGCTCCTCCGGATTCACCCTCTTTGGAATGAGAGAGATAAAAGAATGGTTTACCTCCGAGTCCCATACCTTCCCTCGATGAAATTCTCTAAAAAACAGCACCAAGTCTTCTTTCAAATTTCCCCAAAACTTCTTGAAAAACCCTAAATTCAGACCATCTGGGCCTGGTGCTTTATTGTTGTCCGAATGCGCAATTGCTTCCCAAATTTCTTCTTCAGAAAATGTATTTTCAAGAGCCCTGTTTTGATCTAATGAAAGTTTTAAAAACTCCAAATCCAATTCCTCCACAACAAAGGTATCGTTTTGGTTGAACACCCCTTGGAAACAATCCTTCACTGATTAATAGATGCATTGTGCATCAGCAAAATCTAAACGATCAAAACATCTAGGATGGGAATCAAAATCACTCTATTCGCTTCATGGGTTACCCTTATTTGAGAACGGACTGATGATATAGACATTTATGTTAGAGAAAAGTAACCTGAAAGCTAACCTGTACCATTGGATACTTTCTCTCTGTTGGACTAAGGAACATACCAGAGCTCGTCCTGACATTACTCTTAATTCCCTGAAAAACAGCAGTTGCATTGAGATCAATTCTTGCTAAGAAAAATAAGGTCCTAAAAACTAAAAGTTATAGGCCAGATGTAGGGTGTGTGTGTGTGTATATATATATATTGTGATAAAAATTACGATCATAACTGACTTAATTCAGTATCATTACTCAGAACATTAAAAACTTAAAAAACAACAACATAAGAAGTGGACGAGTATTTTTAAAATTTGGGTAATGTACACTTAAATGCATGACGCAGCTAAAGAAGGTAAACCAATTCACCTAATTGCCACACTTAAAGTTTTTTTTTATAGGAATGGAAGTCCTCATTAAAAACCCCCTTCTTGATTAAGGAGCTTGATAATAAGCTCCTTAATCAGCGGAAGGAGGAAAAGAGTGCCTTGAATTTTATTAATAATGAAAAGTAACATAAGATACAACCATTACACCAAAAACAGTACATAAAACTTAAAAACACCCCCTGCCATAAAAATCCTTCACAGTACATAAAACTTAAAAACACCCCCTGCCATAAAAGCCTTCACAGTAGACCAGAAAACCACCATTGACTCCTAACTATCAACCTATCCCACTCTTAGCTAGATTGTCTGCCTCCCCATTGCATGCTCTTGGAATCAACCTCACTGAATGTACCTTACCAGAGATGAGAGTCGAAATCTGATAAACTATAGACGATAAGAAAACATGAGACAAACCCGGGGCCTGAATCCATTTCACTGCAGACTTACAATCACTCTCAACAATCAACCTACCAATAGATTCCCAGCGTGATGACAACAATATTTCAATGCCTCTTTTAATAGCCTTCAACTCAACAAGTGGAGGAGTTCCTTGACCAACATTCTCTGAAAAAGTCAAGAGGGTGCAACAATTCCAATCTCTTAAAATACCTCCAATCCCACCACCCATGCCATCTCGCCTAACAGCACCATCAAAATTCATCTTAAGAGAATCTACTGGGGGGGGGCATCCATCGAATTACATGACATTCTTTGGGTTTTGATACAGAAAACCCATCTGCAAGACATGGATTACCAATCAGCACATCATCCTGTATCGATATCTTAGGGAACTTGGCTAGGAACCATTTAGAGAGCCTGAATCTGACAATGAAGAACAAAGACAACCTGTCAAGAGAAGATCCTTCAAAAACCATTGCATTCCTAACTTTCCAAATCGACCAAAAAATGACTCCCAGAATGAACTTCCAAATCACCGAGTTCTCCCTCAACTCACCCCAAGAGCACAAAAGAGAAGGAGGGTCTTTGGGTATAACGAATGATAAGTCCCAGAAACTAGCTATTTTAATCCATAATTCCCAAACAACGTGACAAGAAATGAATAAATGTTGCACTGATTCCTCCTGTTTCTTACAAAAGGGACACAGAATATCATCCCCTAGAGATAATCCTCTCTTAACCAACTCAGATTTAACTGCCATTTTCTGATGAGCAAGCTGCCACAGGAAAGCTTCCACTCTAGGTGGAGCAAATCCCATCCAAACCCCTTTACACCACGACACACTGCCCCCAAACACATTACCAAAAGTATTTCTGCAATATTTAACTGAAAACAGTCCATCCCCACTTGCAGACCAAGATAGGAAATCTTCCACCACCTCTGACAGTTGAATATCCTTCAGCTTAAACATCAAATCCATCCACTGATTCAATTCCCAATCACACAAATTCCTTCTTGTTTCAACATTCCACACCCAACCACTCGGTTCCAAGCTACCAAAATCTACCACCTTCTCCCCTTTAAAAGGGGAAAGCACGAAAATTCTAGGAAACAAAATTTTTAGAGGAACATCATCTGCCCATACATCATTCCAAAAAGAAATAGATTTTCCATTTCCCACTTGCAACTTCACATTTGATCTAAAACAAACCCCTTCCGAATCATTCTTCAAAAAATTATTTGCAATCCCTCTCCAAATCCAAGAAGATTGAGGAGAAGTAACCTCCCTAATAGACATTGTATTGCAACTAACCTTGTGTTTGCTACACAACACACCTTTCCATAGGGAATTTTTATCATTGGCAAATTTCCACACCCACTTACCCAGTAGAGCCCGATTAGTGAGGTTCAAATCTAGTACACCTAGACCACCACAGTTCAATGGCTTACAAACCGTACTCCAATTCACCCAGTGAATCTTCCTCTTTTCCTCCTTATCGCCCCATAGAAAATTAGCTAATAAGGAATTTAACTTCTTGCCAATTTTGCAAGGCATTTTAAACAACGATAAGAAAAAAATTGGTAAGGACGTTAATACCGATTTCAATAATATTGTCCTTCCAGCCAAGGACAAACAGGAAGCTTTCCACCCAGCAAGTTTGGAGCTGAAATTCTTAAAAACAGGATCCCATAAAGCCTCTGAATTTTTCTTAGCACCCAGGGGAAGACCCAAATAGTCTGTTGGAAAAGTACCAACTGTACAGCCCATTTGTACTGCCCAATCTGTTAATACATCATGCTCCATATTAACTCCAAACAGCTTACTCTTCACCAAATTTAGATGCAAACATGCCATAATAATAAAAATCCTCAACACCATTTTAACATTCTTGATCTGAGTTAGAGAGGCTTGACAAAAAATGATTAAATCATCGGCGAACTGCAAATGAGACAACCTAGCAGAATTTTCAGACTTCCCAATAACAAAACCTTCGAACAAACCCCTGTCGACTACTTTAGAAAGCATCAAGTGGAGCATCTCACCTACTATGTTAAACAGGAGTGGAGAGAGACTACAGCCTTGTCTTAAACCTTTGGCCATAAGAAACTCTTCCGAAGGAGACCCATTAACGAGTATCGATATGGAGGCTGTTGAAAGGCACTGAGAAATCCACAAGGACCATCTATTCCCAAAACCCATCTCTGCCATTGCTCTAAATAAAATTGGCCATTCCACAGAATTGTAAGCTCTACGAAAATCAAGCTTTAGAACAACCCCTTGCAACCCTTGTTTTCTCCAATAATCTATCCCTTCATTCGCAATAAAAGCACAATCCAATAGTTGTCTCCCCGGTACAAAAGCAATCTGGGACTGACTGATTATATCCCCAACACAACAACTCAATCTCTTAGATAAAACTTTAGAGAGGATCTTGTATAGACTGCCTACAAGGCTAATAGGTCTAAAGTCCTCCACACTGTCCGGATTAATCTTCTTCGGAATAAGTGTGATAAACGCATGATTCACCCCATGTTCCCATTTCCTGCCCAAGTAAAAATCCTGAAAAAACTTCATAACATGCTCCTTTAAACTAGGCCAACACTTCTTGAAAAAACCCATGGTGAAGCCATCCGGACCTGGTGCTTTAGAACTATCCGATATGGCTATCGCTTGCCATACTTCCTGTTCTAAGAACTGCTCCTCTAGTTTCTTAGACTGGTCCCCTGTCAGCTTTGCAAAATCCAGAGATAAATCTTCTACTTCCATCGTTGACTTGCAATTGTAGGCTCTCTTAAAATACTCCGCAATATGCAACTTGATCATTTTCGGATCTGAGACCACATAGCCATTAAAGTTCAAACTTGTGATTTCATTTCTTTTACTTCTGTTAATTGCAGACAAATGAAAAAATTTTGTATTTCTGTCCCCATCCTTAATCCATCTCGCCCTTGATTTTTGAAACCATATGCTTTCTTCAATCCTACAAAGATTCGATTTTAACTGCATCAACTGATCCCACTCCTGTTGAGAAAGAACACCGCTTTGTGCCTTAAATTCAATATCATTGATTTTCAATTCCAACTCTGAAAGAGTCAGAAATCCCATAGAACTTTCTGTCTGACCAGTTTATGATTGACTTCTTTGTTTCTTGTAAAAAACTGAAGATACCCCTTCTCTTCTTACCCTTCCTCAAATTATCTAAGGACGATTTAACGACATCCTCAAATCCTTCCTCCTCTAAGAGATAATTAAAAAATCTGAACGGTTTAGGGCCCCAATCAACAGATTTTTCCTCCAATAATACAGGGTTGTATAAGATAAGGACCTCGGTAATAGTTTGCACAATATTTGGAAAACACAACAGAAAACTCCTAGAAATTAAGAACCTATCAAGTCTGACCCATGTAGAAGTTTCTCTGTTATTACACCAAGTAAACCTTCCCCCTACCATTGGGAGATCAATTAAGTTCGTTTGATTCAGAAAATTTCTTAGGATGTCAATGGATAGCCAGTTTTGAGACTTTCCCAACTTCTCAGCCGGATCAAGATACACATTTAAATCACCCCCAATGCAGCTGCCACAGTTTGAGCAGCAACAAAATCCAACAGCTCCTGAAAAATTCCTCTTCAAAATCAATGGAAGGACCATAAACATTAATAATCACACACTCTTCACTTGCATTCTTAAACTTCCCAAAAACTACTATAAATCTGCCACTTAAGTGGCTATTGGAAACTTCGAAATCCTTATCATTCCACAAAACCAAAAGTCCACCTGCAGATCCCACTGCTGGAACGGAAGTACCTCCATTAAGAAACCTTCTCCGAACCTTCTCCTAAGAGCCTGAGAACAAATTTCTAGCTTTGTTTCTTGAATGAGAAGAATGCACGGCTTGTGCTTCTTGACCAAATTTGCAATTGCTCTTGATTTTTCTTTTTTACCCATACCCCTGACATGCCATGAAATGATCTTAATCTTCATCATAAAAACAGGTATAAAACCAAAGCCTCAAATCCAATAAGTAGACTGAAACCTATTCCCCCAGTTCTATCTCTTCCCTATTTTTAACCAAGTCCTCCTCAAGGTTAATATTTTTTTCCAAAAATACCTTCTTCCCCTCTTTGAATGAAATCCCTAGAATTTTACTAACTTCCCATGTAGCCAAAGCCTCCTCCAAAAATATCGGGAAATTTGAAGAAGTCATAGTAGGAATACTAGCCACATCCAGAGCTTCCCTAGTCAATAGCCTTCTCCTTCTTCTATTCTCCTTCCTTGCCACTGGGCCACACTGACTCCCTGTACCAACCTCTTCTACACTCGAGACTGCTGCAAATTGTCTACTGCAGACTTGTTACTTGTACCACCTTCCACCTCAGCCCAGTGGGTCTTCCCTCCAAAATATTGGGAAGAGATTGGTTACTTGAAATAGGCTGAATGATATTCTTGTTAAGGTCCATCAACTCCAAAGATTGCACTGCCCCATCTTCTCTGTTCGGGTTAAACCAGACCTTTCTTTCTCTAGATCTTCTATACACTCTAGAAATAGGACCACTACTCCACCTTCCAATCGATGCATTTCTAATATACATACTTCTAGACAAATGATCCAAAGGACTCCAGCTCCTTAAACCATTTACAAAAGACTCCTTATGGTTACTACCCGTGTGTATTGACCTTCCTTCCCTTACCACCTTTCCTTCCTCCGCACTACTGACTTCTTTAACCAGAACTTCTACTTCCTCTAACATATCTTTATTTGACTTTTCTGGATTACCTCTCGACTGAGACTATAATTTGTCCATGGCCCCACCAGGTATCGAAATTGAATTGTGATCAGATGAAACAGTAACCAAATTCTACACAATTGGTTCAACCAAACCAGATTGTTGTTGCTCTCCTAATGCCTCCACCCGAGACTCTTTATGTTTACCATAGCCCAATTTATTTAGGTCAATATAGTTTGTGCTTAATTTTCCTTTATGATGAAGTAATAAGAAAGAGGGCCCTTCGTCTTTATGCACCCTTAGGGAACATTTGGTTCAAGGTTTGTAAGATTAACAGTTCTGATGAGGAAAACTACCTTGAACTAGTAATATGATATTATCAACATAAATTTTTTTCCTATATTTTCAAAGTTAACCTTCACTGTCAGCATAGTGTAATTACTTTTTTCATCCTTATTTATGTTTACAGACAATTTAGTTGAATTAAGAGCTAGTCTGCTAGACAGTATCCACTCATTAACTTCCAGCAAACATTTAAAAGTAGATACTTTACATATCGACATTTTTTTAAAAAACAAGGTTACATGCATAAATAAGCATGTTTAGGTAATATGACCTCAATAAAATATGAAACCTGGTATGAGATTTATAATAGAGAAGAATATTTTCTATTAGCAAGAAATTAACACAGCAAAACAATTTTACACCATTAGCAAGTAATTCAAGGAAAACAAAAGTTTTCAAATGTACCTTCCCGGTTGTTGCATCTACCACAGTGGAAACTTGAAGTCGAGGGCGGGCAATGGCTCTAAGGTAGTCACATTCCTACAGAGTACAAAACAGTAGAATATAAAGCTCTTCTGCATTGAATTAAACATGAAAGCATTTCCAAACTGCTAAACTTAGGCCAATGTGGTTGTTTTAGAATATTTTCAGCATCATTAAGTGGCTGATGGATGAAGGGTGGCAGAGCACATATATTCAAAAGGAGCTAACCCTCTAGCCTTGGGAACAGAAAGTTTTACTTCCCTTGGAAAATTTCTTTTACGGCCTCAAAATATGTTTCCACCTAACACTCAATCATTATGAGTTTATTCTTTTCTTTTTCTTGCTACATAACTAAATATATGTAACTATTTAAGTGTCAAAACATCATCTTTCACTTCTACCATATTGTAGAGAGAGAACTTTTAAAAGAGAATTTTCAGCAGAATTGCTCTTACCATTGTGTGATACAATCCACCATCTCATAAGGAATCCTAGGTTTACAGCTTATGAATATTTTCTTCTTCAATTATTTAATTGTCCACAATTTCTTAAAAATTTAAATCTTAAAGCAGCCAAAATTCCTTAATCACATAGATGTCATTCTATATCAGCTAGTCATTACATGTATCAGATTCACAAAGTGATAATTTCTAGTATTACAATGAGCTCTCAATCATTGATGGCGTACATACCTCGTTGCTGAGGAAACTATGGAGTACAATAATCCGAGGTGCCCAGCTAATTATTTCAGGTTTGACCTACATCATCAGAAACAATACCGAGTCAAAAAATTTGTTTTCCTTATGAAATCTCTGGACCAATTTTACACAAGTAGAAAACCATTTACCAAATCCGAATAAAGAATAAATAATTCATTTCCAATTATGGTTAGGTCCATACTCTGCCTGCCTCTAATGTGCATAGAAAGGCTCTCCTTTTTCTCTCCTTTATATCACAATTTGCTCAATATACTCCATGTTAAATTATGAAAGAGCCACTCGAGACGCTATTATATAAACAGTGAGACTTCCCCATCTCCTTTCCCCCATCAATCCCCTCCAAGTTCTGGTATATTAATTTATCAAATATAATTTTGCAGCAAATAAAACTCCAGTTATAAGATAGGCAACTAGAATGTGTAATTGTCTATGATAAAGCGGTGCAAGTCTTAAGTATGATCTATGTTCTGCAAATGGCTTAGAGCTGCAGAGCATAAAAGTTTTGTTGAGATTGAGCTTAGGCTGGAACACCAAGTCCATGGGGCTTCGGCTTGTATGAGAGGGCTTATTAGAGGATAGATTAAAACATATTCCTTTCCTAAAATTGGGGAAAGGAACTTAACAAACATTAATCTTGATTTTTTAATAGCATTAATGAATATAGAAGATAAGCTACTGTTAGATTAAGAAAAATGAAGAAAATAAAACAAAGATTATTACATGCAAACTTAGAATATTTTAAAACAGGACAATGTAAAGTCCATTGCACTAGTCGTTAAGGGAAATATTCCAATATAAACTTTCTATATTCCTTTTTCCCTGGAAAATTTTAAAAGATTATTTTATCATAAAATTCAGGCTCATGGCTATCCCTGAACTTCAAAAATGAAAGGGGAAAAAAGAGGGAAAAAGTACAAGAAACATACAAATCCAAGACGCAAAATTTCTGCTTCTTTGTCACCGTGCCAATGATTCATACCTGAAAGTAAAAAACATGCGAAGAGACAAAATACACAATGACCTTGCAGTAAAAATTACATCTTGGCTAAAATCAGATATTCTTTAACCAAAGTTCAATTATTTAAACAAATTTCAAATTTTCAATTTCTTTATTGTTCCAAAACCAATAAGAACCATACCAACCTCTTGGCAACTTAAGATATCCATCACTCTGACTTCTATGCAATTTTGTAGATGGAAATTCATCACCTATTAAATATGTGAGATAAATTTTCAAAAGAAATTGTCATTGAACATTTTCCAAAGGTTATTGTAAGTAACTGTACATAAATACTTCAATAATGCATAAACAACTGTTAAAAGAAAGGGTAAAATACATAAATGGTCCCTTGACTATAGGATATTGCTTTGTTAAGTCTCCGAACTATTAAAAGTTACAAAATGGCCCCTCGACTATAGGGAGTTGCTTTGTTGAGTCTCTCGACTATTAAAAGTTAGAAAATGATCACCCAAGTATTCATTATGTTCCAAACTCAGCCTTTTCCGTTAAAACATTAACGGCAATCTGAGTTGGACGTTAACATGTTGACTAAGATATGATAAAATCTGATCTCATAATCTCAAACGACTATCATATCTCAGTCAGCATGTTAACGTTCAGCTCAGACGATCGTTAATTTTTTAATGAAAAAGACGAATTTGGAACATAATGAATAGTCGAATGACCATTTTGTAACTTTTAATAGTCGGAGACTCAACAAAGCAATATCCTATAATCAGGGACCATTTGTGTACTTTACCCTAAAAATAAAAGCTTCATAATTTGCAAGTATAAGTTCTCCCAATTCCAGAATATCTCATATCTTTTCAAGATGGCATTTTGCGAGGATGAGTTCTCCATGTTCATGAAGATTTCATATCTTTTAAATACCAAGCAAAAGCAAATCTTAGAATTTCTAAGTTAAGCATACAAGGAAGAAAATTTGATTTTTGATGACATCAGGCATTTTAGGTGGTAAAGGAAAGTTAAAACAACTTAAATCCCAAACTAAGATTGTTGAAGAGGTCAGCTCTACTCATTAAACCTATAAGGAAATATATGAAATCTAAAATTATTTATGTTGAACATTTCATAGATATAAAGAAAGCATAACATTGACACTTCATTTTCCTCAAATCCAGATTCTTGCATAATAACAAAGAGGAGAATCAAGTAATTAGAGAAACCAACATACAGAAGGTGAATAATGCTAAAAGATAAAATGATGAGAAGTATACCGTAAGAATCTTCTAATCCGCGTATGAATGCTAGCTGAAACAAAGCCCCTGCATTTCCCAATATCATTAACGCTTGAAATAACAACGAATCTATGCATCCAAACAATTGAAAAATTCAATCCATGCCAAGAAAAACAGCCAAGAAAAACAAAACCCCATTTACATCTATCGAATCAACTAAATCTCCCTTGTGTAATGCATATTTCAAGGAAGAAAAGAAAACCCATTATTTTAAAACAATAAAAAAAAGGGGAAAGTAGCCAACATCGATGAAGCATAAAAGAACAAGAAACACCCACCAAGGTATTCGAAGTCGAATGAAAAGACATACCGATTATCATTCCAACAGTTACAAACGTTAATAATCCGAAAACAATCTTCATCGCAGGGGCCATGGCCTACGGGAGTTGGCGTCCCCTAAACTATGTTAGCTTTACTTCGATTTGAGTAGAAAGCAAATTAAGAGGGGGGGAACCCCGACAAGAACAATTCGCTTTCAACTCCCCTTGTATTTTTCTTCCTCCCTGTCGTCTGTGTGATCTTCAATTTTGAATTACTTGGTTTCTGCTTGGATCTACGTTCCTCCACTTTCACCTTGCTAGTTTATATGTTGCCGTACTGTCTAATTTCTCTATCCTATTCTTTTTCTGGATGTAATAGTAACTATACAAAATAAAATAATTATTCAAACAAAAAAATTAATATTATATTTTATATACTTTAATAAAAAGAAGCCGATGGCTATAAATGAGTCGAGTTCGAGTATTGCTAAGTTCGACTCAATTTGAAAAGTATAAATTTGAGCTCGACTCAACTCAAAAAATCCTAGCTTAAAATTGTCAAATTCGACTCGAAATTGAAATAAAAAATTAAAGTTCGACTAGAAAGCTCGTAAGTTTAAAATTTTTAAGTTCACCTCGAGTCAAAATATTCTCAAGCTTAGCTCAATTGAAATTCAAACTAAAGCTCGAATCTGAACGATAGGTACATGAAAGTGTTATGTTATATTTTAAAAAATAGCACAGGTAAATGTTAATATTATTAATAATTTAATTAAAAAACTAAAATTTTAATTTTTTTCAAGTTGCTCGTGAACTTTTTGAGTTGAATTTGAACTCAAGTCGAGTCCATTTGATTCGACAACCAATCAAACTTTAACCAATCCAATTTTGAATAGTTCGTGATATATTTTATCTCATTTACAGTATTAGTTGTTATACACTTACAATTGTTCAGCTTCAACCAAAATTATTGGCAATAAAGTCGATGTGCTGTTCTTAGATTCTTGAGATGTTAAAGTGGTCGACGTTTTCAGAGTAAGAAGTAGATAATGTGTTGGCTTTGTTAGTGAGGAACAAATCCTTTACCCTCCATTTTTGTGAGGAATCACCTATAAAGGTTCTTACTCTTTTGCATGAGGATGTTGGGGGAGTGACATTGCTGCTAGTAGGATTGTAAATAAGACGAGATAGATCATGAATTATTCGAGATTGATTCAATTAAAGCTTGATAAATACTCAATTTGACCGTATTCGATTCGCCTCGAGTTCTTAGCGAGTCGAAACGAGCTACTTGATACTCGACTTAAAAAGCTCACAAGCAACTTGATAAAATAATATATTAAGATTTTATTATTAAAAAAATTAAATTATTAATAATATTAATATTTATGTGTTTAATTAAAATATATATAGTATAAGGTTTTATGTATTTAAGGTTCAAGTTCGAGTTTGAGCTTCAATCAAGTTAACTTTAAGATTTTTTATTCGAGCTTCAATTAATGATTTCGAGTTCAAGCCGAGCATGAAAATTTAGGCTCACGAGTTTTCAATTCAAGTTGAACTCAGCAATGTCAACACACCTTTTCGTCCTACTAGGATTCAAACTCCTAAAAATAGGATAGAATTTTAGAATTCAAACTCCTAAAAATAGGATAAAGTTCTACTATGATTCAAACTCCCAAAGATAGGATCCATAAGCATTATAAATAGCCATTGTAACTCACTATTATAACACAAGAGATATACGAAATACCAAGCAAAAAATTACAAGCAACTCGTAGTCATTTTTCGAAGCATTTATATTTTGAAAGGTAAAGTTCATACTTTCGCATGTTATTTTTCCTTACCCTTGCTGTGCTTTGATTCGAAAGAAAATCGAGAGAAGTGTTTTTGGCCAATGAACGGGGGCGTTTTCGAGATATATTTTTGTAGATCTAGCCCCCGAGGCTTGTATTTTTTTGAAAAACTATTAGGATTTTTATAAACGGGTCGTGTGGATCCGTGTGTTTTGCCTCTACAGTGGGTTAATGCCCATTTCGATCCCCCTGATTTTAAATACACGCAGATTCGTTTTTTCTTCAATTGACTTTTAATTTCGACCCCTAATTCATTTTTTGTTTTAATTTAACCCTTATTATTTATATGTATATATATATATATAATTATATTTTATTTATTTATTATAATTCTCTTTTTTTCATTTTTTTGCGTTATATTATATTATTTTCCTATTATATATACATATATATATATATTATATTATTATTTTTTATCTATGTTTACTTATTTACTATTTTTTTACTATATTTTCCTAATGTTATATATATATATATTCTTACTTCATTTTATTTTATATTTCTATGATTACTATTTTTTTAGTTAATATTATATGTATATTTATTTTTCATTTATTTATTATTATTACTATTTAGTATTTTATTATATTATACATACATTTTTATATTTATATATATTTTATTATTTTATTTATACTATTTATTTATTTTCATTATATTTTTAGTTTCTTTGCTCTTATTATTATATTTCTTTTTTAAAAAAACACTTTACCTTTTTTATTCTTTTTGTATATATATTTTATCTTCATTTATTTTATTTTATTCAATTTCATTTTATTTTTTTTGTTTCATCCAATTATTTTATGTTTATTATTATTGGTTTCATTTATTTCCTTGGTTTACTCTTTAGTTTTGTTACTTTCTTTTATTATTATTATTTTCTTTTAACATCTTATTTTTAAGGGTATTTCCGTAAACTCATTAAGGGTAAGTAATTCGGATCAAATTTTACCTTTTAATTTAACTTGTAATTTTCTTAATCAAAGACAACTGGAAATTACGTAGTACCGAAAGGGCGGTTCAAGGGTGCTAATCCTTCCTTGACCGTAACCGACTCCCGAACCCGACACATCTTTGGAAAGACGCAGATCAGGTAAGAAATAAGGTATCTGATCAACCCATTTGTTTTAAATAAATGATCGGTGGTGACTCCAAACCATATTTTTCAAGTCGAAGCCCAATTCCAGGGCCCAACCGAAAGACGGTTGTGACAGCTTGGCGACTCCGCTAGGGACAGGTAAGTGAGTCAGGCCGAAATTAATTTCTGGTTGTCTTTTTTAGCAAAAATTACAAGTTTAAATTTTAATTTATTTATTCGATTCTAATTATTTATCTTTGATTATTTTTCAAATAAATAGTTGTACTGACGTTTTTTAATGATTTCGGATTTTCAACTTTTTTCCGTCTAAGGCTCTATACCCGAGCTCCGAACCCTATTTAAGTGGGGGTAAAAGCGACGTCTTCGTGTGAATTTATTCACCGTGCGGGCCTAGCAAGTAGCCTTCGAGATTCATATACCTTATGTCTTCGTGTGAATTTATTCACCGTGCGGGCATAAGAGAATGTGTCCTCTCGAGTTTAACTTAGTCCACACAAGCCTGTGATGGGTTTAGGACTAAGGGTCTGGTAAGCCCAAGGGGGCACCGGCAAGGAGAACTCGGGTACCATTTTTAGAACCTAAACCGTGAGGCTATGGAGAATTAGAGCCCACCCCAAAACCTCATTCCAAACCTAGGCTGTTTTGTTTCATGCTTTACTTTATGTTCAAAACAAGCGAACTAGACAAATATGCGGCTAGGATTTGTGTGGAATTAGCATGCGGGATAGAGATCATGTCCGGGTAGGAATTAAAGCATGTGGGGTAGGATTTTTCATTTTATTATTTTGATTTACCTTACTCACTCTTTTCATTTCTTCTCTTTTATTTTATTTACATCATATGCATCATTTAAAAGAGGTGTTGATCCACCAAAAACGTGTTTGATAAACATGAATAATCTGCATTAATGGACAAAGGGGTTGTAATACAAGATATGAAAATACATAGGACAGTCTACAAGGCGACTATGTGTCACATTCAATCCAGAAGATGTGGTACCCTCAATCAAAGAATATGTCACTTTGCTACATTGTAAAGGACTCCGAATGGACCGGAATTTACACCGAGCACACTAAAGTCAAATTTTTGAGAGGCAAAGGTTGCAGGGGCAAGACGAGGAAAAAGTTACTGACCCGGAGATTCCTTTCGAAAACTATGAGAACAAGATGAATTCCAGAAACAAGTCGATAAGCTTCGGATTGAGGGCTTCAATGATACTTTCGTTAGAAACAAGCTCGACAGAGAGTGAAAGTCGGAGATGCAGTCATTCGATACCTTTTTTTGGGGCAAACAGCTTGTCACTTGCACATTTTGGCCAAAGGAGCTTGAACGGTTCGATAGGGTATTCAACTGATGACAGACGAAGGCAGAAGACTAGTCAACATGTCAGAAGCTGTCAGGATATTTTTGTCTCTTAAAAGATAAAACACTTTTGTCCCCAATAAGGATTATTCATAATAACAGACATGTTTTCGGATCAATGCCTCGAACATCTCATGCATTTTTTTGCATTTTGCATCTACATTTCATTTTTAAGCATTTTCATAAACATTAAATTTCTTCATAGAGGATTCGATGAAGTGGTTTTAACCACATGACACCATGTGGAAGCAAGATTTTAACAATTAAAAGAAAATTTGAAATCAATACAGTATTAGCTTGATCAGCTGGTTGTATGACTAAGCCTGCCAGGATGATCTAAGAAAAGAGTCCACATATCTTAAGGGCTACGATGTTGAAGCTGTTTGCAGTTGCCACATAGGATGCTCCAAACATTCCTCTGAGAACTATAAGGCACTGAAGCGCAAGATCCAAAACATGATGGATTAGGGGCATGGCATATACCATTTGCACTTAGAGGATTGTTTTGTTTGAACACATCTATGATCTTTCATGTTTGCTTAATCTGTTAAACGATTGAATTTATGCTACTTTCTAAGGTGGAGCAATTGAACAAATTTTAATCTTTAGTTCTTCGAATATTAAATGAATTAAGGATTCTTTTAATTCTTCAAGAATTATAGGTTTTTTGGCAAGATTAGACCTTTCTTACCCTGTCTCAAACCCCATAATAAAATACCTTGATTCTTTGCCCAAAACAACTCTTGGTCATTACCAACAGACAAAATTTTGACATTACCTCCTTTTGAAATTCTTGAACATTGCCTTTATCTTTTTGATACACCCATACCTTTCTTTGAGTCAATAAGATCACACCACTGTCTTTTTTAGACTCAAAAATAGCCTTTTTTACCATTAAAACTCAAGGCATTAGTTGTTCATTTGAACATGAGCACTCTTCTAAGACACAATTTGGAGCATCTCGCCGGGAGCCTGAACATTGAGACATGTTGGGAGCAAGAAGCAGAAAAAACAATTCATTCTAAATAATTCTATCATGCATTAATTACACTGTTTTCATTTGAATATAATTAATCTTGAAAATCTATCCCCCTGGGGATACCTTTTCTATGAGGACTTCCATGTATGAAATGATGAACGGCTTTCTTTCTTTATCCCTTCACAACATGAGAAAAAATATATCTCTTGTGTCCCCTTTTGAGCCTGTAGTATTTTTCTTCTGATTCAACCCTAACCAATGTTCACCCTCCACACTGGGGGGCAAGGTGGAGAAAATCTGCTCGCATGAGTAAGACATTGATTCAGATAGATACCGAAAGGTAAACCAAACGCCAAGTGCGAAGATTCAATCAGAACAAAAAGGGTAAAAATAAAAAAGAAAAGAAACAAAAAAAGGAAAAAACAAAAGAACAAAAAGAAAGAACAAAAATCGAAAGAAAAAGGGACAAAAAACACATGCAAAGATTCCCTAAAGACAAATGGCACATCAAGCTTCAAACTATGAGATTGATCAAGCACAATCATTCTCGAATCTCTGAATCACTTCACTTGAAGATCATGGAACATCCAGATAAAATCCAGAGAAACACATATGAACAGATCCAAATTAAGCAAGACATGATTGAAGGCATCAGAATGAATTGATCCTTGGTTCAACACCCTGAAACACTTATTTGGGCCTATTTATCCTTTTCTTTTATAACCATGAACACTGGCCTACATTACGTGCCTTAAAAGTCCCTTCTAATCATACATGGATTTCTAAACAGAAGAGATTGTCTTCAGATTTCATCCCGCCCATCAGGACTAATCGTTATTTGTAAAAAATAGTGTAATTAATGTATGATAGAGAAAAATAACAAAGGGGGGTTCAAGACGTAAATTCTTAATGACGTTTTGAAACCAAAGGAGGATTCGAGTTGAAAACCTGAAAAGGCGGCTCGAATATAAAAATTGTGCAACTGAGGCGATCACACAAATTCCTTGATAAGGCATCGCACAATCCAAGTGTGAAAACGAAGGTTGGGAGTCAGAGAACACTTCCAGCAGAGAAACATGCAAGCTACCCCATCAAACCTTTGAGCATCAAATGCCAAACCTTTGAACATCAAATGCCAAACCTTTGACCAAACACAATAACCTGAGATTTTTTTATCCTTTCCTTACTTAACCACTTCCCAAAAATAGCTTTGATCTTGGCACTTGTCAAATAGATATAATTCATTGAAGGATTAACAGTATAATTAATTCTTTGATATATGATGAACTCTAGTTTTATGATTTGTCTCAATTGTAAAACCGTGAAAGTGACAATATTTTCAAAACTTTGGATCAAACATTTTTCAAAACTCTTTTAATTGATATTAAAAAAGAAAGAAAAACAATTTTTTCAAACAAGACAGTCTCTCTAGAGTGGATCTTGGTAAATGACATGTGACTCTTATACACAAAACTCATGCTCAGAATCAATGCTGAAGCAAGAAATGAGGAACATATGGGGCATCTTTGAAGATTCAACATCAAATATTGGGCCATTTTTGGATATTGGGGCATCATTTGGGGATTCAACATCTTAATGCAAATTATCAGACCTTTTTTCAGGAGATAAAATATAACCAATTCATGTTACATGCATCTTATGCATACATTTTAGAGCATCATATTTATCATTTTCCACATACATAATTTTTTGCAGCTTTTAGAGTCAAGTTTCGACTTCAAGACGAAGGATACTCGATTCAAAAGCACCTTTAAAGATTCATGTTGGTTGTTTAACTCAGCGGCAAAAAGCTACACTTTGACCAACTCGACAGATTGAAAGTTTCTCTCGAAACAACACAATTTGCTCGAGAGTGGATTTCAACTTCACGACGAAGGATATCTAGCTCGAAGTAAAACTTCACAATAAAGGGGTCTCCACGGTTTCAACTTCAATGCGAAGGGAATTGTGTCCACCCGCAACATACAATACTTGGATTTCAACTTCACGATAAGGATATTCAAGTCAAGGCTCAAGTTCACAGCGAATGGGCCATCCGCGATTTCAACTCCACGACGGAGGATATCGTGCCACTCGAGACAACATAAGTTCAACTTCACAATGAAGGGACGACTGGTTGTCAACAAATAACTTCCCAATTTCAGAGCCAAATTCAACTTCACAGCGAAGGATATTGGACTCGAGACAACACAAGTTCAACTTCACAACGAAGGGACGGCTGGTTGTCGACAAATAATTTCCCAATTTCAGAGCCAATTTCAACTTCACATCGAAGGATATTGGACTCCAGAAAACGCAAGTTCAACTTCACGACGAAGGGACCGCTGGTTGTCAACAAACAACTTCTCAATTTCAGAGCCAATTTCAACTTCACAGCGAAGGATATTGGACTCGAGACAACACAAGTTCAACTTCACACCGAAGGGACGGCTGGTTGTCAACAAATAATTTCCCAATTTCAGAGCCAATTTCAACTTCACATCGAAGGATATTGGACACCAGACAACGCAAGTTCAACTTCACGACGAAGGGACCGCTGGTTGTCAACAAACAACTTCCCAATTTCATAGCCAATTTCAACTTCACATCGAAGGATATTGGACTCGAGACAACACAAGTTCAACTTCACAACGAAGGAACGGCTGGTTGTCAACAAACAATTTCCCAATTTCAAAGATAATTTCAACTTCACATAGAAGGATATTGGACTCCAGACAACGCAAGTTCAACTTCACTACGAAAGGACCGCTGGTTGTCAATAAACAATTTCCCAATTTCAGAGCCAATTTCAACTTCACAGCGAATGATATTGGACTCGAGACAACACAAGTTCAACTTCACAACGAAGGGACGGCTGGTTATCAACAAACAATTTCCCAATTTCAGAGCCAATTTCAACTTCACATCGAATGATATTGGACTCAAGACAACGCAAGTTCAATTTCACGACGAAGGGACCGCTGGTTGTCAACAAACAACTTCCCAATTTCAGAGCCAATTTCAACTTCACGGCGAAGGATATTGGACTCGAGACAACACAAGTTCAACTTCACAACGAAGGGACGGTGGTTGTCAACAAACAATTTCCCAATTTCAGAGCCAATTTCAACTTCACATCGAAGGATATTGGACTTAGACAACGCAAGTTCAACTTCACGACGAAGGGACTGCTGGTTGTCAATAAACAATTTCCCAATTTCAGAGTCAATTTCAACTTCACAGCGAAGGATATTGGACTCAAGACAACACAAGTTCAACTTCACAATGAAGGGACGGCTGGTTGTCAACAAACAACTTCCCAATTTCAGAGCCAATTTCAACTTCACAGCGAATGATATTGGACTCGAGACAACACAAGTTCAACTTCACAACGAAGGGACGGCTGGTTGTCAACAAACAAATTCCCAGTTCCAGAACCAATTTCAACTTCACGGCGGAGGATATTGGACTCGGAACAGTACAATTTACTTGGATTTCAACTTGACAACGAAGGATATCCAATTCAAGGCTCAACTTCACAACGAGGGGCCACCAACGGTTTCAACTTCACGGTGAAGGGAATCGTGCACACAAGCAGCATCCATCTTTAGATTGGATTTCAACTTCACGACGAAGGATATCCAACTCAAAGAAGGAGTATCTGTCAACAAAGACCTTCGAGTTCGATTACACTCAGCTCCAAGGCGCATCATTTCCAGCATAGCTCAAGGCTAGAAGGGCTATCTGTCAGCAAAGACCTTCGAGTTCGACTACACTTAGCTCAAAGGCACATCATTTGTAACATAACTCAAGGCAAGAAGGGTTATTTGCCAACAAAAGACCTTCGAGTTCGACTACGCTTAACTCCAAGGCATATCATTTGTAGCATAACTCAAGGTTAGAAGGGTGATCTGTCATCAAAGACCTTCGAGTTCGATTACATTCAACTCAGAGGCAAATCAAATTTACAGCATAACTCAAGACGATAATGGTTATCTGCCATCAAAATTGTTGAGTTCGATTCCATTCAGCTCGATGACACATCAATCGCACTATTTTCCGGTTGCAGTCGAGGATAGAACCTGGGTTAGCCGTGCCTTAATAACAAGCAACCATTTTTAAGAAATAGGGTATTCGATCAACCTATTTGTTTTAAATAAATGATCGGTGGCAACTCCAATCCACATTTTTCAAGTCGAAGCCCAATTCCGGGGCCCAACCGAAAGACAGTTGCGAAAAGCAATATTCGAGCTCGACTCAGCTAGTTTACAACCCTAGCTACCAGCTTTGTAATTGGACTATTTTCTTACTATATCAGAATGTAAAATAAAATACAGTTACTAAAATGTAAATGCAAAGATAATATAGGGACTGAAACAATGATTAGACTCGTTTAAAGGCCTAGCTTTAAGTTTGTGCATTGTCGAGTGAAGATAAGTTGCAGTGGGTAAAACAATGGGGAGAGCGAAACCGGAGAAAAAACATAAACCTTGCCGAAAACCTAAACCCTTCGGTCTTAACAATCCCAAATCCGAATCCAAGTTCAAGAAGAATAGGAATACGAAGACAAAGAACAATAGCAATAGCCGAGACAGTGAAACAGGCTGAATGAGATAGTGAACAACTAGATTCATATACATATATATATATATATATATTTTTGAACAAGCTTAAAAAGAAGATTGGTATTGTTTACTAAATAGTTTACAACCTTTATAAAGTAGTCTAAGTATAAATAAGGAAACAATCCCTAAAAATCATTAGCTCCCCAAGAATTAGATATTAAGATTAGATCCTATTGTACAATGGAACTCCTAGGAATAAGGTAAGTAATTTATCCTTAATTTTAGGAATTCCAACACTCCCCCTCAAGCTGGAGTGTAGATATTTATCAAACCCAGCTTGCCAATAATTTCTTCAAACATGTTTCTGTTAAAGCTTTTGGTCAACAAGTATGCAACTTGTTATCTCGTATGTAGGTAGGTAAGTAACACAAACCTCTCCGAAGTTAATTTTTTTCTTTGATGAAGTGGCGATCAATTTCCACATGTTTGGTACGGTCATGGTGAACAGGATTATGTGCTATGCTGACTGTTGTTTGGTTGTCACAATGCATTTTTATAGGTCTAGTATTGACACTTTTAGTTCTCCTAGTAGTCGTTGTATCCATATTCTTTCTAATATACCATAGGATAGTGCTTGAAACTCTGCCTCTGCACTGTTATGTACTACAACAGACTATTTTTTACTTCTCTATGTTACGAGATTACCCCAAACATAGCTATAATAACCACTTGTAGAACATTTATTGTTAACAACATCTGTCCAATCTGCATCAATGTATACTTCTATACTTCGGTTGACAGATTTATTGAAGTACAAGCCTTTACCCATTAGCCCCTTTGAGATACCTTAATATCTTGTACGCAGCTTCCAGATGTTTCTCCCTTGGAGCATGTATGTACTGACTGATAACACTCATATTGAAAGCTATGTCTGGACGAGTGTGAGATATGTAGATAAGTCTCTCTATTATTCGTTGATATCTCCCCCTGTCAATATCTTCTCCATCTTGATCAATTCCCAATTTAAGATTGAATTCCATAGGAGTTTCGGCTGGTTTGTATCCCAACAAACCAACTTCAGAAAGCAGACCGAGAACATACTTTCTTTGGGAGATGTAAATACATGCCTTAGACCTTGCTACCTCAATTCCAAGAAAATATCTAAGATTCCCCAAGTCCTTAAGTTTGAATTCAGCACTAAGAAACTCTTTTAGCCTTTTATTTTCACTTGAATCATCATCTGTTAATATTATATCGTCCACATAGACAATGAGAATGCAACATTTTCCACTTTTCGAGTGTTTGTAAAACATGGTGTGGTTAGACTGTCCTTGAATATAGCTTTTACTAGTCATAGCTTTGGAAAATTGGTTAAACCACGCCCTTGGAGATTGCTTTAGTCCATATAAGGACTTCTTTAACTTACACACTTGACCTTTGTTGTAATATCCAAAATTACGGGTTAGTGATTAAATTGTAAAATTTCAGATTTTGGTGATTAAAGCATAATAGTTAAATAATTCAATGATTTATTTGAGGATATTTCCTGAAAGTTGTTAGTAATTATCTAAAGAATTAAAGGACAAAATGGTCAATTGACAAGGAAATATATTTTTCTCCTTTAATAGGGGATAAAACGTGGGGAGAGTAAGATGAAAACATTTCATCTTCTTCTTCATTTCTTCTTCTCCAACCGTGGAAGCTAGGCAAAGGTGAGTTTTCTATTTTGTTGATTATTTGTTCAATTAAAGATTGGGTTTTGATCCTTAGATGATAATTAAGCTTAAGGAAAGATTAATTTATCTTATAATCAAAAGATGAAGAAGTTATGAAATATTAAAGAAAATGAGTTTTTAAGAGAATTTCTGTAAAAGAGTTGACAAGTTGAATTTGAAGTTAAATTCGACTTGTCATCAGCTTAATTAAGAGATATGAAATGATAGAATTGAAATTAGAACATATTGAAAATTTGGGTATGATTATTGATTCCATATGAAAGATGGAATTTTGAGGTTTAAGATGAAATAAATGGATATAAATTAGTTTAAGTATGTATATTTAAGTTAAGAATAGAAAAGGGAATGAAACATGAAGAATTTAAGTTGATATAATGAATTTTCGTGCATGAACAGTGATTTTCTGGGCTTGAACGAAAATTCCAGATTACGTATGGAGTACAGATTCCCCTAAAAAAATATGGAATTTTGGGCTTAACTTATTAACATCAAGTTTAAGGTTTAGGCTTCTGATAATTGTTTTGAAATGTTATATTTATATAGATATTGAGCCTAAACAAGTTCCGGAATAACCAAAGGATTAGGATTGAATCAAAACAAGGCTAAGGTGAGTGCAATTTAAATTGTGCTTTTGTGATTGATCAAGCATTGGCTTGCGATGAGCCAATGATGGAGTTACTATGGTAAGAAGTAACTTATAAAATGTTATTTGATTACTATGTGTGCATTAGTACATAGAAATAGATGTATGTTATTATCTGTTACTTGATATGACATGCAAGGTTATATGAACAAATGAGAAATGATAAAAGCCATATGAAATGATCTATGTGAATACATGCATTTGTGATACGTGTTATATGATATTAGATATATGTTTACACATACATGTGGTATGTGACAGAAGAGAATAAACATGTGATTATAAGATCAATGATTATATGTACATGTGATACGTGACTGAAAAGAAAAGATATGTGTTTATAAGAGAAATGATATGATTAAGTAATGTGAACTGTTATAAATGTTAATGTCCTTGTTATGTGATATGAGAGCAGGGGTATAGTTGGCATGCCAAGGGTCGAGGGTTTATCTATGTTCTTCGGGACATATAGACTGTTTACCTATATTCTTCGGGACATATGGACTGTTTACCTATGTTCTTCGGGACATATGGACTGATTACCTAGGTTCTTCAGAATCTATGGACTGGTCATTCGGACATTTATACGAGCTGTGGTGACAATATAGTGGTGCACAACCTCAATGTACTCGCATACCTTAAGTTCTCACTGGTGTACATGGGTTAATAAAGAGATTTAATAAGTATACTAAATATGATATGTATATGTGATTTGTTATATGGAATAGATCACAGGATTTATATAATGGTGTATTGCTTGGTTAATGCATGATACGTTATGTATAAGATTGTTAAATTATAAGGATTAATGATAATGAATATGAAATGTTAAACGTGTTGATAAGGATATATGTGCATGTGGGTATATGTTACAGAAATGATATATGTTTTTATATTATATGATCGTAATAAATATTCATGCATTTGATATGAACTATATGATATTAAGTGTATTTCTTTATGAAATGTTTTATGGTTTCCATTATATGTCTATATGCCTCACTAAGTCATCGACTTAGAGTGTTATTGTTTCACACGTAGGTTTGGAAAACGAAAAGAGAAGTAAAGAGAAATGAGACAGGTCAGTTCTCCTTACCGAAGATTAGATCAGAAATGTAGATCAAATTACATGTATTTTGTTAGAAAGAATTTAGTTGGCATGTAATAAAAAGGATTTGTATTAGATACGCTCTGATCGAGTTTTGGAAATATTTTAAATGTATATATATAAATGGTAAATGTATAATGATGAAACCTTGGATTTTTATGAATTTATACGTATTTTACGGAAGTACTGTAGCAGGGGAATCGGTTCCCCTATGACATTCTGGAAAATTTTAGCATTTGGGTATTGTTCATTGTACTGTTCATGGCATTGTTCACGGTATTGTTCACCACCGTTCATACGGTACTGTTCACTGTTCATACCATATTTTACTGTTCATAAAACGTATATTTTCTTAAATTGGTTATAACAAACATGATTAAACAATATATTATCGTATTTTCTTAAAAAGAGTTCAAATGTTCTGTTATTTTACAAGAATAAAGGTTTTAAAAGTCAATGTGACATTTCAGACTCGTATTCAGGTCGGATATGGGTTGGGGTGTTACATTTGCTCTCTTCAAACCCGGGTGAGAAGTCCATGTACACTTCTTCATTTAATTTTCCATTGAGGAAAGCATTTTTTTACGTCTAATTGGGTCAAGGGCCAATGCATGGTTACAGCAATGGATAGGAGAATTCGAATGGTGTTTAGCTTGACAAATGGTGCAAACGTCTCGTCGTAGTCAAGGCCATAGGTTTGAGTAAAGCCCTTAGCCACAAGTCGAGCCTTGTACAGTCGACATTACCATCGAGTTTAAATTTTATAGTAAAGATCCACTTGCATCCTACGGTTTTTTTACTACTTGGTAAATCCGAGACTTCCCATGTTTCATTGTCTTCAAGAATCTTTATTTTTTCTATCACAGCTTGCCTCCACTCAGTTGATTTAAGAGTTTCTTCTATGTTTTCAAAACTTCTATAGTTTCAACATTAGACACAAAGGCTTTATAATACTTAGATAAGTTTTCATAAGACACAAATCGAGAAATAGGGTGTTGAGTGCAACCCCTTGTTCCCTTTCAAACTGCAATTGGAAGATAGATGGATAGTGATGGATGTTGTGAGACTTATGTTTTAGAATAGTCCTCAGTTGGGGATGAAATTGGCACTGCTATTTTAGTTTCAGGAAATAAGGTCGTCGAGAGTATACCCTAAATTTTGGTGCTTATTCTTGCTGCATTCCTAGATCAGGTTGTTGTTGTTCTTCGGTGGTGTTATTAATTATGCTAATTTCTTGCTGTTACACAGGAGAAATAATCCCTAAATATGAAATTACAATGGTTATTAGATTTGTTTGTGATAGTAGAGGTATGAGCATGAGGTATAATGAGAAGGGTATTAAGGGTCTCATCTTTATTGGGAGTCTCCCCCTGAAGATGAGATGCTGCAAAGTATGGCTCATTCTCAAAAAATATGACATCCCGAGATACAAACATTCGATGTAAGGTTGGTGAGTAACACTTATAGCCCTTTTGTGTGGGTAATAGCCAATGAAGACACATATGTGGGCTCAAGGATCAAGTTTGGATTGATTGGGTTGATGATTGTGGACAAAAGCTTTGTAACTAAATATTTTTGTTGGTAGGTTGGGAACACGAAATAAGGGAAATGCCTTTTGAAGTATATGTAGTTATGTTTGAAAATTTAATACTTTTGATGGTATACTGTTTATGAGGTAGCAAGTAGTGAGGAAAACCTTTCCCCACAAGTATTTTGGGACTCACATGGTGAACATTAGGGCTCTAGGCACATCAAGGAGATGTCGATTTTTTCTTTCAGATATCCCGTTTTGTTAAGGTGTGTCGGGGTAAGAACTTTGATGTATGATGCATTGGTTAGAAATGTAAGGGCTTAGGACATAGTTAAAATATTCTCTACCATTGTCAGTTCAGAGAGTGTGTATGATAGAATTAAATTGGGTTCGAACCATTGAGTGAAAGTTTTGGAAGATTTTGGGTGTTTCAAATTTTTCTTTGAGGAGGTATATCCAACAAACCCTAGTATGGTCATCAATGAAAGTTATAAAACATCTAGTCCCCATAACATTCTATACACGACTGGCTCCTCATAGATCATTGTGTATTAATGAGAAATATTGAGACTGGACATAAGGCTTTAATGGGTATGGTACAAGGGTGTGTTTCGGTAATTGGAAAATTTCACATTTCAATGAGCTCACACTTTTATTGGGAAATAACAATGGAAGATGTTTCCTCAAATTAAAGAAGTTTGGATGTCATAGTCTACGGTGCCATAACATAATTGTGTCATCTTTTGAAGTAGATAGAGTTGATCCTTCTTGTGTACTGTCTTTATTCCAAACATAGAGTCCATCATCAACTTTAACAGTGTAAATCATCCTCCCTGATTTCTATTCCTATACCACACAACCAATTGCAAAAAATTCAGCAAGAACATTTTAATCCTTGGTAAGTTTACTGATTGAAAGTAAATTACAGGATAATTTTGGGACATGTAGGACTTTATCAAGGGAGAAATTTTCTACTTATTTTACTTTTCCAATTACAACCACCAGCGAGTAGGATCCATCAGCTATGCGTATTCAGGATTGGTCATGACAAGCTGTATAAGTGTGAAACAAAGTGAGGTTACCTGTCATGTGATCAGAAGCACCTGAATCAAGTATCCATTATGATTTGTTAGGTTCAAAGACAATGTTGAGGGCAATATCTTGGGTGGCTAGAAAACCACTAGCCATAGAAGTACCAAAGAACTTATGGAGTGTCTCATGTTGGGTTTTGGTTAGGCGAACATTGAGAGCATCATCTGCAGCAGTGGAGGTATTAGTGGATATCATTGCAATCTTATTCTCC
The DNA here is from genome assembly GCF_006381635.1 of Hibiscus syriacus. Classification (NCBI taxonomy): domain Eukaryota; kingdom Viridiplantae; phylum Streptophyta; class Magnoliopsida; order Malvales; family Malvaceae; genus Hibiscus; species Hibiscus syriacus. The sequence continues at coordinate 268,758 of NW_024062029.1, read as the reverse complement.
TTCTAGTTTTTTCTAGGATAGCCATGGAGTTTGAAACATTTTTCCTTTGTATGACCAGCACGATTGCAGTGGTTGCACCATGGTCTGTTTGATCCAGAATTATTTCGAGCATTGAATTTTTGTGGTTTATGACTTCTAGAGATAAGGGAACAATTTTTAGGACGACGATAACCAATTGTTGTCACAGGTTTAAGTTTTTTTGGGTCTCCCATAATGACAAGTCGTTGTTTTTCTTCTTTTCTAACTTCTGTAAATGCTTCCCCAATTGTTAGTCGAGTGATTCTTCCCAGAATTCATCCACGTACCTCATCTAACTCATGATTCAGTATTTCTAGGAACTCATAAAGGCGTTCTTTGTTGAGATGAGTCATAAACTTGGTTTGTCCATGCCTTCGCCCCAGTCAACTTCGTAGTACATATCCAGCTCTTGCCATAAAATTTTCAGATTGTCGTAGTAGTGAGTTACTTCGAGTGCTCCTTGTCGAATATCTTTTAACTTCAGCTTAATCTCGAATACTTAGGAGGCGTTTCCTAGATCCGAGTAGTTTTCTTTGATTGCTTCTCACATGTCTTTTGCAGTTTTGAAGAAGAGATAGGTGAGACTTATATGGTCTTCTATTGAGTTAATTAGCCAAACCATTACAATCGAGTTATTGAGTTCCCAAGTCGTGTAAGTAGGATCTGTTGTGGTTGGTCGAGAAATTTCTCCATTGATGTAACCTAATTTTCCACAGCCACGAATTACCATAATAATCGATTGACCATTGCAGGAAATTGTTTCCATCTAGACGATGATTGGTGATTATGAGAGAGGAATTTAGGTCACCTTGTGAGGTTCATTGGTTAAAAGTCTGAGTCATTTATAAGGTTTCAGTTTCGTATAGAGTTTCATTGTCACCCATGGAAAATGGATTCAATCGGAGAGGTAGGAAAGATTAACGAGAGGGACAAGAAGATAAAGACGAAAGGAGCAGGATCGAATGATTCCTATAGCTCTGATGCCATGAACAAGCTTAGAAAGAAGATTGTTATTGTTTACTAAATAGTTTATAACCTTTATAGAGTATTCTAAGTATAAATAAGGAAAGAATCCCTAAAAATCAGTAACTCCCTAAGAATTAGAGATTAAGATTAGATCCTACTGTACAAAGGAACTCCTAGGAATAAGGTAAGTAATATATTGATGAGTGTTGTGCATGTATTCTGCAATTTTGGTTTTAAAAAGGTCAAATTACATCATTTTCGTTGTCATCCTTATGCAAATCTAGTATTCATGGATTCCACTTTCATAGTCTGTTCTCTTAGTCCATTTCATGTTTCTTCCCTAAGCTTCAAGTCTATCTAAATCATAATCCAAAATAATCTAGATAGAAATCTGATGAATAAGGATCCAAAAAAATCGATAAATGAAACTCTGCACCTTGTTAATACAATGCAGAGAAGTCAACTACTCCCACTAACATTATCATCTTCAGTGGATTCACCACCAATTAGTGTTCTAGAAGTTGACCTATTGGACCATTGGGTTCTTCTTCGACATTTTTTACTTTTTCAATTGCAGAGTTTTGAGTTTCAAGGAGCATTAGTGTATATGTTGGATGAAGTTTGCATTTCATTCATGCATTATTTAGACAAAAGAAATGCAATGTGTCTACATTATATATCATGTTATTGGGTTTTAGTGTACAATATCTATATACCCTGAGGTTGAAAAGCTCTATTAGGTTAGAAATACCAATTTTAAATTTCGTTAAATAGGTGGGTTGTACTATCTTACTAGTAATAAAAGCTTATTCTATAAACATCGAATTTTTTCCCTTCCTCGTATCTTTCTTTACGACGTGGGAGGTTACTATGCAAAATTCAAAGAAACACATATAACAACGATGCAAGTATATACATCTTTGAATATCTTAGTACTTAAAAATTATCATACATTTATACCGGTGTAAGTATATTTTTGTATTATTATTATTATTGTTTAAGTTAATATATTTCAAATATCATTATATTAATAAGTGTAAATATATTATTGGAAAAATTATAATTATTGATAAAAATAAAAATGAAAAACTAAATGTGGAAGAACAGAGGATCGGTTTCTCGTTTTATACTAATTAAATTACCTATATCATCCTCTCAATATTTTATTATGCTTTTGTAAATACAATTATTTATTTTGATTATTTCTCTAATTGATTTATATTTAATTCAATTATTACGTGTAACATTTTCTAATAAAGTATAAATACATTTACATATTCGTGCATGTAAAATTCAATTGAAAATTTATGTAATAATAATATTATTTTACAAGATTAAATAATATTAAAGGGGTAATTAGATCTTTTATTTTTTTATAATATCTTAAAAATTAACTATTTTCAAAAGAAAATTTATCAATAAAATTTTTATTATATCTTATTATACTTTTTTTATTTTCAAAATATTTTTATCAAATTTAACATTTATTTTTTTGAAACATTATTTTTTTAATGAAATATATACTATTCAGGTCTCTTTTCATTTATAAATCAGATAATATTAAACATTTAAATATATTCGATCTCATATCGTTTTATATAATATATCGATCGAATATTAGTCAAATTAAACTCAGTCAATTTAACATTTAAGTCTTAATTGAACAATTTTTTTCAAATTTAAAAGGATATCCCAATACAAAAATATTATTTTTAATAAATATGTGGTGAATATAAGGTAGTATATGTTCAAAGACTTTCAATCATTTGACAAAAACGCTCATACTCTCATATAAGTAATGGTCGAGCCTAAGACCTCAAAAGATAACAATAAATCTTTTAACCACTAAAATCATTTGATTCGAGCAATACTTATTTTAAATAAATTCAACAAAGAATATGATAAAAAATATTGTGGTAAACATACATGCATTTATTTAAAATAATCAAACATGTGATATAAATCTTTTATTTCTCCATTTGTAACTATTTATTGAATTATATATGTTTTAAATATTAAATATTTGTTTTCACCTACATTTGAAATACATATAAAATATCAGGGGTGTGAGTATTTAATGTCAAATGATTGATAATTAACTTTGAACATATATTATATTATATTTACCTATATTAATAAAAAATTAAATTTAAAAAGTCAATTTAATTCTTTAACTGATAGATTTTTTTTACCATTAAGATATTGATGTAATAATTTAAAATATTGGCATAACCATTCACAATATCAAAATAATAACATCATTTATTATAAATAATCATATCAACAGTGTAAACAATGACATTATCATTATCATAATTAACGATATTTTTAAATAAATAAATAATTTTTTCTTTATTTAAGTACAATATTAAATAAAGAAGAATTTAGAGGTCATGTTCTTTTTGAAAATTTGACAATCTCATATACCATCACATCTTTAAGCCTTAATTAAAATGTTTTCTTTCATCCTTTGATACTATTTGCTTTCAAGTTTAAATTTAAAAATATCTATTATTTAATCTTTAAACGATAATCATTTTTATTTCAATATCTAATTTTTATTTGATTATGATAATTTTATTTATTTTTATTTTATTTTAGCCAAAAATTATAAATTATTAACACTAATTAGTAATGTTCCACATGTTTATTAGGAAATTTTCTTTTTTTTTTCTTGAGTAAAATAAGATAAAATAATAATTTAATTTTTAATTATTAATATTTGATCTATCGTTCAATTAATTTGAATCGAATACTATAAAGCTTCGTTATGAAGGTAACATTTCCAACCTAATTTACCTCATTCATAACTTCATAATTCAAACTTATAGCCTTACTTAAAAGAACCAGAGTCTCGTTCTACTAGAATAATTAAATGTTAATAGATAAAAATAATAATTTAAGTAAAAAATAAGAAAAATAAATATTAAAATAAAATAAGAGTTGCCTATTTTCCCTATGTTCATAAAAAATAATGCAAAGCCACATTACATGATACAATTGCCTAATTTTAAAAATATATATTAAATATTACTTAGGGATTGGAAAGATAAGCTACTATAAAATAGGGTAAATTGTTCATTTAGTACCTAAACTATAGTTTTCATCCATTTTAGCACCTAATCTTTCAATTTTTTTTCAAAACCATACCTAAAACATACTTTTTCTTTTATTTTAATACCCCATCTTTAAAAACTAACGCATTTAATACCTAAACTAAAGTTTTGCTCCGTTTTAATACCTAAATTTTTAACTTTTTTTCAAAACTTAATTATGATTTAGGTACTAAACGTGTTTTGGTACCTAGACTTTCATTTTTTTTCAAATCTTAATGGCAGAGTACTAAAATGAAGCAAAAACTAAACTTTAGGTATGTTTTTAAAAAAATTGAAAGTTTAGGTACTAAAATGGAACAAAACTTATAGCTTGTGTAACACCCTCAGACCAATGCGGGTGACACGGTCCGAATATGAGGTGTCACATTAGGGCCACCGGAGCGACCCACCATAAAAATCTGAGAAAATTAATTTTTTTGTTAAACGCGTAAAATCATAAAACAATTTATAATTAAAATACACGTTCAGAAAATCATTCATATATCAAAAATAGAATTAAAATCATACAAGTTTCAGACTCAGTATAAAAATCAAATGATACCTACAAGCCCCCTAATTACCCTTGTATCGTACTCTTCAACCCAAGCTAAAAGAACTCCTATTAAAGATGCCGATAGCTGCACTGGATCAATTCTTATAACCTGAAATGGAAAGTAAAAGAGTGAGATTTGGGAATCTTAGTAATACAGAACTACCAAGTGATGCTGAAGGACATGCAGATAAATGAAAAAAATATAAATTTTTCCTTATCAATTCAAACGTCTACAGGCTTTCAGGATGAGCTGAGGTTCCACTGATATTTCTTCGAGTAAAAGACATGAAGATTTTAGTTCAGAGAAAACATTCAGAGGCCCAAGTTCAGGAGATCGGAATAGGATGCCTAGTGTGTTCCAACAAAATAGAGTAATGTATATAGACCTTTTAAAACGATAGTAGTTTAAAACATATTTTAAAACCACAATAATACCCTCAAACCAATCACCTATATATATTTTCCCCAGAAATGCATCCATAAGGACTTACACTAAATACACAACAAATGAGCCACCCTAAGGGAGTACCTTGGGTCCTATGGGCATACCCAAGGGTCTCCTTAGGTTCGTAACAAATTACCAGCTTGATCAGAGTTGAACCTCCATACTCCAGAATCTCACCCATACAGTATCCAGTAGAAATCAGATTGAGCAATAACTTTAATATCAAAATCATGATCCAGTAGAATATTGTAAGAGTGACAATGAAGTTATTTATATCACATAAATGCCCTTCAACCGTACACCATATGGAATCTCATATTTTACCTAAGGGAGTGCCTTGGGGCCTTAAAGCCTACCCAAGGTCACCTTAGGTCCGTAAGTGATCGCTTGTAAATGTATATGCTAAGGCAAGCAATTTTGTGCAAGTTTTCACAATCGAATCAAGTAATATAGGGTAAGCTAATTATCGTCTCCTCTGGGATTGGTCGAATATTTTAAGCATAACCACAACCAAATCTAGTTGTCACAAGCTAATTCTTACTATCTTGTCAAACTAGAAAAACTATTAGTAATAAAGCAAGAAAATATTATAAAGTATGATTGCAGGAGAGTTTTGACAACTGTCGTTTTGGTGTTAAAATAAATTCCTTATTCTCAATCAATAAATAAAGGAAATACGTAGTAAAGAAAAGTAAGGGTCGATTCCACAGGGACTTAGAAAATTATAAATTTCTGTCTGATTTGTTTATGCCAGGCGTGAAACAGTAAAAATGGGGGGGAATTTTGGTAAAAAGATATTAAAATAATAAAAGCGATTAAATAAATAAAAGTAATTAAAGTAAAAAATAAGAAGATGAATATTATGAATAAATTCGGTAAAAGTAGCCTCAAGCTTCGCTTTGATTCAATTTCCTTATGATCATCGAATATGATTTTCTCTTCGGGATTCACGTCGGTTACTTTGTCTACAAGGGCTATCCCGTGACTCTATCTTGTATACCGAACACCCAAGGCAATCTTTGATTCTGACTTTGATAATTGATTCTAACGACATCAATTGTCGTAGATCAATTACCGTTTAAGTTCATAGCGTCCGACTCGGATTGTTGCTTCTATAACCGTCAGTTCCGATCTTAATTCCCTCTTGGCGAAACTATCTCGCCAAGTGTGTTCCCAGGAAGTCGAATTGCTTTCTATAAGCCGAATCTTCCTCCCACACATTTATCGTAACAACCTCTTGACCAAAGTCAATCTTTGATTTTGAAAACTATTTTGATTTTGAAAAATAAGCGCAGAGATTGAGAGAGATCATCGCGACAGCTCTCGGCTTTTGAAAAGTTTAGCTAAGCATGACAAAAGTCATACTTAGCATTTTGAAAACAAAGCTTGAAAATAAAAGAAAAAAGGGAAAAACTTGAAAAGTAAAAAGAGAAAACTTTAATAAAACTAGAGAGAAAAGAATAATGTAATTTGAGTGATGAGTTTAGGCTTACCCCAAGTGGGTATTTATAGCCTCTCAAAGCCTAAAGGATAAGCAAAGAAAATAATAAAATAATACAAAAGATAATTGTTTTTAAATTTAAATTCAAACTTAAACTAGTCTCCTAATGCAACTCTACTCGTCAATCTTCCAGAAGGCGTACGGATGAAGTCTTCTAGAAACCGCCATTGACTGGACCTTCTAGAAACTGCCACGTCAGATCGCGTCATGCCCAGTGTCGTGCCCATGTCTCCAGCCATGACCAAATAATAAAAAATGCAGAATTCGCCCGATTTATCACTAATTCTTGAAAGTAAGGACCTGCACGAAAATAGGCATAACACAACCAAATCAACAGCAATAACTCCACAAAATCGAAGAAATAACGAGAAAAGATTAACTATTCTGAACACTCATCAAATTCCCCCTCACTTATCTCATGCTTGTCCTCAAGTATGATTAACCAAATCAGTCAAAAACTTTATTAAACGTTCTTTTGTTGAGTTTCACATTCAAGGAAGCAAGATAGAGACCACAATAACTATTCAAGTCAAGAAATCAATCAATTGAACAACACCAATTGGAGCAAGTCAAGTGTAATTGTAATATCCATTCATTCATTAAACTCAATGCTCATAACTCAACACCTTACCGGGATTCACTCAAATCACTCGATGTGTTTGGGGTAAAGAAACTCTCAATGTCAGAATTGACACGGTATTACCATAAGCCTGCAAGTAAATCAAATCTCAACTACTAATAAGAACAAAATGCATAAATCAAAGGGTCTTTTATTGGTTGTAACGGGGCTTAGGTAAAGGTGGGGAAAAGGCTAAAAATTCAAGGCAAGGAACTAACAAATAATAATCTCAACTCCATCAAAACATTAAGCACAACAAGATAAAAAGACGACATATCAAACAACAAATTTCTTGTCGAAATGCATTTTTTCACACTTTTGTTGTTTTGTTTTCCATTTTTTTCTTTCATGTCTTTTTTCTCTCTCTCTTTTTCTTTCGAACAGCCCTTTTTCGAACTGTTTTTTTTTTCTTCTTTCTAATATTTTTTTCCGATGGAGAATATAACAGTAAAATTATTCACTTGCCCTGAAAAAGGTAGAAAAGAGGGATAAAATAAAAAGCTCGGGTTTATGAATATGGTGAAAACAAAGAAACGAGAATAGGCTCAAAAGTGGTTAGCTAAGGGGAAAATACATAGGTAGGCTTTTTAGTGGGGAAACAGAATGGTTAATCCTAAGGTGCCTAAATCATCTTTAAGCATTATGGTCATATGTAATCTCGACAGTATTTAACATGCAGGTTCTAGAATACCAATGCCAAATTCGACACACTCAATCAAACAAAATGAGAGCGAAAATGATATGTTCGTTAAGGCTCAAATCTCACCAAATTGTTTCATGCATTGAGCTAATCACATTTCAACCAACGAAGTCATGGAATATCACAAAAATACCAACTTATCACAATTCATGCTATTCGCTATCAAGAACATCCTAACTTAAATAATCATGTGTTCTCAAACAAGCATAGCATTCCAAAATTTTTCAACAAGACAAAGACAATCATTGAAATTTTTGACAAAACCAACCAGCACATACTAGCATCGAAACATAAAGATAAGCAAAGGAAAATTCAATTTTACACTCTACTCCCCCTCACTTAAAGCGTTTTACCTCAAAACAAAAATTAAAGTGCAAAAGAAGGAATATAGTACTCCCCGAATTTACTGTCGACCACGACCATGGTGGGAGGTGAAGAAGTGGACGGCTCGGGTTTGATGCCGTGACCTGAAGCATGGTTAGGTTGTGTCGTCGGTGGAAAATCAGCTTTGAAATCCTCTCCGGAGTATTTTCTGATGTCGCTGAATGCAATGAACATGATGAGAAAGTCGACTGTTGTGGACGAGAGGAAGTATAATGCGATGGTGGTGGCTCGGAATCAATGGGACTTTAACGAAAGCTAGAGCAATGAGCAGTGACACCCACCGAGAATTATTGGTGGTGCGATGCCATGGCATCGTTGGTTCCTTGTGCGAACCATTGCGAGCAATAGCGAATGGGTAGGAGGTCAGGTTGAAACACGTTAGCAAGGGTGTGGTGGGTTGGTAAGGTCGGTGATGGTGAGGAGAGGAAGAAACGATGATGTTCTTGTTGGGGAAGGAATGAAGTGTTGTGAAGAATAAGAAAAGGTTGGGTTTTTTTTAATCTCTGTTGTGCGTGGGAGGGGAGGGGTGTTTGAATTTGAGTCAAAGTGGGATTGTTTTTTATGATAATGGGTGTTGAAAATTGAAAAGGTGGATTGATGAGAATAAAGGTAGGGTCCACGGTATAATAAAAAAATGAGATTGGGGGCGGCAGAAAAGAAACAAAAGGTGGGAAAAATTTTTTTTTGGGTTTTGCTATCATGCGCCAAGCCTCCCTTGGGTTTTGCTAACGTGCGCCGTTAATGAAACGGTGTACACAGCTGGGCTTCTCCTTTTTTCTGCTTTGTTCGACTATTTACTGCTGAACAATTCCGAAATTAACATTGTTCAAATCATAATTTCGCATATCCTCGTCGTTTAAGTTTGAATAAAAATATTCGGTTCCAGCAAAATAAAAATAAAAATTAAATTAAACATGCTTGAATGAATAAAAATAAAATGAAACAAAAAGTAAAGATTAAAAAAATGTAACGGAATTGAAAACAATGGGTTGCCTCCCATGAAGCGCTTTTGTTTAACGTCTTTAGCTCGACGACCTGATTCAGACTACAGGTTCCGTGACAGACACTTCCACTTCATTCTTTTTTTCCAACTAAGAAATTCCTTATGAGAAATTTGAAAATTCTCACAAAGATTTCTTCGGATATTTCCCAATTTTAAAATCTTGCCAAAAGAATAGCCGTCAAAACATCTTTTTTACCAAAAAATGATTTCTTCAAATGACTCCTTGATGATTTTGACTTAATTTTTGGAGCCTGCAAAAAGGAAGGTAAAGCTTTAGTTTTTAAAGGAGTTAAGATCAAATTTGAATCAACAAGTGAAATATTTTTCAACTCCCTTATTTTGTCTTTTTTATCATCTGATCCCTTGTATAAATCATCAACCAAGTTAGATTTATCATCAACAAGTTCAAAATGCCAACAAAATTAATACTATGAACGTTATCCGGATATCTCATTGCTTTATAAATATCAAATTTTAAGATCTCACTGTCGAACTCCATAGTAAGAATACCGCTTCGAAAGTCAATTTTTGCATTTGCCGTGCTCAGAAAGGGACGACCGAGGAGGATTTCAGAAGCAATGTTGCTATGATCATTTTCTATATCAATCACATAAAAATCAGCAGGGAAAATTAAGTCTTCTACCTCTACTAGAACATTTTCTATGAGTCCTTCAGGATAAATAATTGATTTTTCGGCTAGCTGAAGTGTAACTCTTGTCTCCTTCAAAGGCTTGGTGGAAATTAAATTATAGACAGAGAGGAGCATTACATTGATAGAGGCACCTAGATCACACATAGCTCGCTTGATTTTAACCTCACCAATTTTACAAGGTATTGAAAACATACCTTGGTCTTTATACTTCGGTGGAAGCGGTCGTTGGAAAACTGCTGAGACGTTCGCACTTAAATCCACATTCTCATTTCCGGTAAGTCGCCTTTTATTAGTGCAGAGATCCTTCAAGAACCAGGTATATCTTGGAACTTTCCGGATAACCTCAAGGAGAGGTATGTTAACTTCTACCTTTCGAAATACATCTAATATTACGTTTTCTTCAATTTTTTTATCTTTTTTAACTAACCTCGACGGAAAAGGCAGTGGCACGTCATAGGGAGATGGCGTTGGGTCGTCTATTTGTTCTTCGTTATTATTCTCCTAGGATCTTGAATCATCAGTCTTCTTCTCTTTTTGGACTGCTTCATCTGATGGAACAGGTGGCACCACTATTGTACCACTCCGAAGAGTGATGGCACTAGCGTTCTCCCTCAGGTTTACTTCAGTTTGAGATGGAAGCTTACCTTGTGATTCCAAGCGACCTACGGTTTAAGCCAGTTGGCTCATCTGCTTGTATATCTCTTGTAAGCGGGCTTCAGTATGATTCTGGAATTTTCTGGGAAAGTGCTAACCTCTCGATAATTGATTCTAATGATGACTTCTGCGGTTTTTGCGGTGGTGGAGGTCTCAGTTGATAGCCTTGATTCGATCTCGGGTTTTGAACATAACTGAAGTTCGGATGATCCCTCTAACCTGGGTTGTATGTATTACCGTAAGGATTATAAGCTCTTTGGGGAGGTCCCGGAAAATTCCCGACTGCATTGACTTGAGTTGCTGCGTCATCTTGAATCAGTGGACAACCGTCTGTCGGATGATCATGTAATGCACATATTCCATATAATTGGTTTGGTCTTATCTTTCCTGCAACAAGAGAGTTTATGACTTCAGTTAGCTTATCTATTTTATTTTCTAAGGAAGATGAACTTATCTCAGGAACCCTTCGAGAAGGTTCATTATTTATGCGAAATTGTTGGGAATTTGCAGCCATCGTCGATATTAAGTCTCTAGCCTCAGTAGGAGTCATATTCACCAAGGCTCCTCCGATGGCAGCATTGATCATCTTCATTTGTAGGGGAGATAATCCTTTATAAAAGTATTGAAGGAGTGTTTATTCGGATAACCCATCTTGTGCCGTAGGGAAAAACCTGTCAAGAAAAAAACGAGTCATTTGAGCCCATGTAGTTACAGAATTAGGAGGAAGAAAAAATAACCACTCCTTAGCCATCGGCTAAGGGAAAAGGAAAAACTCTAAGTTTTATTTGGTCCTCGATTACTCCCTGTGGTCTCATGTTGGAGCAGACCATATGAAATTCCTTGAGATGTTTGTGTGGATCTTTGTTCGGTAATCTGCGCAATGTAGGGAGAGATGAATAAGGCCAGTTTTCAATTGGTACGGAGTTTCTCCTTGGGGAAAATCAATGCTCAAAGGCATTTATTCAGTAGGTATCGCGGCTAACTCCAGGATAGTAAAATTGGCCATCGGATTTATTTACCTGAATTCGATTCTTCTTCTGGATTTGTTTGTTGTCTTCTTTTTTCCCGAAGTATCTGTGCGTGGAGTCTCCTAGCTTTAGCTTCAATCTCCGGGTCGTACTCCACTAATGCTCCTGGATTAGACCTGTCTTAAATCAAAAACAAACAAAAATAAATAACTTTGGCGAAGTCCCCGGCAACGGCGCCAATTTGACAACTGTCATTTTGGTGTCAAAATAAATTCCTTATTCTCAATCAATAAATAAAGGAAATACGTAATAAAGAGAAGTAAGGGTCGATTCCACATGGACTTAGAAAATTATAAATTTCTGTCTGATTTGTTTATGTCAGGCGTGAAACAATAAAAATGGGGGGAATTTTGGTAAAAATATTAAAATAATAAAAGCGATTAAATAAATAAAAGTAATTAAAGTAAAAATAAGAAGATGAAGATTGTGAATAAATTCGGTAAAAGTAGGCTCAAGCTAATCTTTGATTCAATTTCCTTATGATCATCGAATAAGATTTTCTCTTTGGGATTCACATCGGTTACTTTGTCTACAAGGGCTATCCCTGTGACTATCTTGTATACCGAACACCCAAGGTAATCTTTGATTTCGACTTTGATAATTGATTCTAACGACATCAATTGTCGTAGATCAATTACCGTTTATGTTTGTAGCGTCCGACTCGGATTGTTGCTTCTATAACCGTCAATTCCGATCTCAATTCCCTCTTGGCAAAACTATCTCGCCAGGTGTGTTCCCAGGAAGTCGAATTGCTTTCTATAAGCCGAATCTTCCTCCCACACATTTATTTGCAACAACCTCTTGACCAAAGTCAATCTTTGATTTTGAAAACTGTTTTGATTTTGAAAAATAAGCGCAGAGATTGAGAGAGATATTCCGAAGATATTAAGGGACCGTTTCAATTCTCCCGTTAGAATTGAATCATCACGACAGCTCTCGGCTTTTGAAAAGTTTAGCTAAGAATGACAAAAGTCATACTTAGCATTTTGAAAACAAAGCTTGAAAATAAAAGAAAAAAGGGAAAAACTTGAAAAGTAAAAAGAGAAAACTTTAATAAAACTAGAGAGAAAAGAATATAATTTGAGTGATGAGTTTAGGCTTACCCCCAAGTGGGTATTTATAGCCTCTCAAAGCCTAAAGGATAAGCAAAGAAAATAATAAAACAATACAAAAGATAATTTTTTTTAAATTTAAATTCAAACTTAAACTAGTCTCCTAATGCAACTCTACTCGTCAATCTTCCAGAAGGCGTGCGGATGAAGTCTTCTAGAAACCACCGCTGACTGGACCTTCTAGAAGCTGCCATGTCAGACCGCGTTGTGCCTAGAGTTGTGCCCATGTCTCCAGCCGTGACCAAATAATAAAAAAAATACAGAATTCGCCCGTTTTATCACTAATTCTGGAACGTAAGGACCTGCACGAAAATAGACATAACACAACCAAATCAACAGTAATAACTCCACAAAATCGAAGAAATAACAAGCAAAGATTAACTATTCTGAACACTCATCAAGTTTGGTCGAGACAAAATAAATATGCAAAACTATCAAATTAAAATAAATAAAGCAAAGATAAATGTTGATACAAATATATTTAAAACAACCTCAAATATTCAGACTTATCACAGAGCACTCATGCTAATCTTTTGTATTAACAATCTATTATTCTAAGTCCATAATGAATTGTTATGACATGCTAAAGCTGCCCTACAGGATTACTAAGTATTCTTAGATGGTTGTTATGGCAATACTACTCAGCGTTAACTACAACCCATGGTTTGTCAGACTGTTGTTGTAGCAATACCTCTCAGCGTAAACTATAATCGTTGTCTATCATACTCTAGCATCTATCCTTTTTAGTCGATTGAAACCCGCTCCTTATCTCTAAGGTAAACAAGTTAGAACATCACTATCTCGGATCCATTCCATTGTTCATGTAGATCTATCTTAATTCTCTCAAATCTAAGAATTATTATCTAGACAAAAGGCAATCTCTCGACGCTCTTAAATTGCCAAGACATGTTTCATCAAGACCCCAGGCAATCTCTCGAAGCTCTTACAGTGTCAAGGCAAAATATTCAAATAATGAATAAAACAATTATGAGCAGAATCATAATTCATCATTCATAAATAAAAAAATAATTGTTTAGGCAAAACAAAGATTAACACCAAGCAAGACATTCATGGTGTTATCAAAAAGTCAACCAAGTATTATCGTTTTAATACAACCCTAAATACGTAAAGAAATTAAGAACAAAGGAAGAACGACTCCCAATATCGGGGGCTTTACCGTGACAATTCTGATCAACATCACGACTCCCAAGGAAGGTCGGTTGGTAAACGGTGAGAAAGCATTGCAGTTGCTCGCTCACACTTCAAGTAAAGCTCTTCTAACTTCCTTGACTCTCTCGCTGGCGGCTATGGCTGAGTATTTATAAAGGGAAATATCCTAGGGTTTCGCATAAGTAAGGATTCCCTATATACCCGTTACTGTCTTGTTCAGACTAAAAAAGGAAAGACGACTGGTTGTTATCAGAATCTTGAGGGCTTGCTTGCACGTGAGGGAAGTCGTACAGCTGGCATGTGACATAGGCGATTTTGTCATATCCGCTTCAGACTTGTAAGATAAACCTTGCCTTGGCGAGATAAATCTTCTCCCCACTTTCTTTAACTTCTCTATTCCATTGGCCCTTACAAATTACGTTGTTGTGACTGAAATGTTCTTCCTAAGTAAATTTCCTGCACATACACAATCCACACAGACCTTTTCTCCTCAGCAGCATCAGTCAAACTAAATAAATTTTGTCGAAGCAAAACTTATCCACCACAAACAAATATAACCTAAATGCAACTAAAATGATGTGCATACTTTGTTTAGATGAACAATAACTTAAGTGAAAAGACTAGAAATTGAGTCTTTTTATGGAGTTATCACACCCCCAAACTTAAGTTATTATTTATCCTCAAGCAATGTACAATAGCTAGAAAAAAAATTAAAATTGTCATGGCAAAACAGTATTAAGAAAATCATGTGGTTTGAGATTTCAGACTTCAGTAAAAAGTTGGCCTCAACATGTTTGATTGTCATATTAGGCAAGTACCTTCCCTAGTCAGGATCCCTTGCTATTGTGTGTGCGTGATTGTAATCAGTCTATGCGTTAAAGTAATTAGAGAACTTTAAGTAAATGCTTCTGGTTTGTCAAGGCGTCAAATTATTTGTCAGGCTTAGTTTTCACTCCTAGTTATTTATCAACTTTTTTGGGGAGTCGGCTCATCACACCTACCCTCCCACACTCTAGGTGAAAGGGAGCATACCTTCTACCCCCAAATTAGTCGGGTTGAGTCATCCTGTGACTACTTTCATTCACTCATATGCCTCGACAACTCTTAGTTTTTCATGGAGTTTTTTTATTATGCCATTACATAGAGAAGTGTCCCTTTTATTCTTCATGTATTAAATACTAAGGAGTTCAATCTTAACCTTAAAATTTTCGATGTCTCGACAAGCAGAAAGTTCTTTCCTAAAACTTTTACTAATTACCTTAAGCAGAGACAACCTACAATCGTGTTTGTAAATTTTCAAAGAATCAGACCTAGGATTGGTTCTCTTCTTTAGACAGTCTTTAACAATAATTTTGGCCTAGGCAATCAAATTATGCATTCATCATTGGGTATTCCTAATCCATTTCAAACAATAAACTTAACATGCTTATATCATGACAACCAAAATTTTTAACAAAATATCATCAATTGCTTTTTAACAAAGTATGTTACAATACCTCCCCTAAACTTGAGGGATGCATTGTCCTCAATGCATGAAAAACTAAACTACATGTATCTATATGCAAATGCTGAAAGAAAAGAAAAAATAAAATATGATCTTACTATGGTGATGTGGCTTGATTAGACGCCCGCGTTCGACATCGTTTTGGAGGAGGGGACTCTCTGCTCTCGAATCTACTGCTGCTATCATCGAGGGAGATGGCTGAAGGACACGACCTACCATTCGCTTGATGCGTCTCTTGGTGCTCGGGGCTCGTGCTGTTGTTTGATGTTCTTCAATTGGAGTGGGTTGTGCAGGAACTGGAGTTTGCTTGACACTCATAATTTACTAATAACACTTAAATGATCATATATGTAATTTGACCTAATAATAATTATCATTAAAATTTTTAATTATTTAATAATATTTTAGATAATTGCTCATACAACTTTTTACCGAAATGATGAGTCTGATGACCTAGTATGTGTAGCCTTTTTCATCTGATTTTATTAACTTTCTAATTCAGATTTTCAAAATAAAGTTTAAGGTAAACTATGATTTTAGTACCTAAATTATTAGTTTTAGTACCTAAGCTTTTAATTTTTCAAAATTATGCCTAATGTTTAGTTTTTGTTTCATTTTAGTGCCCACCATTAAAAATTTAACGAATGGCCTGACGGGGTATAGCTTCGGTGGACGGACGACCAATTCGAACAGTGAACCACAAGAGAATGACGATTCGTCTAACATAGTTCAATTTCATGCCCATCGGACGATTGACTATAGAATTGAAGGATGAAGAAATCGAAGAGCCATCGTCGATTGGGGGAGACTAAAGCGTTTTCTGATGAAACTGAGGTCGGAATCGCGTTCAAGGGGTCGACAAGGTGTGGGTTGAAAAGTTTGGGCTTCATCGGCCTACAGATGCCACTACCAGTGACTATGGATGCGGCGGTCAGCGAGCACATCTGTTAAGTTTTTACGATGGAGTACTAAAATGAAATAAAAACTAAACGTTAGGTATAATTTTGAAAAAATTGATAGTTTAGGTACTGAATTTGTAATTTACCCTAAAATTTTATATCAAATTTGAATAGATTCCTAATTCTGAATTAACTCAACAAAGAATAAAATAATAAAACTATTTTATTGATTTGAGAAAAGAATCAAACATGTGATTATACAAAATTATACAATTTTTTTTTCTTCTCCACTTGTAAGTGTTTATTGAATAATATATTTTTTAATATTAAATATTTGAAATAAATATAAAACTAGATAAGGAGGACAAGGCAGTTTTTATTTGTTTGCAGATGTCGAGATAAATGGGCATCTGTTGTTATTTGTTCACTGTTCTGCTATTTAAAAGTTTCTGCAATTAAAAAGTGTTCCCTAAATCGTTATCGAGTCATTCGAGTTTCTATTTAAATTTAATTATATATAGTTATAACATTACACTATTAATTAATTCTAATTTAAATGATTTTTCATGATTATATAGGATATACATATATATTTCATTATATTTTTTCATATGCAATATAAATATATCATATAAAGTTGAGGGATTCTATTCAAATTTTAAAATCAATCAATTAATTATTAAATATTTTAAGTTATTCGAAACATATTTTATATATCGACTCAGATTTAAATTTTTTAACCAAATTTATAAAATCATAAAACGAATCGAATTTTTTAACATTAAATCGAATTAAAAAATTTATCATCTTTTGTTGCTTGTGAAATATAAAAAGAGAATTTCTGTATTTAAAAAGGGAAAACTGATTGGGAGAATGAATCCAATTAAATCAGCAGAGCCACATGACATAAGCCAGTTGTCTAATTAAAAATAATAATTAAATATTTATTCAGATGAGTGCGAAAATCAAAGTTGTTATAAAACCATCCAACATTCAAACCAAAATTAATGTCAAAATCAGAGGCTTTTTTTTTTTTTTTTTTGCTATAATAAAAATGCGACGCAATGCGCAGGCATGAAAGATGTCATCCTATATTATTACAACCACTTACAGGCGTTACGAAAAAAAATCATTATATAAGAGTATATTTTTTTAAAATTATATTTTTACGTTTTGTTTACGAAAAAATTATTACAAGGTAATAATTTATTATTAACAGTAAAAACAATTTTATCTAAAATAATGAAAATATTGTTACTTCAAAATTCTTATGTGTTGCATAATTTTCATCACTTTAAATAAGAATATCCCTGGAATAATAACTTTTTTATATGAATCTTCTCAATTTTTATTCTTCATGCTTTACTCAAAATTGAAAACATAATAATAATATAAAAAGAATTTAATTCAGTAATATATTAATAAATTTGAGTAGTTAAAATTTTATTATATTTTTAATATGTAATAGATTAATTATTCATAATTTTATAAGTTGAAAAATTATATTATTGTAAAAAAGCATAATTATTTAAAATTATATCTAACTTTGAGTTATTAAAAAAATATATTTTCTACTCGATAACACACATTATTTTTTCATAATATATATATATATATAATACTTATGAAATTTATTTAAAAATATAAGTTTGATATACTAATTATATTAATTATATATTAAATGTATTTAAAAAAGTTAGATAGTGTAACGATTAAAATATTTCTATAAAAGTTTATTCATATATTTATAATTTAATATTAAAGTTTAACTTATTGAAAAAAAAACGTATATCACAAGTATAATTTAGTAAAATATGCATCCAAATAATCTTATATTTCTTCAACCAAACACTATAATCTTACAATCCTGCTAAACAAACCAAACAAGGTAATACAACATTTTTAAGATAACGATACATTCCAGTAATCTTATGGGTAAATCATAATAGTATTTATTCAGATTAAATAAATTATATTTTTAATTTTATCTCCAAACCATAATAATACTTAAAGAGAGTATAATACATTTATATGGGTAAAGTAAATAAATGGTCCCCCAACTATAAGATATTTCTTTATTGACTCATTCGACTATTAAAAGTTATAAAATGGTCCATCGACTATTAGGCGTTACTTTGTTGAGTCCTTAACCTTGAGTTCATCCAGCTCAGTTGGTAGAGCACAAGGTTCTTAACCTTGAGGTCGTGGGATCGAGTCCCACAGAGGGCATTTTCATAATTCGAGGTCTCCTACAGAAGCTGCTCTCAACCTGGTGTTGGGGGCAGCCTACTATCTTACCTCCCTCTTACCCCATTACATATGGGAACAAGGGTCAACCATTTGTTGAGTCCTCCAACTATTAAAAATTACAAATTGGTCAACCGACTATTCATATGTTCCAAACTCGTTATCTTTTGTTAAAAATTTAACGGCAACATGAGTGGGATGTTAACCTATTGACTGATATATGATAAAATATGGTCATAATCTCAAAAAACTATCATATATCAATCAATATGTTAACGTCAAGCTCAGACAACCATTAATTTTTTAACGGAAAAGGAAGAGTTTGGAACATAATGAATAGTCAGATGACCATTTTGTAACTTTTAATAGTCGAATGACTCAATAAAGCGACATCTTATAATATAACTATAGTCATAGAGCTCAACAAAGTCTTATCATATAATCAAGTGATTATTTATGTACATTACCCTATTTGTATATACTATTGACACGTTAATCATTTATGTAAATAATTTTGTCATCCGTGAATGAAATTTTATATTTTTTAGTTTAAAAATTCAAAAACTAATAATAATAATATAATAATAATAATAAATACATATAATTTAATTAGTATAATTTTATAAAAAAAATAGTATATTTTTAATATATTCATATACTGTTCATGATATTCCCCTTAAATACAAGTATTATGATTTGTAGAATTTTGTAGGAAAATAATGTTTCCACCTAAAAATAATAAGAAAATACAATATACGAGAAAATATTTTGAGATCTATGATATTGTTATAGTGATCTTAAAACTCCTAAATATCCTCCAATGAATTAAAAAAATATTGTTTTATTAAAATTCCTCCTCCAATAACTTAATAAAAAATTAGAATCTCATTATAATAAATGCCATAAATCCTAAAAAATATTTTATGTCTTGTATTTCCCTAATATTTTTAGATGATAATATTATTTCTTTAAAAAATGGTATCATATTATAATTATTTTTGAATAAATGTATAAGGGAAAAAAATAATCAAGGCTGCAAAATATAGCCCACAACATTTACTAAAATTGTCTTTTTGACACCTATTCTTTTTTTTGAGTATTTTGCCCCCCAATGTTTCACTTTGGTGTAAAAAACTCTCTATAGATGAAAATCATTAGTTAACACACGAGTAATGCTCCAAAATATGAGCATTTTAAACTAAAATGAAACGTAGAGGGCTAAAATGTCTTAAAAAAAGAATAAGGGACAAAAGGATTTCTGTGTAAAATGTTAAAGGCTTTTTTGTCCTAAAATAGAACGTTAGAAGTCAAAATGCTCCAAAAGAAAAAGAATATGGGGTAAAATTAGGGATGACAAACGGGCAGACATGTGCAAATACCCCATCCCTGTACCCACTTAATATTTTCGTATTCACACCTACCCACTACCCATGACGAGTAAAATTTTTAAATCCACACCCACCCAAGCAGATACATTCTCAAATTCATCCGCACACACACTACCCAATTGAATACCCGCCACCTATCTCGTACCTACTTGTACCGTCTTATACCCTTCTGGAAAAACTCTCACAGATTACATAAGCAACAAAACATAAAACAAACACATACATTAAGAAGCATAATAAAATAAATCAAGATTAACCAATTTAATAATAATATAGATTTTCAAATAAATTAATGTCTTAATACAAAAAACACCATAATAAAAGACATAATTAAATTAATATTGAGAATTTGAGATAAGAGAAATGACAATATTTTTAGATATACCCTTACATTTTGTTAAATTACACGTAACATCCTCTAAAATCGTAATATTTACAGAATATTCTCTAAACTTATACCTAAATTCATAATAGTCCAAAATTTATATTGTGGGTAGTTAGTGGGCAAGTGGATGTGGGGCGTGTAAGGTTATAAACTCATCACCTACCCATTACCCACGGCGGATTTAACTTTAGGTATACTTTTACGATAGCGTGTAAGGCGTTGCTTTGTTGAGTTCTCTAACTATTAAAAGTTACAAAATGGTCAACCGGCTATTCATATGTTCCAAATTCGTCATTTTTTGTTAAAAATTTGACGATAATATGAGTGAGATGTTAACCTATTTACTGAGTTATGATAAAATATGGTCTCATAATCTTAAACAACTATCATATCTCAGTCAATGTAACACTCTAAAATTAAATTAAAAGAGAGCTAAGGACCAAATTACAAATTTTAAAAGTTTGTATCTTGATTTTAAAACATGTGGGAAGTTTAAGGACTTAATCCTAAATTATCCTAATGTTTAGTTGAACAACGGAAATTATAGGATGTATGAGAATGGAGGTGAAATTGACAAGTTAAGTAAACGAATTTTGAGATAATTTCGATTGGAAATGATGTATGTGATTGGTTGATTAGGGTTGTGTTCTAGATTGGACAGATGTTATTGATGAACTGTCAAAGTAAAAGTGATAGAGTTATAAGATTGGAAGAAAAGTAGAGTTGAGTTAATCAATTATGATGTGAATCTTAATATAGTTGGGTATTCTGATCAGATAGCTATGATGTAGAAAAGGAGATAAGTATTTGTATGAAATTTTAAGAGATGAAAATACAAGTATAAGAAATAAGTTATCAAAGTTATGAGGATGCAATGAAGATTGGTATATAACGATGAATATAGGTGATAAGACAAGAGTATGTGAACATGAAAGGAAATATATGATTTGTGTATAAGGAATAAATAAAGGAAGAATGGAATAAAGAAATGAAATGGGATTGAGTTAAAGGATCAGACACGATAAAGGTTATATGGAAATGTAGGTGATAATTTTGGATATACAAGTGAGAAAAGAGTGATTGGTGAAGTGAAAAGATTTTATAAAGTGTATGTTGAATCATATTTAAAGAAGATTTAAGGTCGTGTTCTTGGTTAAATGATGATGGAAAACAAATTTGGTTATTATTATAAGGTAATTAGAGATGGATTTATGATGTTGATTGATGAAAATGGATTGAAGTTGCTGGTTGTTGTTTAAGTGATAAGTGACATGATATGAATGTATAAAGGAAAAAGGTAATTGAAAAGTTAAAGGATTGAAAAGTGCGTTTCCTGATGATGACAAGAAAGAGTAAGTAAATGAAGTAACATGAGAATATTAGAAGATATGTTTTATCAAAATGTTTAAGAAAATTCGAGGGCGAATTTTCTTAAAAAGGAGGGGAGATTTGTAACATCCGCAATACCGGGTTAGTGACTAAATTGAAAAGTTTTAGAATTTGGTGACTAACGTAGAAGAATGAAATAATTTAATGATTATTGGAAATATATGTTGAAGGTTATTTAGTAATTATTAAAGGAAATTAAGGGTAAAATGGTCATTTGACCAGAAAGATTTTTATCTTTCTTTTAAGGTGATAAAAACGTGGAAAGGGTGAGAAGAAAAGAAAGTTCTGGAGCTGGGTCATCTCCTTCCTCCTCTCTTCCCGTAAGCTCCAAGGCAAAGGTAAGTTTAATTTCAGTTGGCCAATTCTTGAGTTTTAAGCTTAGTTTTGATTCTTTGGGTATTAAATAAGCTTAAGGAAAGCTTATATGGGATTTAAACAATAAGATAAAGGAATTAAGAAGGAATTTGTAATATGAGTTATATAGAAAATATATGTGAACAAGATATGACATCTATGTTTATATGAAACAATGCAAGGTGATATGAGCTATGCGAGATATGAATATAAAATCATATGAGAAGTGAAAAGAATTACATGAAAATAGACTAAGTGATTACATGTATATGTGAAAGAAGCTATATGATACGATCTATGTGATTACATGCAACATATGATATTAGATATATGTTTACACATACATGTGGTATGTGACAGAAGAGAATGAACATGTGATTATGAGATCAATGATTACACGTACATGTGATACGTGACTGAAAAGAAAAGATATGTGTTTATAAGAGAAAGAATATGAATAAGTAATGTGAATTGTTATAAATGATAATGCCCATGTTATGTGATATGATAGCTAGGGGTATAGTTGGCATGCCAAGGGTCGAGGGTTTACCTATGTTCTTCGGGACATATGGACTGTTTACCTATGTTCTTCGATACATATGGATTGTTTACCTATGTTCTTCGGGACATATGGACTGATTACCTAGGTTCTTCAGAATCTATGGACTGGTCCTTCGGGACATTGATCGAGCTGTGGTGACAGCATATGTGTGCACAACCTCAATGTACTCACATACCTTAAGTTCTCACTAGTGTACATGGGCTAATAAAGTAATTAAAAAAGCATACTGAATGTGATATTTATACGATGGGTTTATAAATGGTTATCAAAGGTAAGTGGTTTGAAATGTGTTACATGAACCATATGATGTTATGTGTGTTTCTTAATGATAATGATGGTATATGTTTATGTATGCTTTATGTTATATGAAATATTATATGTTTTATATGCCTCACTAAGTCATCGACTTAGCGTGTGATTGTTTCACACGTAGGTTTGGAAAGCGAAAAGAAAAGTAAAGAGGAATAAGACAGGTCAGTTATTTCTTACCGAAGATCAGATCAGAAAAGATCTCTTAAATTAGATGTATTATGTACATTGAAAATAGTTGGCATGTAATTAATGTTTTGAATTGTATATGCTCTGACCGGTTTTGTCAAAAACATTTAAGCTCTGAATAGTTCTGGAAATATTTTGAATAAGTTACATGTACAAAAGTTTTAAATTACTCACTATTTTATACGAATAAATTTTGAAAAGTCAATGTAACACTTCGGACTCGTATCCTGGTCGGATACGGGTTGGGGTGTTACATTTAATGGTATTAGAGCTAAGGTTTAGCCGATTCTCGGCATAAACTGAAGTCCAAAGTGTCATAAAAGGTGTACATGCCAACATAGAGTGAAAAATTTCTGATCTGATAGTGTAAGGAGTATGTTGTCTTCCTAATAGAATAAGAATAGTTTAATACAGTAGAAATCCGATCGTGATAATTTTGAAGTAAGTGAAAGGTGATATTCCTGATTATGATAGCTATTCATCTGCCCTGGCCAGGCAGGATGAAGAGCGGACACCTCAGGAAATGCCTAGTAAGATCAAAAGTTGATTTCAGAAAGCTGAAATCATATCTGAATAATGATAGAAAGTTTTTATTGTTTTGAATCGGAAACACGATATAGAGTAGTTTTGTTATTATGTGGATAAGATAGAATATGGTGAACAAGTGTCACTATAAGATTGTTAAAAAGATCAAAGGATGTGGTGAGTATTTGTATAAGAATTCAAGAATAGATGCATCAGTGACAAGTGTATAAGAGATATGGAGATAGAGTTTATGAATTTAAGACAATGGGATAATATTGTGTATAAGCAAGAGTGTGGCTATAATAAGGGTTTGCATTCTATATGAAAAGAGTTAGCGTTGACTAACCAGATTATGTGATGGAAAAGGTATAGAATTTAATATTTTGAGATGTTGTTATGATAAGACAACCAAATATGAAATGGATCTGGATACAATTGTATATTTGGATCATAGTACTGTTGTATAGTAAAGGGAATAAAGATTTGTATATTTGAGTAAAGCTGAGGATTGATAAGAAGAGTTTATGAATGAGTATATCGATGATCAGTTTATAAGACAAAGTAAGTCAGAATGTTTAGTTGAACAACAGAAATTATAGGATGTATGAGAATGGAGGTGAAATTGACAAGTTAAGTAAATGAATTTTGAGATAATTTTGATTGGAAATGATGTATGTGATTGGTTGATTAGGGTTGTGTTCTAGATTGGACAGATGTTATTGATGAACTGTCAAAGTAAAAGTGATAGAGTTATAAGATTGGAAGAAAATGTAGAGTTGAGTTAATCAATTATGATGTGAATCTTAATATAGTTGGGTATTCTGATTAGATAGCTATGATGTAGAAAAGGAGATAAAGTATTTGCATGAAATTTTAAGAGATGAAAATACAAGTATAAGAAATAAGTTATCAAAGTTATGAGGATGCAATGAAGATTGGTATATAACGATGAATATAGGTGATAAGACAAGAGTATGTGAACATGAAAGGAAATATATGATTTGTGTATAAGGAATAAATAAAGGAAGAATGGAATAAAGAAATGAAATGGGATTGAGTTAAAGGATCAGACACGATAAAGGTTATATGGAAGTGTAGGTGATAATTTTGGATATACAAGTGAGAAAAGAGTGATTGGTGAAGTGAAAAGATTTTATAAAGTGTATGTTGAATCATATTTAAAGAAGATTTAAGGTCATGTTCTTGGTTAAATGATGATGGAAAACGAATTTGGTTATTATTATAAGGTAATTAGAGATGGATTTATGATGTTGATTGATGAAAATGGATTGAAGTTGCTGGTTGTTGTTTAAGTGATAAGTGACATGATATGAATGTATAAAGGAAAAAGGTAATTGAAAAGTTAAAGGATTGAAAAGTACGTTTCCTGATGATGACAAGAAAGAGTAAGTAAATGAAGTAACATGAGAATATTAGAAGATATGTTTTATCAAAATATTCAGTGAAAATTCGAGGGCGAATTTTCTTAAAAAGGAGGGGAGATTTGTAACATCCGCAATACCGGGTTAGTGAATAAATTGAAAAGTTTCAGAATTTGGTGACTAACGTAGAAGAATGAAATAATTTAATGATTATTGGAAATATATGTTGAAGGTTATTTAGTAATTATTAAAGGAAATTAAGGGTAAAATGGTCATTTGACCAGAAAGATTTTTATCTTTCTTTTAAGGTGATAAAAACGTGGAAAGGGTGAGAAGAAAAGAAAGTTCTGGAGCTGGGTCATCTCCTTCCTCCTCTCTTCCCGTAAGCTCCATGGCAAAGGTAAGTTTAATTTCAGTTGGTCAATTCTTGAGTTTTAAGCTTAGTTTTGATTCTTTGGGTATTAAATAAGCTTAAGGAAAGCTATATGGGATTTAAACAATAAGATAAAGGAATTAAGAAGGAATTTGTAATATGAGTTATATAGAAAATATATGTGAACAAGATATGACATCTATGTTTATATGAAACAATGCAAGGTGATATGAGCTATGTGAGATATGAATATAAAATCATATGAGAAGTGAAAAGAATTACATGAAAATAGACTAAGTGATTACATGTATATGTGAAAGAAGCTATATGATACGATCTATGTGATTACATGCAACATATGATATTAGATATATGTTTACACATACATGTGGTATGTGACAGAAGAGAAGGAACATGTGATTATGAGATCAATGATTACACGTACATGTGATACGTGACTGAAAAGAAAAGATATGTGTTTATAAGAGAAAGAATATGAATAAGTAATGTGAACTGTTATAAATGATAATGCCCATGTTATGTGATATGAGAGCTAGGGGTATAGTTGGCATGCCAAGGGTCGAGGGTTTACCTATGTTCTTCGGGACATATGGACTGTTTACCTATGTTCTTCGGGACATATAGACTGTTTACCTATGTTCTTCGGGACATATGGACTGATTACCTAGGTTCTTCGGAATATATGGACTGGTCCTTCGGGACATTGATCGAGCTGTGGTGACAGCATATGTGTGCACAACCTCAATGTACTCACATACCTTAAGTTCTCACTAGTGTACATGGGCTAATAAAGTGATTAAACAAGCATACTGAATGTGATATGTATACGATGGGTTTATAAATGGTTATCAAAGGTAAGTGGTTTGAAATGTGTTACATGAACCATATGCTGTTATGTGTGTTTCTTAATGATAATGATGGTATATGTTTATGTATGCTTTATGTTATATGAAATATTATATGTTTTATATGTCTCACTAAATCATCGACTTAGCGTGTGATTGCTTCACACGTAGGTTTGGAAAGTGAAAAGAAAAGTAAAGAGGAATAAGACAGGTTAGTTACTTCTTACCGAAGATCAGATCAAAAAAGATCTCTTGAATTAGATGTATTCTGTACATTGAAAATAGTTGGCATGTAATTAATGTTTTGAATTGTATATGCTCTGACCGGTTTTGTCAAAAACATTTAAGCTCTGAATAGTTCTGGAAATATTTTGAATAAGTTACATGTACAAAAGTTTTAAATTACTCACTATTTTATAGGAATAAATTTTGAAAAGTCAATGTGACACTTCGGACTCGTATCCTGGTCGGATACGAGTTGGGGTGTTACATATATACACTTAAATCAATTAGCATATAACAAATCATATAAACATATATATACATACATAGAAATTATCTTATATGAATGTCCTTAATTACCTTACCATGAAAACTAATATAGGAAATAGACTTATCACAAGTCTTATTTCCATTGGATTAGATCTATAGTATGCGCTCACCTTGGCCTCACTTGCTATCAATTACCCCTATGACTTCCTTTTGTTCGATCCAATCCTAACTCGGTGGTTGATCCGGAACTTGTTTGTGCTCGATATCTACACAATCACACATTTTAAATTACTATAATTATACCTTTGAATATATTCCTGAATTTACTCTTGATGTATCGATACCTGTTGAATGTGTACCGATACACCTTACCTAGAAATCATGTTTTGAGCCCAAAAATTCACTCAATTCCTCACAAACACTTCATGTTTCAACCCTTTACATATTAATAACTCATATACACATGCTTAAACCTATTTCTACTAATTAATCACATCTCTAACCCTAAAATCCTATCTCCTATATGAAATTCAATAATCATACCAAATTTTCTATTTGTTCTAAATTTAATTCTATCACTTCATATCTTTTAATTCAACTATTGACAAGTCAAATTTAGTTTCAAAATCCACTTATCAACTCTTTCCTAGAATTTCATTTAAAAACTCATTATCTTTAATCTCTCCCAATTCCCTCATCTTATGGTTTTAAGACTACTTAAGCTTTCCTTAAGCTTTAGTGTAACCTAAGGATCATAAACCAAACTTGAATTCAACAAATAAACAACAAACAAGAAAACTCACCTTTGCTTTTGAGTTTCACGGTGAAGAGTAAAAAGAAGAAGAAAGATTTTTTTGGAGACCTTTTTCCTTTAATCCTCATTTCCCACATGTATAAATATATCCTCCTTATGTATTTTTAATTCATTTCTAGGTCAAATGACCATTTTGCCCTTCTATTTCTCATTCTTTGATATTTAGTCCTATACAACATTCTCAATAAAATTCCCTGAACGTTTCCATTTATCTACTATCACCAATAAATTCTGAAATATTTTAATTCAGTCACTAACCCTATATTGAGGATGTTACAAACATCGTCCATTTGCTCACTGAAATCGGCTACAGTTTGGCCTGTTTCGAGATAGAAGTCGGTAAAAACCCCTCACTGCTCCTCTGTCTCCACTCATCGCTGAGCAACATCGACTCCCAGGTGAAGCACCATCGAAGCCCGATCAAAACCCACCCACCAAATCGTCGGAAGTAGCAACCGTTCTCTGTGGAAAGCTTGCTAAAGCATCACCAAAAATCCCCCCATCACCTTTGTTTTTCACGAACTTTGATCACCTCCGATATTGGCTTGCCTCACCGCCGCCTCAGCTAGACTCCCTGCATATTTCTAATCAAGACCCAACCGATAGGTCAAGTTTTTGTAGCTAATTTCCCTTTATCGCTGGCGTGGGTAAGTCCCAGATGTTTCCAGTTATTTTCCCTTGCTTTGGTTGATATTTTTTGTTTAATTTTGGTTGAAAATGGTGTGTAACTTCTCATGGAGTAATCGACCGATCACCTGAGGTCGTTGCTGCCGCCACACACCACCATGCGCTTCTGCATACACGTGGGCTTTCTCCCCTACCTTGGAAACCTTCTAGAATCAATCCAGTCAGTCTGGACCGACCTGAACCGGCAAACCCGGTCTGAACCAAATATGTTTGATCCGAACTGAGTCAACCCAACCCAACCCATTGACTTTGACCTGACCCGTTGATCATTGATCGGTCTGACCATTGACTTTGACAGATTTGATCGTTGACTTCGTCCAAAAAAGTCAAAATTTATGTTTTTCAATGTCTTGAGTTCGAATCCGAAGTCTGTTTTGCCAAATTCTCACTCGGTAAGTTGTTTTGTAATGCTTTATCTTCGGAATTAAATTTGGTTTTTCAATTAATTTGGTTTCTTAAGTAAATTCATTTGCTATGTATCTGAGACATTATGTGTAACATCCCACTCATCGGGTCAGTGACCAAAATGCAATAATTTAAAACTCAGTGGTTTAAGTAGAATAATTTAAAAATTCAAGGATTTATTATGGATTTTTTTTGTCATAACTTGATATTAAATTTGGATTAGTGGAAGGGCGATTTGGTCTTTTCACCTGAAAGATTTTATCTTCTCTCTTTTAAGGGATATAACACGTGGAATAGAAGGGGGAAATCTGGAAACTTTACTATCTTCTTTCTCTTGCTCGTGGAAGCCATTGCAAATGTGAGTTCTATGATTTTTTTTTTAAATTATTTGGTTGGTGTTGATAGCTTGGGTGGTATAAAAGCTTAAGGAAAGCTTGTAATGGATTAAAACAACAAGAGGAGGGTATTAGAAAGGGATTTGTAAAATGGGTTTTGGAATGAATTTTTGATATGATGTAGTTTTTGTAGTTTTATGGCTATATTTGACTTGTCAATGGGCTATTGAAGGAGATAGAAAGTTCATAATGAATTAAGAGTATGATTAAAAACATGGTATGATTTTAAAATATAAGTGTTCTAATGAGAATTTGTATGTTAAAGAGTAGTAAATGAAGACAAGTTAGTTTGGAAGCATAATTTTGAGTTTAAAAGCCTAATGAGGGATAAAAGTAAGAGAGTTAGAAGATTTTGGTTGATTTTCGAATTGAAAATGAAAATCATGGGCATCGAGTATCGGTACTGGAAGAACAGTACCGATACATCAAGGCAAAATTAGCTGAATTTGAATAGTAGTATCGGTACTGGTTGAGTAAGGTATCGATACTGAGTTGGGAGTATCGATACCAAGGGTATGATATCGATACCATTTTCGAGACAAATTTTCAGAACGTCAAAATGGTATCGGTACCGTAGGGGGTATCGATACCATTGAAGGAAAGTATCAGTATTGTAGTGCTAGTACCGATATTATTAAGCATGAAATGAGGAAATTGAGTGTTTCTTTCAGTTTAAGTATTATTAGTGGATATAAGTAAATTGAAGTACAATATTGATTTTCGACTATTTTGTGTAGATGTTGAACAAAGTCAACTTCCGTTCAGCTCGACATTTTAAGTTTCGATCAAAAGTATTACGGACTTTGTTTAGGACTGCAGTGAGGCAAATGTGAGTACAACTCATTGGTTTTATATGAGATTCGAGGGCGGCTTGCGATAAGCCCACCTCCAAGATTTCGATCAAAAACCTTTTAAATTCTTTTATGTTATATTTTACATTGTTTTATGCAAGTTATATTATTTAATCTATGTTTTGATTTTTATGAATGCATAACTATGAAAATGTGAAATGTGAAATGTGAATACAAAGATATTCAATGTGAAAGTGCTTATGTGAACAAGATATACTTTGAATAAGG
This sequence comes from Hibiscus syriacus, assembly GCF_006381635.1. NCBI lineage: Eukaryota > Viridiplantae > Streptophyta > Magnoliopsida > Malvales > Malvaceae > Hibiscus > Hibiscus syriacus. Next base: position 238,614 of record NW_024062029.1, on the reverse strand, counting down.
AATTATAAATAATTATGTGGTTAAAAGCACAAGGTATGTGTATGAGGATTAGAGGTATAGTTGGCATGCCAAGAGTCGAGGGTTTTATGTGGTCCTTTGGGACAATTATGTGGCACTTTGATGCAAACCTATGTGGCACTTCGGTGCAAACTTATGTGTCACTTCGGTGCAAACCTATGTGGTCATTTGGGACAATTATGTGGCACTTCAATGCAAATTACGAGTTGTGGAGACAACATTAGTGCACAACCTCAATGTACTCAAATACATAGAGTTCTTAGTAGTATATGTTGGGCATTTGGAAACAAGATTATATAAAATAATTAATATATAAAAGTATATCTTCCTATTTTGAAAAATCATTGGAATTCTTTATGAAATGTATCGATAAAAAACAAATAAAGATTTCGTTTATAAAGATTTCGTAGGTTTGAAGAAAACGGAAGATTAAAGCTAAGCGAGGATAGCCTACTACCTTGAAGATCAAATCAAGACCAATTGAGTGTAGGTTTTCAGAAATTTTGTAAACTGTTGGCATGTATTATACGTTTAATTGGAAATATTCTGATCTATTTTGTAAACTCGTATTTTTTATTTATGTAAATTATTAAAGATTTTATGTAAGTATGAATGTGAATTTGTTATCTTATATTAAATTGAGGTTTTATACCTTTTTATTTTGATTAAAAATTTAATTTATCCTTATTTGTCAATTATTTATGATTTGAAAAGTCAATGTGACACCTCGGATTCGTATCCGCGTCGGGTACGGGTTATGGGTGTTACATTATGAGACATGGAATTAAAATTCGAGAGCAATCGAATGGAGTTTAAGTAGTCGATCGATACGGCTCATAAATCAATGTAATACTCTACTACCTTTTATATGCTTTTCAAAACACATTGATAATTAGTAAATACATTAATGAAAATGATTGGTCAATTAGGTGTATTTAATTATCATCAGACTTAAACTGAATATGGAATAAAAACATAACATTGTAGAAGACTCAGACTGCTCACAAAAGAAATTGGTAGAGCAATTGGAAATAATTTTAAGTTCATAGATTATGTAGTAATAAATTGATCTCATAATCCAAAATTCTGATTAGTTTCTTTAAAGGTTAAATATAGGGAATACTTGATTAAGAAAATACGAAAATAACCTTAAGTTATAAAAAATACTATGGATGGCTATGATAATGGAGACGACCTGAGAACACATATTTTGATCAACTTGAACATTGGAATCATCGAATAAATTCATGATCTATTTGAAATTCCCTTGAAGTGTAAAATGACCCGAAGTACGTCTAATCCCTAGAATAACTAAATACCCTCAAGCTCTGAAATGAATAAACTAACCTCATATACCAAAATGACCTAGAATTTCTATTTCCTGAGCAAACATCTGGAGACTAAATTACTGAAGGTACTTTACACGTTTGAATTTCTCGAAATGACTATATTATATGACCAAGTTGAACTGTATGGAAGTAATGTATGTATCCGAATTATGGAAATGATCGAATTACTCTAGAACTCCGAAGTCGTCGGGATAGACTTAACTACTAAATGACCTAAATACCCTCAAAGACCTAGAATTAACTGAATGACTTAGATAAGTTTGGAAACGTTGATGAACATATATGTTGTACACTCCATACGGGGTTTGAACTACGAATCAAGCACGTCAACATTTCTTGATATTGTTGTAATACAGAAATAAAATAAATACTATTGGAATATATGTTCGTATCTCTAAGATCCATTCAACGATGATTATGAAGATCTTCATGTCTTTTACTCGAAGAAATATCAGTGGAAATTCAGCTCCTCACGAAAACTTGTAGACGCTTGAATCAATAAGGAAATATTTATGTTTTTCCATTTATCTAATGTCCTTCAACATCACTTGGTAGTTCTGTATTACTGAGCTTCCCAAAGCTCACTCTTTATTCACCATTCAGGTTAAAAGAATAGATCAAGTATAGCTATCAACATACGTAAATGAGTTCCACTACGTTGCTTACGGAGTACGGTGCATGTGATTAGGGGGCATGTATGTTGTATTATGTTTCTATATCCAAGTCTAAAGCTTGTATGATTTTAATATTTTTGTAATATATTAATGTTTTTTTTTCTGAACTTGTATTTTAATTCTAAATTGTTTTATGATTTTACGAGTTTTAACAAAATTTTAATTTTTCCCGGATTTTTACTGTGGGTTGCTCTGGTGGCCCTAATGTGACACCTCAGATTAGATCGGGTCACCCGCATCGATCGGTGGGTGTTACAGTCAACATGTTAATGTCCAATTCAGACAACCTTTAATTTTTTAACAAAAAATGACGAGTTTGGAACATAATGAATAGTTAGGTGACCATTTTATAACTTTTAATAGTCGAAGGACTCAACAAAGCAGCATCCTATAATCGGGCCCGGACGACCAATTGTAACTATTTTCATAGAGCTCAACAAAGCCATATCATATAATCAAGAGACTATTTATGTACTTTACCCTATTTATATGTACTATTGACACGTTAATCATTTATGACAACAATTTTGTCATCCATGAATGAAATTTTGTATTTTTTAATTCAAAAATTTCAAAAACTAATAATAATAATAATAAATACATATCATTTAATTAGTATATTTTTTCTATAAAAATTAGTATATTTTTAATTTATTCATATATTGTTTATAATATTCCCCTTAAATACTAGTACACCTAAAAATATTAAGAAATTAAAATATATGAGAAAATATTTTGGGATCTATGATATTTGTTATAGTGATCTTAGAACTCATAAATATCCTCACAGTAAATTTAAAAAATATTATTTTATTAAAATACCTCGTCCAATAACTGAATAAAAAATTGAATCTCATTATAATAAATGCCATAAATTCTAAAAAATATTTTATGTCTTGTATTTCCCTAATATTTTAGACGAGAATATTATTTCTATAAAAAATGGTATCATATTATAATTATTTTTGAATAAATGTAAAATGAAAAAATAAATAATCAAGGCTGTCAAATATAGCCCATAACGTTTATCAAAAATGGTATTTTTGACACCTATTCTTTTTTTAGTATTTGCCTCCCAACGTTTTACTTTGGTGTAAAAAAAACTCTCTATAGATGAAAATCATTAGTTAACATACGATTAATGCTCCAAAATATGAGCATTTTTAACCTAAAATGAAACGTCAAGGGCTAAAATGCCCTAAAAAAGAATAAGGGACAAAGTGATTATTATGTCAAATGTTAGAGGGTTTTTTTGTCCTAAAATAAAATGTTAGAAGTTAAAATGCTCAAAAAAATAGAATATAGGATAAAATTAGGGATGACAAACGGGCGGACAGGTGCATACCCCATACCCCATCCCAATGACCACATAATATTTTTGTATCTATCACTTACCCATTACCTATGACGGATAAAATTTATAAATCTACACCTACCCACGTAGATATATTCTCAAATCTATTTGCACACCTACTACCCAATTGAATACCCACCATCTATCTAGTACCTACTTGTACCGTCTTATACTCGTCTGGCAAAACTCTCATAGATTATATAAGCAACAAAACATAAAATAAGCATGTACGTTAAGAAGCATAATAAAATAAAACAAGATTAACCGAGTTAATTATTAATATAGATTTTCAAATAAATCAAGGCCTTAATACATAAAACATCATAATAAAAGACATAATTAAATTAAGATTGAGAATTTGAGATAGGTGAAATGACGATATTTTTAAATGTACCCTTACATTTGGTTAAATTACAAGTTATGTCCTATAAAATCTTAATATTTACATAATAGTCTCTAAAATTATACCTAAATTTATAATAATTCAAATTTTATATGGTGGGCAGTTAGTGGGCAAGCGGATGCGGGGCGAGTAAAGTCATAAACTCATCACCTACCTATTACTCACGGTGGGTATGACTTTTTACATCTATACCCGCCTACTAGCCACTAAACTTATACCCATCCTCACCCCAATTAGAGCGAATGTAGTGCGAAATCTACAAAATTGTACATGACTGATATCTCTAGATAAAATGATTATTTTGATAAATGTTAGGGTTAATTTTAACATTATGCCAGTAATCAAACATAATAATGATGATGACAAAAGCTTGGGATCATGATGATGGTTGGTGGAAAGGAAATAAATGGGTCCTTTGTAAAATAATTCCCCACGCCTCCCTTTATGTCACACCCTCCGACCAACCCTTCCTCTATTTATTTATTTTCCTTTTTTAATTTAATTTTCTTAGTCTCAATCACCCCAGAGGTTCAGTACTTGTATATAAACCCCATCATCATCCACATCCAATCCTCATAAAACCAGAAAAAACAAAGTTTCAGATTCATTGATTACAGACATCAAAGCAAAACATTGTTTTAGAAAGAAAAAAAAAACACCATGTCTGCAACCGGCCAAACCTGTTTCAACCAACGAGATTGGTCACTAAGAAGGTTCTCGCCAAGCATCAACGCGAGGGCGACGGTGCTGTTGTTCGCCGATGCATTGGAAGGTTTATTCAGTTCTTGTTCTCTGTCATTTCTTTTCTTTCTTCATTTTTGTTTTATTCTTTGTGTTTGGTTTCAGGAGTGAATTGAAGTCTTTGGATCCCTTTCTCATGATGGATGATTTTACAGGTACGTGTTCATCAGCAGCTATGAACGACGATGTTTGAAAATTTTAAATTCTCGTAAAATTTTGCAGTGTCTCCACCAGCTGGATTTCCTGATCATCCTCACAGAGGTTCTTGAATTTCTTACTATAAATGTGTTGGAAAAAAACCAAAAATGCTTTCTTTTTAATGGTTTTGAATCATATTCTCCTGATGTAAATGTTGTGGTTTTTTACAGGGTTTGAAACTGTTACATACATGTTACAGGTAAATTTATTTTTTCATTAATTTCTGCAAAAAACACAACAGACAATTTTATCATTGAGACATTTGGGGCCTTTTATTTTAAGGGAGTCATTACTCATTTACTCGAATTTCTGGATTTTTTTTAAAGAATCTGTTTTTGGGGTTTTGGATTAAGTAGTGGATGACAGCAGGAAGAGGAATAATCTTAAATGCCTGCTGGAGAAGGTGTTCATAAGGGTCTGCAGCTTTGGATCAATCTCTCCTCCCAAGAAAAAATGTAAGAAAACACAGTTTTAATTTAAAATATAATTGGGATTCTGTTAAGGGATGGACAAAAAGAGACAATAGTGAATAATTATACCTTAACAATTTTAAATTATAATATATCTTTAATATTAATGTCTGATTAAGGAATCATTCCTTATCCATAAAATTATGAGTTAGGATCTAATTACACAATATAAAACTTTTTAATTATACACAGATTTAAAATCATTGAATGATTAAAAATAGATGGATGTAATTTACTCTTTATTTTCACTCTTTTAATAATTCTAAATATGGGTAAACCAAAAAGAGTTTTATATTACGTAAAAGTCATATATCAATGTATGATTCTGTGTAAATTTTAAAGCAACGTATTACTATTTGACTTTGGGAACTTTTGGTCATACTTTATGTAAAAAAAAAAAATTGGCTAATTGATCAAATAATTTGTGGCCAAACACAGTTACAACAAATATGAGTTGTTTTGTTTTCTTCTGGAAAAAAATTGCACCATTGGCTTGTTTTATTTGCAAAAGTCATGACATCTTCTAGAACATTTCCTGTTTACAAGAATCCCATATCTTTTCCAATAGTACACTACAAGTCAAGCAAGTTCAGCTTTTAAATTGGATATTCCATTGCAGGATTGAACCAAGGTACCAGGAGCTTTTATGTGAGGACATTCCAAGTGCAGAACAAGACGGAGTACAAGTTCGAGTCGTAGCCGGAGAATCGATGGGAGTCCGATCTCCGGTCTACACTCGACCTCCGACGATGTACCTCGATTTCACGTTAATTCCAAGGTCGGAAGACCACCAACACATCCCGGAATCATGGAATGCATTTGCATACATAATAGAAGGTGAAGGCGTGTTCGGGTACCAAAACAAGACTCCCATATCGGCCAACCATGAGGTGGTTTTCGGTCCAGGAGATGGCGTTAGCGTGTGGAACAAGTCATCATCGAAGACATTAAGATTTGATCTGATTGCAGGGCAGCCATTGAACGAACCAGTGGTTCAATATGGTCCCTTTGTGATGAACACACAAGCCGAAATTGATCAGACCATAAAGGATTATCACTATAGCCAAAATGGTTTTGATATGGCGAAGTACTGGATATCACATTGAACACAGATGGATTGAGAATAGTCACCCGTAAAAAATTCAAATTATCATATATATTTTAAATATGTTTTTATATTTTTGTCTCCCAATATAAAATCTAACATCTGTACCCGCTTATCAACAATGGAGTGGTGAAAAGAAAAGATTTCCTACTCATTGGAGCAAAAGCTTCCAGAAGATTCAAAGTGCAGCTGGAGATTATATAATATAGTTTAGCACTAAAGTCATCATGATGATTTGGTGGGGTTGCCTTATCTTTAGTTAAAGTGTATTTTCTACAAAAACAACTTTATGACATTTTCATTTTTCTAATTTTTTTCTGGTCCTTTTGGTAGTATTTCTTATGGTGCTGGATATTATAGTAGGGTATTTTTTCTTGTAATATTTGTTGAATTTGATTTTTAATCATATCTATTGCATCCATAGTTGACTTATATATATATATATATATATATATATTCCAACTTCAAGATCCACTAAGAGGTCCGAGGGAAGAGAGGGGTTGATTTTGTTCATGATCCCATTAAATTAAAACTTGAAAGTTGCGGTTTGTTTCAGGAAATGCAAATTAATATACGGTTAAGAAAAGGTGTGACCAGAAATTTAATAAGATACTTAACAAAGTTGGTTAAGCGTTATCAGAAATGTTGACTAATAATAATGTTGTAGGTGGAAAACATGAAAAAATATTAAAAAAAATTGGCAACCAGCAAACTTAGCTTATCGGTAGGTATCGATGCCGTGCACAAAATTATCGATATATATATATATATATAGTAATATATAAGAAAGTGATGGAAACCTATTTAAAGTAGACATGTATCGATACCTTTATAAGAATATGTATAAAAGTATCGGTACTTAGTAATTTAAAAGAATTGCAATAAAAGTGCGTACGAAGTATCGATACCTTACACACATGTATCGAAACATGACAATATAACAAGTTAAAATTTGACAAATCCTGTTACAATTTGACAAAACAAGTAACGAATTTGACTTTAACGATTAAAAATTGACAAAACCGATTTAAATTTAACAAAACTGATTTAAATTTGAGAAAATCGGTAAAGAGCTATTGGAATTGTTGAAAATTGTATCGATACGTTTATAAATATATGTACCAAAGTATTGGTACTGTAGGAATTTAAAATAAATGAAAAAAGGAAAATGTCTCGAAAACACATGTATCGATATATGACAATATAATAGGTTGAAGTTTGACAAAACCAGTTTTAATTTGACAAAATCGGTAAAGAGATATTGGAATGGTTGATATTGTATCGATACTTTTATAAGTATATGCACCAAAGTATTTGTACTTTAGGGATTTAAAAGAAGTGCAATAATAGCGCCTATAAAGTATCTATACCTTAGACACATGTATCGATACATGACAATATAACATGTTGAAATATGACAAAACCAGTTTCATTTTGACAAAACCGGTAAAGCGCTACTAGATATGTTGACGGTATAGATATTTTTATAAGTATATATACCATAGTATCGGTACTTTAGGAATTGAAAAGAAATGAAAAAATGAAATCGTCTCAAAAGTATCGATGCCTTACACAAAAGTATTGAGACTTGGGTAATGGTATCAATTAAATATAAATAAGATAACATGTTAAAATATCAAAGGCATTGCTAACAGAGAAATAGATAGGAGATGACCGTAGTTTTTGAAATCGAAGTGTATTAGTTGCTACGAAATAGAAGTAAGACGTTTTTGAAAGCGTAGTTGTTTGTTTGTTGTTGCAGTTGAATTGAAAGGTATGTTGTCGAAACCCTAGTTTTTTAGTATTGCAGTATTCGGAAATATGAGTTATGTTTATGGGTTTGGGGTTTTTTAAGTAAAGAAGGATTTGAGATCGATTACAGGTAGAAAGTGATATTCTAGGTAGAAAATGAATATCGACACTTTTATAAAATATTATAAATAGAAATTGTTATTGTAGGTTGTATAAAAGTATCGATACTTGTAGTAGAGAGTATTCCCATTCCTTTAAAGGAAACCCGGTTATTATAGGATTAGTTATCGATACTTGAATATTGAATAAATTGTATGTAACTTGTATTTGATTTGATTTGATTTAATTTAATGCTTGAATGTTCATAAAGTGATATATGAAGGAAAAATGAAGCCAATGGATCTTGCAATTGTTGTTCGCGAAAATGACATTGAAATGGAGCCCGAGAATATCAACAATGAAGAAAATTGAAAGCAACCACTGGGTGGATATATGTACTTCTAGTAAGTATCAATGCATTTGTGTAATTGTTGTTGAAATGGTAATTGGATTAATGTAACACCATTTCTCGTATACGTTCAGGTGTCACATGACTTAGAAAACATTTCCTTATTTGTAAAACCATAAAATTTTGTTTCTAAAAATAAAACATTTGATAACTCTCGGTAGTTAAAATTATCTTAAATTAAAACATTTTACAAACATAATAAGTCAAATACAATCCAAAGCATTTTCATAAATCCAATACATGCCATCTAATTATCAAAAGTAGACATAATTGTCCTATAGTTACTGATGAGGCAACCTTTGATTAATGATATTCACTGCACTCCTTACTTCTCTAGTCTTTGCTATAACCTGTACACGAAATCAACACACACTAAGTATTTACTTAGTGAGACATAGTAATACAAAATGAATTATACTTAAATATAAACATATCATAAAATATCAAAATATGAAAGGAAATCGTATAAATCATATTAATACATACACTGGCTTGGCAAACCAAGTTTCATTCACATAACCTGATAAACTATATTTAGTATGCCTACCATACCTATCAATCAGTATTTTTCCAATTTATCCTTTATATACCCAATGTATGTCAAAAGAGAATGCCAGGTGAAGATACTAAATTTTTTTTACCCATTTTATTATTATTATAATTATTATTATAATTATAATTATTATATATATTATTATTATTATTATTAAAAAAATAATTACAAACAGGCCCAGATTATCTGGCCCAATTACAAATTCAGATGGCCCAACTAAACCCTAAAAAATATATTAGGGTTTGATCTAACCCTAGCCGCCTCATCATCTCAGCCGTTGGATCTGAGAGATCCAACGGCCCACACTCCTCCAGATGCAAACCCTAGGGTATGATACCCTAGGGCCACGCGGCCGCCGCAGCTGCTCCCACCATCTCCACCGTTGCCACGTCTCGTCGAAGGCTTCCAGAAGAGCCACTCCAACCGCACACGTCTCCCCCAAACGGTGAGTCACCACTGGAAGTCCGGTGACTCACCGAAGAAACCCTTTTGGACCGGTCCGAAGCTATCACCGGTGGTGGCTATAAAAGCCACCGAGCCCCCTGCCAACCAAAAAAAAGGAGGAAGAACGGAGAACAAAAAAAAAACCCCAACAGAAAAGGAGCAATCAACAGCAAACCCACAACACAGCAACCAAAAACAAAAGAAAGGAGAGAAGCTTATCGAGGAAGCCACGACCGCCGGACCTCTTCAAACGTCACCAAAAACCTTCGAAAATCGAAGGTACTTTCTTAGATTTGCTCCGATCGGGAGCTATTTAAGAGAAAAGAACACCGGAACCGTCATTAGGACGGTCCGATCTACGTTTTAGTGTAAAAAAAAAATTTCCAGCCACCGAAGGCGGTGGCCGGCGGCGGGGTCAACGCCGGCGAACGGCTGCCGGCCAGTGTGCTTCTCTCTGTTTTAGAGAGAAGCGAGAGAATTTTGAATTCTCTCAGAGAAGAGAGAGAGAGGGAAGAAAGGAAATGAGAGCTGGCCCTTCGGGCCAGCCGGTTTCGGGCTTTAAATAGCCCTTCCCGAACGACGTCGTTTCGGGGAGGGCTATTTGTGTAATTAACTAAGGGTTAAATCCTGTCTGAAGTCCATTAACTTGTAATTCTTACATTTTAGTCACTAATTCAAATTTATAATCCTTTTAATTTGGTCTTTAAATTTTATTTATTTATATTTTAGCCCTTAACCGTAATTATAAATATTTTAGATAAAATACGTATTTAGTCCTTTAGTTTTAATAAATAATATTTTAATCATGAGTATATATTTTTAATTTATTTTAATCTGATATTCGAATTTTATATAATTTTATTTTAGTCACCAAATTAATAAATAAGGAAAATGGCATGTTAAATCCCTATAATTTTAAATAATTAATTATGAATTAGGTATTTAATTTTATTAGATTATAATTTAGTCACTATTTTTAAAGTTTTATTGCTTTTAAATATATAGTTCTAATTGTATTTTTTATTTATGTTTTAATTTTACTTGTTTACCTTTTTAAATATTATTTTTATTATATAGTCATATAAATATATATATAATAAATAATAATTTATATTTTACATAAATTATTTTTATCATATTTTAATATTTATTTATTTTTCAATATCGAACAAAATGGTAGTCTTAATACAACTGGATGTCCTATTCTGGTATTTTAAAATTAAATATTATAAAAATTATAATTTAATTTTAATTATTATATTGTTAATATTTATTAATATCAAAGAAAAGAGCTGTCTTAAGGCACCTAGAAGTCATTTTCTGATATTTCTAAATAAATAAATATTTTATTTATAAATGTATATAAATATTTTTTCATAATTATAATTTTGAAATAATAGGATTATAAATTAAATATATTTGAATTCTTAAATTTCTAATAATAGAGACAAGTTATAATTAATAAAGTACCAATTTTGGGCGTTGTACGGGTGCTAATCCTTCCCTAAACGTAACCGACCACGAATCCTTTTTTTATTAAAAAGAACAAATTTTTGGTTATAAACGCAGATCAGTTCATCTTTTAACTGATGTTTTCTTAAAACTCTTTTAAAAGATAATTTTTAGGTATTCGACCTACCTGACCTAAAAGGCCGATGGCGACTCTCAAATTATTTTATTTTAAATACCATTTATTCATATCAGTTTTCCCGCCAAGTAAAAAAAAATTCGTGCCCGGACGAAAACCGGTTACGACAGCTTGGCGACTCTGCTGGGGACCTGGTCAAACTTTAAAATCAATTATAAATTGTCTCTATTAATTAAAAATTAAAAATTCATATATTTAATTTTTAATTCTTTCTTTTCAAAAGTTTTATATATACTTATTATTTTCATAATATTTATATTATTTTATTAATGTTTCATTTTTCAAGTATTTTATTTCATTATTTATTGTGTGTCAGAGTTTTGAACATTTCTCCTCACACACCACATTTGCATAGCATAACATAAAGCTCTATAATTGAGTTTGTCCCTTTTAAGTAGGAGTGAAAGCGACGTCTTCGTGAGAATTTATTCTCCGTGTCAGACCTAGCAAGTAACTTTCGGGGTTCATATGCTCTATGTCTTCATGAGAATTTATTCTCCGTGTCAGGCATAGAGAAATGTGTCCCCTCGAATTGAACTCGATCCGTTTAAGTCTGTAATGGACTAGGATTGAGGGTTTGATAGCCCAAGGGGGCATCAACAAGGATAGTTCGAGTACCCTTACTCCTAGAACTGAAACTTTGCATATAATAAACCCTAGAAATGTTTCCGATCTGAAGCCATGCCCAAAATTTTGTCCAAAATAGGTGTACACACAGGAGAAATGAATTCTAACTTTCTTTTTAATTTATTTATTTTCTTACTGATTAAATTACATGTGAATTTAAATTATTTAAATTATGAAAAAAGCATGTTTAAATAAGGATATTTAGGTAGACATTATTATTAAATTATTATTTTTCTTTATTATGTAAACTAATTCATTTCTTTTTGTGTGTTCTTTATTTCTTCTGTTTGCATAGCATCATACAGGATAAAAGGCATTGATCCTCGTGTTAATTGTCTCATTGGAAAGCCTTCATCCATGGATAAAAAGTGTTCAAATCAAATAGTTCTAAACTCAGAAGTAAGACAGTGGGCTGAGGACTTACAAAGACAAGGAGGAGACAGTCTGCAAGATGACTATGTATCTGACTTGGCCAGTTATGCTCCAGTTTCGCTAAAAAGAAATGATATGCAAGATTTGCGAAGCATTTGGGAAAGTTGGGACTCAAACAAAAAGTTGCAGTTTTATCAGACTTACGGAGACATCTCATATTTGCTCTATGTTGAAGTTGATGATGACTTACTTCGAGCCCTAATTCAATTCTGGAATCCCGGGTACAATTGCTTCACTCTCAATAAAGAGGACTTGGTCCCTACTATTGAAGAGTACACGACTTTGTTACATATAGAAGGGGCTTTGGAGAATCGAATTTATTCAAAGTCAATTAAAACTCAACCCTTTCGAGTTAAATTAGCAAAGATTGCTGGAGTACGAGAAGAATGGGTGGCATCCCGTACAAAACAAAAGGGCGAAAGCGAAGGCATTGCTTGGACTAACATTAAAGAACTTATTCAGAGTCATCCAGACACTAAATTACGATTCGATCTATTTGCTCTGGGTATGTATGGTATGGTCATCTTCCCAAAAGTATTGGGATATATTGAAGCTGCAGTAGTAGATTTGTTTGAGCAGCTACCAAAAAAGATTAATCCTGCTTCTACAATTCTAGCAGAGACTTTCAGATCATTAAATGCTTGTAGAAAGCTAGGAGGTGGAATATTCTCAGGGTGCACCCAATTGTTATATGTTTGGATCCGTAGCCATTTCTGGAGGACAGAAAAGGTTTCATACCGGCGCTTTAATACGGATTACTCACCATTAAAAGAATTTCTGGAGCAAGAATGGCCGAAAGAAATTAAGAAAGATTTGTGGATTAATGCCTTTCGAAATCTGCAAAGCAATGACATTGTTTGGCGAGCCCCGTGGCAAATCCAAAGAGAATTCTTTTACAAATGTGGTGATTACAATTGGATAATGCTGCTCGGATTGTGGGGAGGAATTGGATATGCACCACTTTTGGTCATAAGACAGTATGAAGGTCGTCAATTTGTACCTGTCACTGTTGGATTACATTCGTCTGAGTTCGTATTCCACAACAAAAATTATAAAATAAATATCATGGAAGCCTTTACAGCTTGGAAAACAACTTTTTGTATCCGAGCTAAAGCAGCAAAAGAAATGTTAACTCCTGTGAGGAATGGAGATCTGTAAGGAAAAATGAAAATATTCCTCTACCAGACCAAACTGAGGATATCTCTATGGAAGATCGTATTAAGGTGGTTCCATCAGAGATTGAAATCCTGAGAGCTGAGTTTGAAGCAGAAAGAGAAGATTGGTCAAGAGAATTAGAGCAAATGAGACGAGATAAAGCTATGTTGGGTGTTGACATTGACTTTCATTCATCACAATGTGCAATGTTAAGAGAAAACAAAGAAAAATTGATGGTGAATTTAGAGCATTAAAGAAAAATTATCAGGAGTTATATAAATCCCGGAAAGCATCAGGATTAAGCCAATCAACAATACAAATGACCAGAGAATTGAACATTGAGAAAAGTCGAGTTGAAGATCTGAAAGGAAAGAATAGCCGTCTACTCAAAAGCCTTGAGAAAGGAAAGCAAAAAATGGAAGATTTTGAGGTTGACAGAATAGAGCGAATTATAAAACACAAAGCTGAACACCGCGAGATCATGAATGAAATGCAAAGAGAAAGGGATCGAGCCAAAGATTTAGAAGAGATGAAGAGTGATATTCTTGATAAATTTGAGGGTGAGAAAAATATCATGTTCAAGGGATTTAAATCTGAAATGAACCAGCTGATTGCCGAACTTGAAGTCAGAGGTCAAAAGATTGAAGAGTTCAATATTGAAAAAGAAAAATGGGAGCTGGAAAGAAAGAATTTCAACACCAAACTTGAGGTAGAGCAAGAAATGGCTAGCAATTGGATGCAAAGATGCAGAAACAAGAATGTTCAAATCCAGAAGCTTAATCAAAGAACGCAAGAAGCACGAACAAAACTTGAAGAAGATCTGGATCAGTCTAGAAATAAAAACTCAGAGTTTAACGCTTACATTTTGCAACTTGAAGAGTCATTATTTCAAGAAAAGGTTCGTCTAGGACCTAATGATCTCAAAGAAAGTAATGAGGAAAGTGCTTCATTGCGAAGACGCATTAGAGATCTTGAAAAAACTCTGTACAATTATCACGTCAGAATCACTGAGTTAGAGCAAACTCTTGAAGGAACTAATGAACAATGGCAAAAGTCAACTCATTTCTATGTAGAAAGAAGTGAAGAAAGAAGTAATATGGTATTCGAGGCCATGGTACAAATGAGCGAAGTTGCTAGATATGTTGGGGAACTAGCTGTTGAAGCTAAAATAATTTAGCATCACGTTGATCCAGTTTCTAAGTTCGGAAAGAATGTGTCATGGTTAATGAAAGAAATTATAGAGCTTAATAGGAAAGCTACGCCTTATCTGTGTTATGAACTATTATAAAGAAACTTTTGTATGCCGATGAAAGTTGTTCTATGACAGTTAACTTTTTGGGATCAATACCTTTTTGCATACATACATTTTGCATACATTCATTATTCATTTCATGATTTTCTTTATGTATAATTTTTATTATTAAGATAAAATTCATTAATTAAAATTTGAAAAAAATATATAATAATATCAGAAGATTTTTCAATCGCAGTTATTCTGGCCAAAAGAGAAGTACAACATCACTACGGTACTAGACAAGCTACTAAGAGAATTATGGAGGATAAAATACAACGTATTGAGGAACAACATAATAAAGAACAAGAAGAAATGAGAATAAAGCTAGAGAAAATTGAAGCTAGTATTGCAAATTCACAAGACAGCATGATGCAGAAAATAGAAGACATGTTTAAAAGGCAGGCTATCATTGGAAAAATGCATGAAAATCCTGTATCTTTCGACCAAGAACCTATGTATCCTTTAGGTTTTCCACCAGAACCAATTTATCACTCTGGTACTACACCTATACAAATCAATGCCCACACATCAGCATTTCAAGAAGCCAAACCACATGAAAATCGATAAGTGGATCCTGCATCTTCAAGCAAAAATCCACTTATATCAGATGTGAAAATAGGGGATTTTAATGCTGAACATCTAATCCCAGATTTGAATGAGCTGAATGAGAAAGAAAAAGTAAATGAATAATTGACCAGACAGATCAAGAGCTTAGAAGAACGAATGAAATCCGTGGAAATAACTGAATCATTCTATGGGTTTAACGCTAGTGAGTTGAGTTTGGTTCCAGACCTAATCCTCCCCATCAAGTTCAAAGTTCCCGAATTTGATAGATATGACGGTACCACATGCCCTTCATCCCACATTACTATGTTTTGTCGCAGAATGGCAGGATATGTGAAAGATGAGAAATTGTTAATTCACTGCTTTCAAGATAGTTTGACAGGACCAGCCTTAAAATGGTATACTCAATTGACCAAAGCCAACATTAGATCTTGGAAAGATCTGGCTAAAGCATTCCTAGAGCAGTACCGCCACGTAACAGACATGGTCCCTGATAGATGGACTCTTCAAAATTTGGAGAAAATAAATAACGAAATGTTCAGACAGTATGCTCAAAGATGGTGTGACACGGCAGCCCAAGTTCAACCACATTTGTCAGAAAAAGAGGCCACAGTAATATTTGTCCATACATTGAAAGGTCCTTATTTAAATCATCTAATGGGGAATGCAACCAGAAATTTTGCAGATTTGGTCATTTCTGGAGAACTCATTGAAAATGTCTTGAAAAGTGGCAAAATTGAATCAAATGAAGGGTCTAGTTCCAAAAGACCTATGTACCAGAAAAAAGAGAATGAAATCAACAATGCAAACTCTTACAACAAGGATTCATCGAAAAGTGTTACAATAACCCAGCCAAGGGTTAAGAAAGAGGAAACAAACACTAATCGAGCAGAGTCCAAAGGATCTCGAAAGGAAAATGAAAGGTTGTCTTTTACACCTTTACCAGTACCCTATGCAGAGATCTATGATTCGTTGATAAAAGCAGATGTCATACGGCCTTATCCTTTGGTTCCCATGCAACCACCATTCCCTCCATGGTATGATGTAAAGGCACATTGTGTTTACCATGAAGGAATTACGGGTCATTCTATTGAAAACTATTTGGCATTCAAAAAGGTGGTTCAAAATTTGATCAACACTGGAAAGTTGGAATTCAATTCACCATCTACATCAAATCATCCGCTGCCAAATCATGGAGATAAAAACGTGAATGCAATTCAGGAAGAGAACAAAAAGAAAGCAAAAACTGACATTTCTGAAATTAAATCTCCTTTTGTTTGGATATTTCAACAACTCTCTTTAGCCGGTATAATTCCACAACAATTCAGGCCAAAGCATAATGAAGACAAGAATTATTGTGAATATCTTCAAGAGAAGGGGCATGAAATTCAACTATGTCCTGAGTTTAGGGATTTGGTGCAAAAATTGATGAATAGCAGAGAGATAGAATTATTTGAAGAAGAACCAAGGAAAAAAGAAGATGATGTTTGCTCATCAGAGGATTCTAAACCTAGTCAGAGAACAAGTGATCCTGTGATCATTAATGTAAAATCTTCTATAGTGATTCCTGCACCAATAAAACCGAAAGTAGTTATCACCACTCCTCTACCATTTCCATACAAGGATACCCGCAGAGTACCTTGGAATTATACTACCAATGTTTCAATGGTAGGAGGATCTGTTTCTCTAGAAAAAAACAGAAGAGAAAATACAGAGTCTGGGTTCGACATCTGAAGCAGTGAGTGAAGTCGGATTCTTTACAAGAAGTGGGAGATGTTACTCTCCCGAAACATCCAATGCCTCGGAACAAGTGAAAACAAAAGGAAAAACCATGGTAATACCCCAAAAGGTATTTGATGATGAATCCCCTCCAGCATTCAATGAGCCTGTAACAGAAAAACAAGCGCAAGAATTTTTGAAATTCCAAACATAGTGAGTATAGTGTGGTTGAATAACTACACAAACAACAAGCGAGAATTTCTATTCTTGATCTATTGATGAATTCAGAAACACATAGAAATGCTTTGATGAGAATGCTTAATCAAACATTTATCCCTGAAGATATATCCCTCAATAAACTTGACAGAATTGTGGGACATATAGCCGCTGACAATTACATAACGTTCACGGATGATGAAATACCTGAAGGCGAAATGGGGTCAGTAAAAGCTTTGAATATCACTACACATTGTCGTGGTCATGTTTTACCAGGAGTATTGATTGACAATGGATCTGCTCTTAACTTGATGCCTCTAGTCACACTTCAAAGAATGCCTGTGGATAAATCACACATGAAGAGTTATCAGAATGTAGTACGAGCCTTTGATGGTACTCAAAAAGAGGTGCTTGGGAAAATGGAAATACCGTTGTTAATCGGACCAGTCGTGTACAATATTGACTTTGTGGTGATGGACATCCACCCTACATATAATTGTTTATTAGGGAGGCCATGGATTCATTCAGCAGGAGTCGTTCCTTCTTCATTACATCAGAAATTGAAATTTGTTGTTGATGGACAACTAATATGCGTAGGAGCTGAAGAAGAAATCATTGTGTCTATAACAAGTGATGTTCCATATATTGAAACCAATGATGATGCTCTTGAATGCTCTTTCCGAGCTCTTGAATTTGTCAATGCAACCTTTATTGCAGAAGGAAGAAAAATTCCATATCCCAGATTATCTGATTGCACCAAGATGACGGTACAACAAACTTTAGGCATCGGAGCTAAAGCTGGGAAAGGTTTAGGAAAGAATCTTCAAGGGATTTTAGTTCTGTAAGTATAAAGATGAAGAAAGATCGTTTTGGGCTTGGATTTAAGCCTAATTTTCAGCAAAAGAACAAAGAGATGAAAAGAAGGTGTGAAGATAGAAATGCAAGGTTGAAAAAAGAAGAAATCCTTTGGGAACACATGTCTTTCCCACAGTTGAAGACCACATTCAGAACAGGGGGAACAATTAATGTAGAACAACAGCTTGTTGAGGCCTTTAAAGAAGAAAAGTTGACGAAAGATCAAAGCATAGTTGAAGAAGCTATGACTGGGTTATTTATCAACATGATCATGAATGACAACAAGACTGGCAAATATTTGGATAGGATTCGCCCATGTTTTCCTGGAGAAACACTCAATAATTGGACCACTGAAGACCTTCCTATAGTTTTTAATATTAACACAGAGTAATATTCAGAACTAATCTTTATGTTTAGCTCAAAAGTATGAAAACTTTTTGTTATCTTGTAAAGGAAATTATGTTAACCTAATATTAAATATAAGAAATTTTCTTTAAAATTTTCAGATGGCAATCATTCTTTACATTTTCTTACATTTTACATTTATTTCATAAATTTACTATATTCTTTCGGAAATATGTCCGACTTAAATTTGCAGGTGTCACAATGTTAATAGCATGTTTATTCCTAAATTTAATCGAGAGATAAATTTAGAGCATCTCATATGTCTGGAAGAAATCAATGGGTGTGAAGATGAACTGGAATGTGATGTTCCTACTGAATTATTAAGACTGGTAGAAAAAGAAGATAAACAAATTCTACCTTACAAAGAAGAGATTGAAACTGTAAATCTGGGAACAGATGAAGAAATGAAAGAGGTGAAAATTGGTACTACTCTGACAATCCAGATAAAACAAGAATTGATAAATCTTCTTCAAGAGTTCAAAGATATCTTCGCCTGGTCTTATCAAGATATGCTTGGTTTAAGTACAGATATAGTAATGCACAAGCTTCCAATCAATCCAGAATATAAACCGGTCCAACAAAAGCTCAGGCGAATGAGGCCAGAAATATTGTTACAGATCAAAGAGGAAGTGATGAAACAGATTAATGCAGGTTTCCTACAAGCAGCCAAATACCCAGAATGGGTAGCCAACATTGTTCCCGTACCAAAGAAAAATAGGAATGTTCGAATGTGTGTGGATTACAGAGATCTCAACAAAGCTAGTCCGAAAGATAGCTTTCCATTACCCCACATAGACACCTTGGTAGACAATAATGCAGGGCACGCATGGTTTTCATTCATGGATGGCTTTTCAGGATATAATCAGATAAAAATGAATCCTGAAGACATGGAAAAAACAACATTTATAACCATGTGGGGCACATTCTGCTATAAAGTGATGCCATTTGGATTGAAAAATGCAGGGGCAACGTATCAAAGAGCCATGGTAACTTTGTTTCATGACATGATGCACAAAGAGATTGAAGTATATGTAGATGACATGATTGCCAAATCCCGAACTGAAGAAGAACATATTCAAAATCTGAGAAAGCTTTTCCAGAGATTGAGGAAGTATCAATTAAAGCTCAACCCCGCTAAATGCACTTTTGGGGTAACTTCTGGGAAACTTATGGGATTTGTGGTCAGCAAAAAAGGAATCGAGATTGATCCATATAAAGTAAAAGCAATTCAAGATCTTCCACCACCCAATACAAAAAAAGAAGTTCGAGGCTTTTTGGGAAGATTAAATTATATATCTCGGTTCATTTCTCAATTAACTGACAAATGTGATCCAGTGTTCAAATTACTTCGAAAGAACAATCCTGAAGTCTGGAATGATGAATGTCAAGAAACTTTGGATATTATTAAGAAATATTTATCCAATGCCCCTATTTTAGTATCACCAATGCCTGATAGACCGTTAATTCTCTACTTGACGGTCTTTGAAAATTCGATGGGATGTGTACTGGGACAGCATGATGAATCTTAAAGAAAAGAAAAAGCTATTTATTATCTGAGCAAGAAATTTACTGATTGTGAAATTTGATATCCACTAATACAAAAATTATGTTGTGCCTTGGTGTGGGCTACTCGAAGACTTAGACAATATATGTTATACCATACTACTTGGTTGATATCCAAACTTGATCCTTTGAAATTCTTAATGGAATCACCAGCTTTGACAGGCAGAATGGCTAGATGGCAAATGTTATTATCTGAGTTTGATATTGTATATGTCAACCAAAAAGCGATAAAAGGAAGTGTCATAGCTGATTTTCTGGCCAGTCGTGTATCAAATGATTATTAGCCTTTGAGTTTCAATTTTCCCGATGAAGATTTGTTGTGCATATCCATGAATGAAGAAGTCAGAACAAATGATGCATCTGCATCTTGGAAGCTTTACTTTGACGGAGCATCCAACGCCTTGGGACGAGGAATCGGGGCAGTGTTAATTTCTCCAGAAAATATTTATTATCCCTTTACAAGTAGACTGGAGTTCTTTTGCACCAATAACATGGCGGAATACGAAGCTTGTGTCATGGGATTGAAAGCAGCTATAGAAAGAAAAATCAAATGTCTCAAAATATATGGAGATTCATCGTTAGTGGTGTATCAATTACGAGGAGAATGGGAAACAAAAGATCCCAAATTGTTGGAATACCGAGATTTTACCCTCAAATTAGTGAAATAATTTGAGAAAGTCACCTTCAATTATCTCCCTCGAGAAGAAAATCAAATGGCAGATGCTTTGGCTACATTAGCTGCTATGTTTCAGGCAACTAAGAAAGTTGATATGATGCCAATCAAAATGCAAGTATATGAAATTCCTGCACATTGTTATAGTGTGGAGGAAGAGGTAGATGGTAAACCATGGTATCATGATATCCTGCAATATATCAAAAATCAAAGTTATCCACAAAATGCATCTGAAATTGATAAAAGAACCTTGAGAAGAATGGCTGTTGGATATTTTCTTGATGGCGAGATTATGTATAGAAGAAGCAATGATCAAGTGCTATTGAGATGTTTAAATACCAGCGAAGCCAGAAGCATCATTGAAGAAGTACACAGTGGAATATGTGGAACACATGCAAATGGTCTTTCCATGGCCAGAAAAATAATGAGATATGGATACTATTGGGGTACCATGCACACAGATTGCATTGATTATGCAAGGAAATGTCATAAATGCCAGATATATGCAGACAAGATTCATGTACCCCCATCTCCTTTACACGTAATGACAACACCCTGGCCATTTTCTATGTGGGGAATAGATGTCATAGGTGCAATCACACCAAAAGCATCGAATGGACATTGCTTCATCCTTGATGCAATTGATTATTTTACCAAATGGGTTGAAGCTGCTTCATATGCCAATATTAAGAGGTCCACAGTCTGCAAATTCATAAAGAAAGAGATAGTTTGCCGGTATGGCCTACCAGAAAGGATCATTACATATAATGCTCTGAACCTGAACAACAAAATGATGACCAAACTTTGTGCACAGTTTAAGATCAAACATACAAACTCAGTGGCATATCGTCCAAAGATGAATGGGGCAGTTGAAGCAGCAAATAAGAACATCAAGAGAATCATTACAAAGACCACTGAAACTTACAAAGATTGGCACGAGAAGTACCTTTTGCTTTATATGCATATCGAACTACTGTTCGAACATCTACTGGGGCAACACCTTTTGTTTTAGTCTACGGGATGGAAGCAGTCTTACCAATTGAAGTTGAGATTCCATCGCTTCGAATGTTGAGAGAAACAAAATTGGATGAATCCGAATGGATCCAAGCTAGATTTGATCAATTGAACCTTATTGAGGAGAAAAGATTGAAAGCTATTTGCCATGGACAGATGTATCAGAAACGGATGATGAAGTCTCTGTAGATGCTCGTTTTTGTCCGGGGTTAGATCGCTAAACCCGACCCCTAAATCCGTTGAAGGCCCGATTCAAGTCCAATGATCCAGTAGAGCAGCCTCTGTTCCACGTGAGAATTCCCTAAAATAAAAACGGTTATAGGGAGTTAGCAAGCATGAATGAGAAGTTACCAATAAGATTGAGGTTTATAATCGTATGAGGAAACTGAAAAGAGGTTCAGTTTTTATTTGGGGGTAACCATATCGAGAGGACGACGAAAAAGGAGAGGAATTTTTTACACCATAACAGGGAGGACAGAACCAAAAATAACCAGGGGAACCACGCTTTACTGTCTTGTAATAGGGGTATTCTGAAACGGAGATGAAGGAGAAGGTTTCCAACAATTGCAAAAGGAGGTATTCTAAAACCTACGAAAACAGGGTGTAATAGGGGTCATTCCCTGTTTTTTTTAAAAGCAATAGCAAGTATTGAAGGCAATTTTCCTGCTCATTTTCCTTTTAGTGTGATATGGGGTGTGTTCATGGTTTGAAACAAAAAATAAACAAAGGTATGGATTTCCTTCAACAATTGCATGCAACCATATTTCCTTTTCCATTTATTACTTTCGAATCAAAGTAAAAGAGTAAATAGATTTGGATTTTTCGAGTTACCTTGTCAGTGGGTGTCAATACCGGAGCAAGCTTTGGGGTCTGAGGTTGAGGAGTCTTTTGTCGGCCGTAGAACTTAGGGGTCGTTGCTTGTAGGTTCCGGGGTCGATTCTTGGGTTGTAAGGGATGAGAGTGAGATGATAGGAATGGAGGAGATAGGGAGAGAAGAGAGCATAACGGCTGTTGGACGATAAATGAGGGCTAGGTTAGCTCCTTACCCAAAATACCGGATATATTTTATGGCCAAAACGGCGCCGTTTAGTGAGTGTTTAGGGATCCTGTTTTGCGCGTGGTTATGTGCCGTTTGAGCCATTCAACTTTTTGGTTTCATGCATTTTGGTCCATAAATCATGTTTTCCTGTTTTCAATTTTGCATCTTTATTTTATGCGTTTTAATTTTCAATCCCAAATATTATGTTATTTAGTTTTTGTTAATTTAGACATTTAACTTCTGAATTGTTGCATGTTCGTTTTAGTCACTAAATCACATTTTTCAAGTTTATAATTTTATCTTCATGTTTGTAAGTGTTTCTTTTTTTAGTCATCTGTTTATATATTTTTTTTTACTGTTTACGCATTTGGCTCGTAATTTTGGTTAATTGGCATTTTAGTCTTTAAATCTAATTTGTTGTGTTTTTAATTTGATCTTTGTATTTCATGCGCATTTAATTTAAGTCACAAATGTTGGTTATTTTGTTTTTGTGATTTAGACATTAGGGCTCCAAGTTTTTACATGTTACGTTTTAGTTCATGTTTAAGTTTCTTACGTGTATGTATGTGTGATTAGTTAGGGTTCGTTTCGGGTGTATACTTATCCTAGGTTTGAGTGATGATGATATGTGTGCATATGTTATTACGTGGTTCATAAGTATGGATTTAGGTGTAACATATATTTGTATTTAATTAATCTTTGCATGATATCATTTTTGCATAATTTACATGATAGCCTCACGTGCATAACTTGACTCTTATTACATAATTTAACTAAGGGTAATATCCTTTTAATTTAAAATTGTTGAAGTGGGCAGTCATAACTGATTTGAGGTTGCTTTTAAT
The DNA here is from genome assembly GCF_006381635.1 of Hibiscus syriacus. Lineage (NCBI taxonomy): Eukaryota > Viridiplantae > Streptophyta > Magnoliopsida > Malvales > Malvaceae > Hibiscus > Hibiscus syriacus. Next base: position 214,996 of record NW_024062029.1, on the reverse strand, counting down.
GATTTTAAAATAAAAGTGTATCCCGAAAGTGAAACAAAAAAATTGATTTGTCACCTAAAATTTGGGAACGAGAGAAAAAGAAATGTTCGTTTATTTAAATATATCGAGAAAAGGTTGTTATATCTTTAAGATCTGGTCTCGATATTTGTAAATAATCGAACATTCTTTATCTTTCTAAAATGACTTGGTAATTTTAATTTAATTCGTTTGAGTGTTCTTGAATGTTTTAAATTTACATTTTTGTTTTATGGGATCAAAATTCAAATTAACTTCGAATTTGTAAAGTTCATTGCAAAAACGTTAATTAATCGATTAGGTACCGATTTAGGGCGTTGTGGGGGTGCTAATCCTTCCCCACACGTAACTGACTCCCGAACTCAGATTTTGGTAACGCAGACCTCAATTTGTTGTTTTAATAAAAATTAATTTTTATTTAAAATAACAAACATTTTTGGGTGCCCAATCACACCCTAATCAAAGATTGGTGGCGACTCTTTGAACTATATCTTTTCGATCATAAAGGAAATCTAAATTTTTTCGAAACGAGAGGTTTTCAAATCACATTTGTTTTTAAATTAAAACTCAATTGAAAGAGGTAAATTAAAAATTAATGTGGCTTTTAAATCTCACTTTTTTCACATTTAAGAAAAAAATCGTTTCGACAGCTTGGCGACTATGCTGGGGAAATTTTTTTAGAGAGTCAGGCCAATAGTCGATTAATTAATTGTCTTTGCAATTGAAAATTACAAATTCGTTTTAATTTGATTTTTGTTCCCTTTTTGGTTTTTAATAAGTTTTTTTTTAATTTTTAATTATATTAACAATTAAATAGTTGTACTAATTTGTTTGCTAATGATTTCAGATTGATTGTGTGAATTTAGGAAAGTTGAGTGTTTTTATTGTGTGTTTTTTCTCTTTTCCTCACACACTGCACAGTTGCATTATCATAACATGAGCTAAAACCTTGCTCCGTCCTGTTTAAGTAGGAGTGAGAGACTATGCCCTCGTGTGGTTTTCACCTACGCATGGGATAGTGGATTGCTCCTGGAGCTCACGCCTTATGGTCCTCGTGATGGTAATCACCTCCGCATGGACATAAGGAGGTGTGTTCCCTCGAAATTGAACTCGATCCCCTAAAGCCTGTGATGGGCCAGGATTGAGGGTTCGGTAGCCCAAGGGGGCACTGACAAGGACAATTCGAGAACCTATTACTTTAGAACCGAACCCAGCATATAGTAAACATAGAGCCTGAATTTAGGTCGAGCCTAACCCGAACCTTAAGAGTCCCGTGAGGAGGGTACACAAGGAAAAGCTTTTTGAGTCATTCAATTTTGCTTTTTGAATAAATGTATGCGAACTAGAAATCATGCGGTTAGGTTTATTTTTCTCGAACAAGCATGCGAATTAGATATCATGCGGTTAGGATTTTTTGTGAATGACAAAGTATGGGGTATATATCATGTTGGGTAGGATCAACTAAAGTATGATTGGGTAGCCAGCATGTGAGGGTAGGTTTTATTTGATGTTTATGGTACTTATTTTGTTGTTTATATTATGTGCACTAACCCATTTTTGTTCTATGTCTATTTTATTTGGATTTTATTGCATTTACATCTTCATGTCATTACAAGGTGTTAATTCACAAGTGATTGACTAATGAGAAGGCTAGACATATTGAGACCAGAGATTCTCAACCATGTAGTCAAAACCGGGAGATCCAAAGATGTTCGACTGATCATGAAGAATGATATCCGTTGAATGAAGAAACCAAGCTGATTGAAGACTTCCTTTAATAGGGAAAAGGCCAAGATGTTGATTCAAGAGATAGATACAATCATACTAAGGACAAGAAGACCTTTCACAAAGACATGAAGATCACTTCGTATTGAAAGTAAACATGGAGACCTCACGATTCGATTTAAAGACATCTGGCGTCATCAAAGGTGATAAAATACGCCGACAAATTTGGGTTCAATGTTAGATTCCATGAAGAATATGGCTTAAGGAAATGAAGAAATGAAGAATCACATTTATATTTTGACTACATGGTGTTCTAAATTCTTGTTGTCTAAATGAAGGTTGTTCTATGGTGGTCACTTTTAGGATTAACACCTTGTGCATTTGCATTTGCATTTGCATTCTTATTAGCATTAATTTATTTATTTTGCTATTGTTGCTTTTTGTCCTTTTGTTATTTTATTTGTACTAACCTGTTTTTTATGTTGTTTTTCTCTTTGTCTGCATTGCATGATCATGACATATTCAAAAGGTGTTGATTTGTGAGTGGTCATCATAGTAAAAGGTTTTCATGACAGACAAGGGGTTTCGTGATCAAACAGACTATAACACAGTCAAGAAATGGCATCCTGAGAAAGCTTCGAAAATAGTGGAGATTTGCGCACATAAAAATCATATGTCTGACGAAGAGCACAAGGAGATAAGAGAGATAAAAGAGAAGATGTCCAAGATGATGGATAGAATAGATGCTTTGTCCAAAGGAAAGGAGACTTCTACCAAAGAAAAGAAAGAGCTCAATGAAAACAATCTCGAGGTGTCAAATACGCAAGGGACTACTTTAGAACCTGCTGATTCTAGCCAAAATGAGAAACCACGCACAATCATTATTCGTATCAACAAGTTGTTTGGAAATGACAAGGAAATAGTGGCAACTATAGAAGTTCAAAAGGATGAAAAGAAGACATGCAGTCAAAACTCATTGGTGTTTGATAGATTACTCCCAACATCGGGGAAAATAAAAATGGAAACTCCAATTCAACCCAAGTTGAGAGGTGGCTCTCATTGTGATTCCATCCCAATATCATATAAGGAATTGTATGATGAACTGTTAGAAGCCCGAGAAGTGGCACCGCATTATGTAAAACCTTTGCAACCTCCATATCCAAGTTGGTATGACGTCAACGTTCGTTGTGAATATCATGCTGGAGTTCAAGGACATTCTATTGAGAATTTTTCTACCTTCAAACGTCGAGTCCAACTTCTTCTAGATCATGGAGTATTGGAGTTTGAATTGAAAGGACAACCCAGTTTGAAAACAGATTATCCTGTTGAGTTTGAACCAACAGTGACCAAAGGTAAGGGTATCAGTAAGGAAATCCAGGAAGAAAATTGTTTGCCAAAATACGAAGCTTTGATTCGTCATTTAAGAAGTGAAAATGATAAATTGAGCAGAGAGATGGAAGCCATGCGAGATGATTTTCAAAGGATCAATCAGGCTTTTAAATTTGCTGGTATGGGAAATGTACTAGATGAGTGGATAACAGGAGTCGCTAAACTGAGGAATGACGCTGAACAGTGGAGAAGGAATTGTAAGGTAGACGAGGGTCGAGCCGAGAAGTTTTCTCATGATTTACATATTGCAGAAATAAGACGCAATATAGTTGTTGATAATTTGGGAAAATATCAAGCCGAAATTCAGACGTTGAACAGATCCATTGCCAATATGGAAATCTCATATCAGCGCCATAAGCGGGAGAATGACGCTGAGCTAGAAGCCGTTAGAGCCAAGAACAAGAAGTTGATGAAGATTGTGGATGATTATAGTGATCTTATGCAAGAGCTTCATAACCACAATGACTTTCTTACAAGGAAGATTCAACAGCAGTGTCTACAGCTCCGGGAATCAGCACTCAAGATAGAGAAAAGGGACAAAGTCGTGAAAGAAGTTATGACCCAAGCAAGCAATGTGGCTCAGAAATGGGTTGATTTAGCTGGCTTTGCAAGAGAATTAAAGCAGATTGACAACTCAACCCCCGAGCATGAGTGGAAATTAAATTGGCTTTTGAAGGAGATAGAAAAGTTCGGAGTGAAAGTTGTCTGTTATATGTAAAGTTTGTTTGATGAACCGAAACCTTTGTGTTCAATGAAAGTTGTTTTAAGATGGTCACTCTGGAATGACACCTTTTGTATTTGCATTTGGCATTTGCATTTGCATTACATGTATTTATTTAAGCATTTTACATGCATTAATTATAAAAACACAGAAATAATTTATAGAAGGTTATGTGACAGTTATAACAAGATCATCCATTCATACTACTTCCTCATCGTCATGAATAAGCAAATAGAAATAATGGAACAATCTCATAAGGGATTACAAGATCAGTTGCAAGAGCAGTTAGTCGGGTCACAACAAGATACGGGGAATCAAGCATCGGGTTCTTTGCAAGGCGTATCGAATCAAATGACACAGGTAATGGTACCACAGGCTGCTAGTAAAGAGAAAATAGAGGATAAAGGAAATCAATCTCATCAGACTGGTACATCAAGAGTGATAATTTGCCCTGGAGCGTCTAACTCAGACCTAGGGATGAGCCTCGTCAATTTTGAGCAATTTAAAGATAAATTCATGTGGTTGAATAAAGCCATTGAAGATATGAAGATTGTTAATGCCCCTCACAAGGAGTTAGAAGCTAGAGAACTTAGTTTGGTCCCTGATTTGGTCATCCCACATGAATTTAGGGTGCCCAATTTTGAAAAATATGATGGCACTAGTTGTCCCATAATTCATCTGAAGATGTTTTGTAGAAAGATGCAAGGGTACCTAAATAATGACAATATGTTGATTCATTACTTCCATGATAGTCTTGTTGGGCCAGCTATAGTATGGTATAACCGTTTGAACAAAGAACAGATCAAGACATGGGTCAACCTAGCTGATGCTTTTCTGGGAGAATATCAATATGTTAAAGACTTAGCCCCAAAACGTCATGACCTTCAAAGGATAAGAATGAAAGCTACTGAGAGCTTTAAAGAATATGCCCTAAGATAGAGAGGAGTGGCAGCACAAGTTCAACCTCCTTTGTTAGAAGAAGAAATATCATATATGTTTCACGATTCTCTTCCAGCTCCTTTCTTTGAGTTAATGTTGGGAAAGTCAACGAATAACTTCAAGGATCTTATGACAGCTGGAGAGTTAATTGAGGATGCAATCAGCAAAGGAAACTTGAAAGACACTTCTAAAAACCCAACCGATCAAAAGGAACAAACTGATGAGGTGAATGAATGTTACATCAAGAGCTCTCAAAGTCGTAAAAGAAAAGGGGTAGCGGGTTACTCGAGACGTCCAAAGAAAGTCCCAAGATCGAAAAATGCTTTGAAAGTGTTCCAAACTCCTATCTCAGATCTGTATCCCCATTTGATTGAAGGTCAATACCTCACACCGAGGCCAGTGAAAGTGCAACCATACCCTTCTGCTCATAGCTATGATCAATATAGTGTCTGTAATTTCCACTTGGGGGCATTGGGACATTCTACGGGAAACTATAGGCCGCTGTTAAAGGAGATAGAGATGCTTGTGGCAAATGGGATGTTAACAAAGGAATTGGTGGAACAGTGGATGACGAGCTTGAGTGGGGCATCAAAGAACAATATGTAACATCCGTTTGAGTTAAGTACCACGACATTAGATGGGTAATGGGGCATCCTATTTAGGAAGAGATCATTTCATTCATTATGGAGCTTTATTTCATTTGCAAAATCATGTTTGAACTTGTTTTTCATCATTTCTCAGTTTTTTTGTATAATGATATTTAAATAAATTCATGTTACTTTAAGGATGGTAAGCATTAAATCGAATTTGCAACTTGAAATTCTTTGAATATCAACTGAATTAAAAACTCTTTAAATGATTAGAGTTATAAATCTTTGACAAGATGACAAGGTTGAAACTTGATAAAACAAGGACCTTGACCTTATCCCCAGAAGATACAATCGAACACCATACCTTTTTATTGCAGGGACCGATATAGCCTTCTTCTATCATAATGGAATGAGCCATAGGCTTGGTATTCAGGTATGTATAGGAGCGGACAACGTGGGGCATCTTTTGTGTATGATGTCACGAAACTAAATAGACCACACTTTTGTTGATGACGTTCAATGATGATTATGATCTTTACGGATGAAATAGTCGAGTAGGTGAATCTAGTTTAGGTCAGTTACTTGGAAATTGAACTCTAACGATGAGATTTTCTGACTTTCAACAACACCTAGACTATGACAGGTTCTTCTTGACAAGCTTAAGAAATTGGACCCGTATACCCAAATTATAATATTATATGTATACAATAAAGCTGAGCTATTCCGCTAAAGCAATTGGTTATAGAGGAAACTCGAAAGCCCTGGCTTTATGAATAGATTATATTCAAACCATGACCTTGATCGGGTACCTGGAAATTTGGTGTATGCTCCACTGTGATTGTCAAGTCAAAGACTTTGTGATGAGACGAACCCTTCAGCTAGCCCGATAGAGGCAAATTACAATAAAGCTGATTTCAGCTAGCCAGACAATGGCAAATTAAATCAAGTTTTTCTAAATAAGGAGTTTCGGTAAAGATGGACTAAGGGAGTTAAGGAAAACCTGTTATAGTCAACTTCACACGAGCACTCAGGAATTTCATTTTTAGACCGATATTTCTGCACTGCCTTTGTTAGAGGAGTCTACGAGGCTTGAACAAATGGAAGATTTCAGAGAAATGAAATAGAAGTGTTCTATAAAGTCTAGTAATTGATTATACAAGTTGCTTCATTTCGTCCGTATCCGATTAAAATACCAAGCCAGAAGGAGGGGCATGTTGTGATGTTCACAAGGACCGAGAAAGAAATGTAAGTTTGTTGGCCGAAACCTTAAAAAATAGGAAGCCAACCTCAAGCCAACCCATCAATTTTGACACTTGTCAAAGAGTTATAACTCTGAAAAATTAAATAGTTATTGATTCTTTTGATATTCTTTGAACTCATGTTTATGATTTGATTTGATTGTAAGCCTGAATTAAGAGGCAATGTTTTATAAAATTCTTTCATTCTTTGATCCCTATAATAAGAGAAAAGGGAAAAACATTTTCAAACATGACAGTTTCAAGTGTGAAAGGTCTTTGAAGCTTGTGAGACTTATTATGTCTCTATTGGAGAAAAGGAATAAGCAATGCCAGAACATGAAGCATTCCACGATCTTGAAGTAGATGGTCCAAGAGAACAAAATGAATGAAGAATGAAGAATGAAACTTATAACATTTCCTTGTGACGTTGTCAGTTACCCATCAAGAAGAAGATGATCTCATTATTCAGAAGGGGAACATATTATAGCTTGCATAAAATGCAAGACATTTTGTTAGAAGAATTGACCACTTCTTAAGTGTTTGTGACAATGCGAAGAGACGCCCTCGAGCTATTCAACATTACTGTGTAGTGACATCAGAATGAGAACATTCAAGTTAGGATATGTTGGGCACGAAGAGACCAAAGAGTACCCACTTTGAGGCATGACCAGAAATCCAGATCATGTTGGGATGACAAGATTCAGACCAAGAAGATATTGAGAATGAGTCTCACAACTTGAAATGTCAGGGACAGACCGTGAATTTGAGCAGAGCTTACCTTGTAAAGCAAACCAACCGAGCATCAATCAAAGGTAGAGTCCTGAAAGAACAATTCAGAAAGTGTAATTGAGCCAATGACGGGAATGGGGCAACACAATGGTATTTCTGATCATAGCAAGAAGTTGAAAGAGAAAGTAATTTCTCCGAAATAAAGATAAAAAATGAAGACAATAAGAAGATAGAAGAAGATCAGAAGGCTCTTCAGAAATACAATTTGGAAATTATGAGTTGTTATACGAATATCTAAAGCAAACCCCAGAGAGGAATGATCAAGTAGAAGAAGACTAAGTTTGCCACTTTAAAGTCAAATGAAGATGAAATCGACATTCATGCATTCAAGAGAACATCATCTGCATAAAAGAAAATGCATTACATTTAATTGCATTTGCAGTTAAACACGTGGCTTTGACAGATTTTCAAATGAAGAGAGACGATCAATGATGTCAAAAACCCGACAAGTTGAAAGAGAGAATTCAAACTTTAATCGCAGGGAATCATGTTTAGAGTGGCAGAACCTGAAGAACGGAGAGGTCTAATCCACAGAAGAGGCATTACTCTGAAGTGAAGCACCATCTTAAGCCTTCACGGAAGAGTAATGAAGCAAATCCATCTGTAAGCTTTAGAGCAAGATGATAAGTCCTTCGGGCCATCCATAAAACCTTCGGGTAGGATGTTTTTACATGAATTTGAAAATGAAAAAAATGATGTTTTGAGAAGATGAAATTTTTGAAAATAAAGAATGTGATTTTCAAAATTTCACAATTTATAAGTCCTTCGGGCCATCAGTAAGTCTTTCAAGCATGATGCTTAAATCCTTCGGGTCATCTGTAAGCCTTTAGAGCAAGATGATAAGTCCTTCGGGCCATCCATAAAACCTTCGGGTAAGATGTTTTTACATGAATTTGAAAATGAAAATTATGTTTTAAGAAGATGAAATTTTTGAAAACGAAGAATGCGATTTTCAAAATTTCATAATTTATAAGTCCGTCGGGCTATCAGTAAGTCTTTCGAGCTTGATGTTTAAATCTTCGGGTCATCTGTAAGCCTTTAGAGCAAGATGATAAGTCCTTCGGGCCATCTGTAAAACCTTCGGGTAGGATGTTTTCACATGAATTTAAAAATGAAAAAACGATGTTTTGAGAAGATGAAACTTTTAAAAACAAAGAATGCGATTTTCAAAATTTCACAATTTATAAGTCCTTCGGGCCATCAGTAAGTCTTTCGAGCATGATGATTAAATCCTTCGGGTAACTGGTAAGCCTTCACGGAAGAGTAGTGAAGCAAATTCATCAGTAAGTCTTTCGAGCATGGTAATTAAATCCTTCGGGTAATTTTTAAGCCTTCACCGAAGAGTAGTGAAGCAAACCCATCAGTAAGTCTTTCGAGCATGATGATTAAATCCTTCGGGTAACTGGTAAGCCTTCACGGAAGAGTAGTGAAGCAAATTCATCAGTAAGTCTTTCGAGCATGATGATTAAATCCTTCGGGTCATTTGTAAGTCTTTCGAGTGAGATGATAAGTCCTCCGGGCCATTTTAAGCCTTCTCGGAATAGTGTTGGAGCAAACCATCAGATCATCAGATGTGGGAGGAAAGCGAAGGTTCTCGAGTACAAAGAAGTGAATCAATTGATTAAAAGGAAATGCGCATGAGGAGTCATTAACCAATTCAAGGTCCTAGGAAGATAGAGGTTCAGATGGCAGCCGAGTCTAAGAAGATTCTCATATCTAGCTGTTGCGAGACAAGCTCCCGCAAGAGAAATGAATTATCAAAGATTCTCTTAAATTTTAAATTTTTCGAGTATAATGTTTTTCAAATATGTAAGCATACATTAATAGGTGAAAACGTTTGATTTTCAGGATTAACCTTCGAAGTTGAGCCTTCATGGAAGAATAGTGGAGCAAGAGGGAGCGAACTCGTAAGCAGAAGATTGTTCGAGTTCTACTTCCTGAAGAAATAGGGAGCGAACTCGTTTTTAGAAGATTGTTCAAGTTCCTTAATCCCTGAACAAGAGGGAGCGGACACATCATTCGAAGATTTTTCAAGTTTCATTTATCCCGAAATAACAGTAGAGTGCTTTAATCTTTTGAAGTTCTCAAGACCGGACAAAGTCAATCATCTTTTGATCTTTGCTCTATTCTCGTTACACGACAACGAGCAAAGAGGGGCAGCTGTAGATGCTCGTTTTTGTCCGGGGTTAGATCGCTAAACCCGACCCCTAAATCCGTTGAAGGCCCGATTCAAGTCCAATGATCCAGTAGAGCAGCCTTGTTCCACATGAGAATTCCCTAAAATAAAAACGGTTATAGGGAGTTAGCAAGCATGAATGAGAAGTTACCAATAAGATTGAGGTTTATAATCGTATGAGGAAACTGAAAAGAGGTTCAGTTTTTATTTGGGGGTAACCATATCGAGAGGACGACGAAAAAGGAGAGGAATTTTTTACACCATAACAGGGAGGACAGAACCAAAAATAACCAGGGGAACCACGTTTTACTGTCTTGTAATAGGGGTATTCTGAAACGGAGATGAAGGAGAAGGTTTCCAATAATTGCAAAAGGAGGTATTCTAAAACCTACGAAAACAGGGTGTAATAGGGGTCATTCCCTGTTTTTTTTTTTTAAAAAAAATAGCAAGTATTGAAGGCAATTTTCCTGCTCATTTTCCTTTTAGTGTGATATGGGGTGTGTTCATGGTTTGAAACAAAAAATAAACAAAGGTATGGATTTCCTTCAACAATTGCATGTAACCATATTTCCTTTTCCATTTATTACTTTCGAATCAAAGTAAAAGAGTAAATTGATTTGGATTTTTCGAGTTACCTTGTCAGTGGGTGTCAATACCGGAGCAAGCTTTGGGGTCTGAGGTTGAGGAGTCTCGTCGGTCGTAGAACTTAGGGGTCGTTGCTTGTAGGTTCCGGGGTCGATTCTTGGGTTGTAAGGGATGAGAGTGAGACGATAGGAATGGAGGAGATAGGGAGAGAAGAGAGCATAATGGCTGTTGGACGATAAATGAGGGCTAGGTTAGCTCCTTACCCAAAATACCGGATATATTTTATGGCCAAAACGGCGCCGTTTAGTGAGTGTTTAGGGATCCTGTTTTGCGCGTGGTTATGTGCCGTTTGAGCCATTCAACTTTTTGGTTTCATGCATTTTGGTCCATAAATCATGTTTTCCTGTTTTCAATTTTGCATCTTTATTTTATGCGTTTTAATTTTCAGTCCCAAATATTATGTTATTTAGTTTTTGTTAATTTAGACATTTAACTTCTGAATTGTTGCATGTTCGTTTTAGTCACTAAATCACATTTTTCAAGTTTATAATTTTATCTTCATGTTTGTAAGTGTTTCTTTTTTAGTCATCTGTTTATATATTTTTTTTACTGTTTACGCATTTGGCTCGTAATTTTGGTTAATTGGCATTTTAGTCTTTAAATCTAATTTGTTGTGTTTTTAATTTGATCTTTGTATTTCATGCGCATTTAATTTAAGTCACAAATGTTGGTTATTTTGTTTTTGTGATTTAGACATTAGGGCTCCAAGTTTTTACATGTTACGTTTTAGTTCATGTTTAAGTTTCTTACGTGTATGTATGTGTGATTAGTTAGGGTTCATTTCGGGTGTATACTTATCCTAGGTTTGAGTGATGATGATATGTGTGCATATGTTATTACGTGGTTCATAAGTATGGATTTAGGTGTAACATATATTTTTATTTAATTAATCTTTGCATGATATCATTTTTGCATAATTTACATGATAGCCTCACGTGCATAACTTGACTCTTATTACATAATTTAACTAAGGGTAATATCCTTTTAATTTAAAATTGTTGAAGTGGGCAGTCATAACTGATTTGAGGTCTGCTTTTAATGATTTTAAAATAAAAGTGTATCCCGAAAGTGAAACAAAAAAATTGATTTGTCACCTAAAATTTGGGAACGAGAGAAAAAGAAATGTTCGTTTATTTAAATATATCGAGAAAAGGTTGTTATATCTTTAAGATCTGGTCTCGATATTTGTAAATAATCGAACATTCTTTATCTTTCTAAAATGACTTGGTAATTTTAATTTAATTCGTTTGAGTGTTCTTGAATGTTTTAAATTTACATTTTTGTTTTATGGGATCAAAATTCAAATTAACTTCGAATTTGTAAAGTTCATTGCAAAAACGTTAATTAATCGATTAGGTACCGATTTAGGGCGTTGTGGGGGTGCTAATCCTTCCCCACACGTAACCGACTCCCGAACTCAGATTTTGGTAACGCAGACCTCAATTTGTTGTTTTAATAAAAATTAATTTTTATTTAAAATAACAAACATTTTTGGGTGCCCAATCACACCCTAATCAAAGATTGGTGGCGACTCTTTGAACTATATCTTTTCGATCATAAAGGAAATCTAAATTTTTTCGAAACGAGAGGTTTTCAAATCACATTTGTTTTTAAATTAAAACTCAATTGAAAGAGGTAAATTAAAAATTAATGTGGCTTTTAAATCTCACCTTTTTTCACATTTAAGAAAAAAAATCGTTTCGACAGTCTCATGACAAAAAAGTACATCCAAGAGAATTCCAAGAGGGTAATCTAGTACTAAAAAAGATCTTGCCTATACATAAAGATTTCCGTGGGAAATGGATGCCTAATTGGGAAGGGCCATACGTTGTAAAAAATGCCTTTTCCGGAGGAGCGTTGATCTTGGCAGAAATGGATGGAAAATTCTGAGAAATCCAATAAACTCGGATTCTGTCAAGAAATATTATGCTTGAAGAAAAAAAAGAACAAAAAAAAGAAAGAATGAAAAAGAAGAAAAAAAAAGAAAAGAAAAAAGGGGGTCAAGATGAAAACCCGCAAAGGGCATCTTGTAACCAAAGGAAGGATTTGAGTTGAAAACCTGAATGGGCGGCTCAAATGCATATTGATATTAGGCATCTGGCAATTGAACCCTCTAAGATTTTGACAGTTTGGGAGAAACTTCACATCTACAAGCATTTTGACAACGTTTGAGATCTTCCAGACAAAAGCTTACATCATTACTCTAAATTGTGTCAATTTGATTAATTTAGAAATACTTATGCTAATAATTTGTTGAGTCATTTGAATTTTTATCATTATTTGCTTGCCATAACTTTGAGTAAAATTCTATCTATTTATTAATAAATTCCAAGTTCAATTTATTTGAGATTCAATTTATTTTCTAAATTTCAATTTATTCTAAGAATTCTGAATATCACTTTATGTTAATACTTTTAAAGGCATGGAATACAAAGTAAGCAAATTATCACCATCATAAAGCCATGAACAAGTCATTATCTGCACTCTGGTTATATAGGGTAACATTGGTTACAGTATTCCAAAAGTTGAAGATGACAAGTTTTACTGTCAACTAAACCGTTCCATGATTCGAAAAGAGTGGGATATATTGGAGCAGCAGAAGAGACAGTTTGTTGTAGCAATCATTGCAAGTAAATGCACCAACAAAAATCTTCAAGCCCATGAATGATGTTTATTTCTTCCAGTAAGGTTGTTACGCTGGATGCCACCGACAACAAGGTCGAGTCCGTTAAAACTACTCATCAATTGCTCCAACCGATCATCATTCAGTTCTTGCACATCTGTTTTCAAAAGTATGCCAAGACAGTACATTGATACCACCATGGAACATGTCTCTATACATATCCTTGTATATGGTTTTTAGGGAAACCTAGAAGCATTTCCACCTCATCAGATTCAAGTGGAACAGTTTTTTTTCTTTTTTTTCTTTTCAACCCATACCAAATTCCATTTTCAGCACTCATCAAGAACATACTTTTGGACACTCGAAGGAAGGCCATCATTTCTTTGACAATGGAAAAACATCAGCACATGGAGGAAGCAGAATAAGAGAAAATCTGTTCTCAATTGGCAGAATTATAAATATAGCCCTTTTCAATGTAGTAGCATGAAAATACTTCGAATCTACAAATTCTGCTCTACATCGAATAAATTACTATGATATTCCAGTCCAAACATTAATTGGAGCAAGTGCCATGTGCTCATAGTAGAAATAAGAAGACCCAATAGCATCTTCTGGAAGTGTTCTTTGAGTTATCTGATCTGGTTTGGTATGAACCCCAAAAACCAATCATTGGATTTAAAAGATGAATGTGCTCATAGTAGAAATAAGAAGACCCAATAGCATCTTCTGGAAGTGGTTTTTGAGTTATCTGATCTGGTTTGGTATGAACCCCAAAACCCAATCATTGGATTTGAAAGATAAATGTGCTCATAGTAGAAATAAGAAGACCCAATAGCATCTTCTGGAAGTGTTCTTTGAGTTATCTGATCTGGTTTGGTATGAACCCCAAAAACCAATCATTGGATTTGAAAGATGAATGTGCTCATAGTAGAAATAAGAAGACCCAATAGCATCTTCTGGAAGTGTTCTTTGAGTTATCTAATCTGGTTCAGTAGGAACCACAGAACCAATCATTGGAATTAAAAGATGAACTGCATGATCGTCTTCATTAAGAAGCTTCTTTTCAAGTTTCTTCTGCTTATTCCTTTCCCAAAAATCATAGCCCAAGTTTCACCTTTTCTTGTAATTGGGATCATTGCATAATGGCTTCCTATCTTTTACCAGAAGAAGTGTGTCAGCAGCCTTAGCCATTTGAGCAGCACATATAAAATCTATCAATTTTGTAATTGATGAATCTGAACCACATCTCTTTATGGCTATTGAAGCCTCAGCCTCTGAGAATCCCATTTCTTTTCAAGTATAACAGTTTACTCTCCTCATCAGAATCAGAATTCAAGACTTTCTCGGTATTAAAAGAACTATCGATATCTGCAAAATCATCTTGAAAGATCACTTCATAATCAGATGAATTGTTATCAGAATCAACATGTTGCATGAGTGCGAGCTTTTCAAGAACCTATACTATTGAGTTTTATTCTCAAGTGGTTTGGTGACATTATGCAAAAATTCAGGCATATCTACATCTACATTTATCAAAGATGATAGATTCTCTGATTTGAAGAAGAAAGATTTATTGGGTTTCTACAACTGAAGAAATACTCAGTTCACCAATCTGAAATCAAATAACTTAACATTCATGCATCATATTTAGGCATTTGAAAAAATAGGTGCATTTTCATTCATTCTCATCCATGTTGAATTTTGACAGGAATTTCAAAGATTTTAGCAAAGATTTAAATTCATCATTCAATGGATCAGCATTACCAGTTCGAGTTCATAATAAGAAGAACTCATCTAAAGAAGGAAGAAGAAGTTCATAATGAGAAGAATTTGTTCAACCTTTTGTTTAAATTCATCATTTGATGGATCAGCTTTTCCAGCGAAAAGTTCAGAATGAGAAGAACTCATCTGAAGAAGGCAGAAAAAGTTCATAATGAGAAGAACTTGTTCAACTTTTTACTTAAATTCATCATTCAATGGATCAGCATTACCAGTTCGAGTTCATAATAAGAAGAACTCATCTAAAGAAGGAAGAAGTTCATAATGAGAAGAATTTGTTCAACCTTTTGTTTAAATTCATCATTTGATGGATCAACTTTTCCAGCGAAAAGTTCATAATGAGAAGAACTCATCTGAAGAAGGCAGAAAAAGTTCATAATGAGAAGAACTTGTTCAACTTTTTGCTTTAATTCATCATTCAATGGATCAGCATTACCAGTTTGAGTTCATAATAAGAAGAACTCATCTGAAGAAGGAAGAAGAAGTTCATAATGAGAAGAATTTGTTCAACCTTTTGTTTAAATTCATCATTTGATGGATTAACATTGCCAGGTAGAGTTCATAATGAGAAGAACTCGTCATCTGAAGAAGAAGAAATTCATAATGAGAAGAATTTGTTCAACTTTTTGCTCAAATCCATCACTTGATGGATCAGCTTTTCCAGAGAAGTTCATAATGAGAAGAACTCATCTGAAGAAGAAGAAATTCATAATGAGAAGAATTTGTTCAACTTTTTGCTCAAATCCATCACTTGATGGATCAGCTTTTCCAGAGAAGTTCATAATGAGAAGAACTCATCATCTGAAGAAGAAGAAATTCATAATGAGAAGAATTTGTTCAACTTTTTGCTCAAATCCATCACTTGATGGATCAGCTTTTCCAGAGAAGTTCATAATGAGAAGAACTCATCTGAAGAAGAAGAAATTCATAATGAGAAGAATTTGTTCAACTTTTTGCTCAAATCCATCACTTGATGGATCAGCTTTTCCAGAGAAGTTCATAATGAGAAGAACTCATCCGAAGAAGAAGAAGTTCATAATGAGAAGAACTCATCTGAAGAAGAAAAAGTTCACAATGAGAAGAGCTTATTCAACCTTTTACATAATTCTATCACAGAAGCAGATAGATTAGCATCAACCTTTCCAGAGAAAGTTCATAATGAGAAGAACTCATCTGAAGGAGAAAGAAGAAGTTCATAATGAGAAGAGCTTATTCAACCTTTTGAATGACTCTATCACAGAAGGAAATAGGTCAACATCATCCCCAGCGAAAAGTTCATAATGAGAGGAACTCATCTGAAGAAAGAGAAGAATTTATTCAACATCTCCATCATAATCAAGTGAAGCCAAATGAATAAAAAAAATTTATCTTTTCGTCTTTGCCCTATTCTTGTTAACACAAAATGAGCAAATAGGGGCAGCTGAAGATACTAAATTTTTTTTACCCATTTTATTATTATTATAATTATTATTATAATTATTATTATTATAATTATTATATATATTATTATTATTATTATTAAAAAATAATTACAAACAGGCCCAGATTATCTGGCCCAATTACAAATTCAGATGACCCAACTAAACCCTAAAAAATAGATTAGGGTTTGATCTAACCCTAGCCGCCTCATCATCTCAGCCGTTGGATCTGAGAGATCCAACGGCCCACACTCCTCTAGATGCAAACCCTAGGGTATGATACCCTAGGGCCACGCGGCCGCCGCAGCTACTCCCACCATCTCCACCGCTGCCACGTCTCGTCGAAGGCTTCCAGAAGAGCCACTCCAGCCGCACACGTCTCCCCCAAACGGTGAGTCACCACTGGAAGTCCGGTGACTCACCGAAGAAACCCTTTTGGACCGGTCCGAAGCTATCACCGGTGGTGGCTATAAAAGCTACCGAGCCCCCTGCCAACAAAAAAAAAGAGGAAGAACGGAGAACAAAAAAAAACCCCAACAGAAAAGGAGCAATCAACAGCAAACCCAAAGCAGAGCAAACCCACAACACATCAACCAAAAACAAAAGAAAGGAGAGAAGCTTACCGAGGAAGCCACGACCGCCGGACCTCTTCAAACGTCACCAAAAACCTTCGAAAATCGAAGGTACTTTCTTATATTTGCTCCGATCGGGAGCTATTTAAGATAAAAGAACACTGGAACCGTCATTAGGACGGTCCGATCTACGTTTAGTGTAAAACAAATTTTTTCGGCCACCGAAGGCAGTGGCCGGCGGCGGGGTCAACGCCGGCGAACGGCTGCCGGCCGGTGTGCTTCTCTCTGTTTTAGAGAGAAGCGAGAGAATTTTGAATTATCTCAGAGAAGAGAGAGAGAGGGAAGAAATGAAATGAGAGCTGGCCCTTCCCGAACGACGTCGTTTCGGGGAGGGCTATTTGTGTAATTAACTAAGGGTTAAATCCCTTCCGCAGTCCATTAACTTGTAATTCTTACATTTTAGTCACTAATTCAAATTTATAATCCTTTTAATTTGGTCTTTAAATTTTATTTATTTATATTTTAGCCCTTAACCGTAATTATAAATATTTTAGATAAAATACGTATTTAGTCCTTTAGTTTTAATAAATAATATTTTAATCCTGAGTATATATTTTTAATTTATTTTAATCTGATATTCGAATTTTATATAATTTTATTTTAGTCACCAAATTAATAAATAAGGAAAATGGCATGTTAAATCCCTATAATTTTAAATAATTAATTATGAATTAGGTATTTAATTTTATTAGATTATAATTTAGTCACTATTTTTAAAGTTTTATTGCTTTTAAATATATAGTTCTAATTGTATTTTTTATTTATGTTTTAATTTTACTTGTTTACCTTTTTAAATATTATTTTTATTATATAGTCATATAAATATATATACAATAAATAATAATTTATATTTACATAAATTATTTTTATCATATTTTAATATTTATTTATTTTTCAATATCGAAGAAAATGGCAGTCTTAATACAACTGGATGTCCTATTCTGGTATTTTAAAATTAAATATTATAAAAATTATAATTTAATTTAAATTATTATATTGTTAATATTTATTAATATCAAAGAAAAGAGCTGTCTTAAGGCACCTAGAAGTCATTTTCTGATATTTCTAAATAAATAAATATTTTATTTATAAATGTATATAAATATTTTTTCATAATTATAATTTTGAAATAATAGGATTATAAATTAAATATCTTTGAATTCTTAAATTTCTAATAATAGAGACAAGTTATAATTAATAAAGTACCAATTTTGGGTGTTGTAGGGGTGCTAATCCTTCCCTAGAAGTAACCGACCACGAATCCCTTTTTTATTAAAAAGAACGAATTTTTGGTTATAAACGCAGATCAGTTCATCTTTTAACTGATGTTTTCTTAAAACTCTTTTAAAAGATAATTTTTAGGTATTCGACCTACCTGACCTAAAAGGCCGATGGCGACTCTCATATTATTTTATTTTAAATACCATTTATTCATATCACTTTTCCCGCCAAGTAAAAAAAAATTCGTGCCCGGACGAAAACCGGTTACGACACCAGGTACATGCATTGCACCGAACTGCCGAAATAGAAATTCACAAACTCATTATGAATTTCATGGATGCACACAAAGTGCCGAAATTATATATAACACTGATACGAAAATGTACCATTATGCATTAAACAAAATTGATCGATAACTTTTATACATAATTTTATATCAAAATGGTAATTTACAAACTCGTTATGAATACCATGATTGAATATCTAGCTGAAAGTACATATAGTATTGATACGAAAATGCACCATTATGCATTAAACAAAATCGATCGATAACTTTTATATACAATTTATGTTGAAATGCACCTATGACTCCCAATTCACATACAATGGGCTATTCAATCAACTTAGCATATTAAGCTACATAAATGTTCATCTATTCATTTTAGAGTAGTTTATACTCTAAAATTATTCGCAATATCAATTCCATAAACATTATGAAAACATATGGAAATATTGTAAAACATACTTTTATCAAACATTCGAGGTTGACTCATCGCAAGTCATCCTCATCTCATATAAGTACAATAAATGCACTCACCTAGTATGCCTCACTATTATGCCTTAATTGTAGACCGAATAATCAACTACTTTATCCTTGCCTTTTTGCTTGCTTGACTCAGGAGCTTGATTATGATTTTCACAAGCATCCATATTCACACACATACAATACAAATATTAGTATGGTTTCTAACATTTATACAAAATAATAATACTCAAAAGTACTATTATTCTTGAATTCTATTAAAGTTCATCCTAACTTAAAATTCCAAACTGAATAGTATCAGTATCCCTCCTATGGTATCGATACTCCCTTCGGTATCGATACCATTTTTACATTATAGAATCCAATTTTCAATAATAGTATCGATACCTTCCTCTTGATATTGATACCCCACTTCAGTATCGATACTACTTGCATAAGTATCGATATTGTTCATCGTGTTCATCCTCTTTTCTTAAATTTAACCTATAGTATCAGTACTGTTATTCCAGTACTGATACCTTTACCCATATTTTACATATTTCACTTCGATTTTTACCACATTTTTGCTTAAATCTCTTAATTATATCACCAACCATACCATTAAACTCATCATTACTTAATCCAACTAACTTACATCCATAAATCTCCCTTTAATATCCAATCTCCAAACAACATTCAAAACTAAGAATCACACCAATTTTTTAAACATGTTTTTAATCACTTCTAAGGCACCAAATCTCTTATTTACCTCTTTGGCAAGTCAAATATACTTTTAAACTTCAGTAACCGACCATATTTCATCAAATCACTTAAAAATCCATTTTATTAAATCTCAGATAAATCATTCATCTCTTAGTTTTAATCCTCTTTGAACTTTCCTTAAACCTCTATATCACTTAAGGTTTCAAAACCAACCCAAAAACGAAATGAAAAACTAACTAAATGAAACCTTACCTGTGAAGAAGAAGAGGAAATAACCACTTTCAGAACTTATCCTCTTATTTCTCCTATTCACTTTTAGTAAATAACCCAATTTAAATGAATATTAAATTAATTCCATCTAAAGGACCAAATTACCCCTCCATTATTCCATTCTTAATAATAAATCTCAAACAAAATTTCATAAATCATTCCATATACTTATTACTTTACTCAATTTATGTAACACCTCCAACATGTACCCGACCCAGATACGAATCTAAGGTGTCACATGGATTTAGTGAGGCATAATATAACA
Organism: Hibiscus syriacus; assembly: GCF_006381635.1. NCBI lineage: Eukaryota > Viridiplantae > Streptophyta > Magnoliopsida > Malvales > Malvaceae > Hibiscus > Hibiscus syriacus. Next base: position 195,096 of record NW_024062029.1, on the reverse strand, counting down.
TGTAATAATAAATTCGTGAAACATGCAATCCTATAATCCAACATGAAATTAAATTTGCATATATTTACTCAACTATAACATACACAATCATGGAATGCACAAATAATGCATATCATTTTATGAGGTGTTCAATTCAGTTTATCTTTTGTATGCCCATGTACATTACTGAAAACCTGAGGTACGTGAGTACATTGAGGTTGTGCACATATGATGTCACCACAACTCGTATAAATTCCCACTAGGGGTACATAAAATTTGTCCCGAAGGACCACATAGAACCCTCAACTCTTGGCATGCCAATTATACCTACAGCTCTCATATCACATAACATGGGCTTAACTATTGATATGTTTCATATTTTTCATATCTCTTCTATCGTTCTCATATAACCAAATCTCATATTTCACATGTACACATATGATCACTTATCTTATAACATATAGCTTGTATTGTTCTCTTATGTTTGCACACATCACATATCATATCATATTAAAGTATGTATAAGATATGCATGCACTCATTATAATCATAACATATGCATATACAGGAATATGGAATCATGAAATCAAATATAGGAAATAAACTTATCACAAGTCTTATTTCCATAAAACAACATTATACTAACTATGGTATGCACTCACCTTAGCCTCACTTAATCCCAATCAACTTTTATGACTTTATCATTCTTAATCGATCCTAACTCTTCAGTCATTCCGGAACTTGCTTATGCTTGGTATCTACACAATCAAACATTTTATATGCATATCATAATTCTAAGTAATATAATTCGATCCCTAATAACTCAAGCTAAAAGAAACAATTTTCCACTTTGAGTAGTATCGGTACCCTATGTATGTTACCAATACTTCCCTAGTTGTGGTATTGATAGCAAGCCTGGGTATCGATACCCATTTTCGATTCTGTAATCCTTATTTCAAAAATGGTACCGATACTGGCCTAATGGTATCGATACTACCACTTAGGTATCGATACCACATGAATAACTTGTCAAATTCGGGTTTATGGTATCGATATTGTTCAACCAGTATCGATACCCCTACTCCAAATTTCATTCATTTACCCTTGAAGTATTGGTACTAGATGAAGAAGTACCGATACTCATAGCCCATAATTCACTTTTTAAACCCGTAAATTACCAATACCAATCTAAACCTTCCATTTTAAGCCCCTATCATGCCATTAAACTCAACTACCCTTACTCAAATCAACTTATATCCATATAAACCATCATTATCTTCAAAATCTCATCATATATCTTGAAATCAAGAATCCTACTAATTCTCCAACATATTCTAATTCCAATTCTAACACTTCATACTTCTTAATTTATCTAATGACAAGTCAATTCTAGTCTCAAAATCCAATTACTACCTCTCTCCCAAGATTTCATTTAGAGACCTCTTATCTTTAATCCTTCATAACTCCTTCATCTTATAGTTTTAAGACAACTTAAGCTTTCCTTAACCTTAAGCATCATCTAAGGATCATAAACCAAACTTAAATTCAACGAATAATAAACTCACAAGAAAACTCACCTTTGTTATGGTAGCTCACGGCTGAAAGAAGAATAAGATAATTCTCTGGATATTTCCTTTCCCTTTTCAATCAAATCTCCACTTGTATATATCCTCACTATATCAGATTTTTAATTCATTAATTGATCAAATGACCATTTTTCCCTTCAATTCATCATTCTTTGCTATTTAATCCTACAAAATATTTTCCATATAAGCTCTTGAACTTTTTAATTTATCTAATTTAGTAACTAAATTCTAAAATTTTATAATTTGGTCACTAACTCGATGTTTGGGATGTTACAATTTAACCCATCAAATTTTTTATTCTTTCACTATGGTCATCGACCTGATATTTGGGGTATTACAATTCTCCCCTTAAGAAAATTCTTCCCTTAAGAAAATTCTTCCTTGAATTTTAAGTCGTACCCGGTGCGAAGAGGTGTGGAAATTGCTTCCTCATTTCCTTATCTCTTTCCCGAGTAGCTTCCTCGACTTTATGATTTTTCCAAAGTAATTTAACCAGATGAATCTTCTTGTTACACAGTTCTTTGTTTCTCGTGCCAAGATCCGCACTGGTTCTTCCTCGAAAGTCAAATCTGGTCGGATCTCTATTTCCTTTAGGGTGATGATATGTGATGAATTTGATCGGTACTTCATGAGAATCGATACGTGAAAAATATTTTGGATCTTATCCATATTAGGACGAAAAGCTAACTGGTAAGATACTGGTTCAACCCTTTTTAAAATCTTATAAGGTCCAATAAATCTCGGACTCTTCTTTCCTTTACATCCAAACCTCAATACTTTCTTCCAAGATGATACTTTCAGAAATACCTTATATCCCACTTGGTATTCAATCTCCTTTCTCTTTATATCAACATAAGACTTTTGTCGATCGAATGCTATCTTAAGATTAATCTGGATAACTTTCACTTTATCATCCATTTTTTTTCATTAAATCCGACCCAACTAAGTCTCAATCTTTGAGCTCTAACCAATTTAATGGTGTTCGTCACTTCCTCCCATATAAGGCTTCATATGGAGCCATCTTAATACTCAATTGGTAACTGTTATAATAAGCAAATTTCGCTAAAAGCAAGTATATTTCCCATGGTCCTTTGAATTCAATTACGCATGCTCTTAGCATATCCTCCAATATCTGAATAGTTCGCTCTGATTTCCCATCTGCCTGCGGATGAAAAGTTGTGCTAAAATTTAATCGAGTACCCAATGCCTCGGGTAAAGACTTTCAGAATCTTAAAGTAAACATGGGATCTAGGTCGAATACTATCGAAAACAGTACTCCATGCAGCCGAACTATCTTTTTCATATACAACTTCGTATATTTATCTATCGAGTAATCTACCCGAACTGAAATAAAGTGAGTTGTCTTGGTTAATCTGTCCATAATTACCCATATTGAGTCCTTTTTACTGGTGTCAAAGGTAGCCCTGAAACAAAATCCATTGTTACTCGTTCCCACTTCCACTCGGGAATGGATATTAGTTAAAGCAATCCGAAAGACACTTGATGTTCAACTTTCACTTGCTAACATGTCAGGCATTTTGTAACAAACTCTGATACAACTCTTTTCATGTCAGGCCACCAAGAACAACTCTTTACATCCTGATACATCTTATTCCTGCCTGGATGCATCGTCGAAGGACTATAATGTGCCTCGGAAAGAAAATATTTCTTCAGTTCTTCATTATCTGGAATGAAAAGTCTTCCACGATAATATAAACATCCATCAGTCCTTATTTTGAAGTCTTTGGCCTCACATTTTTCTACTTGCACAATTCTTACCATGTATTTTCCATATTTTCCTTGGAGCTCTTTTATTCGATCCAACAACATCGGTTGTAACTTAAGATCAAAAATTAATGCGACATCTTCCTTTAAAGACATACATGCATCTAAAGCATGTAAAACTACAAAAGTCTTTCGGCTAAGTGCATCAGCTACCACATTAGCCTTCCCTGGATGATAATTGATTATCACATCATAATCATTTAAAAGCTCGATCCATCTTCTCTGCCTCAAGTTCAATTCTTTTTGAATCAACAAATATTTTAGACTCTTATGATATATATAAATAAAGCATCGCTTACCATACAGATAATGACGTCAAATATTCAAAGCAAACAGGACCGCTGCCAATTCCAAGTCATATGTCGGGTAATTTCTCTCATGAGTCTTTAGTTGTCTCGAGGCATAGGCCAAAACTTTCCCTTATTACATAAGTACACATCCCAATTCGTTATGAGATGCATCACTAAAAACTACATAGTCTTTACCCGACTCAGGTTGCACAAGCACTGGTGCCTCTGTTACAATCCTCTTTAGCATTTCAAAACTTTCTTGACATTTCTCTGACAAACAAAAGGCACATCCTTTTGTAGCAACTTAGTTAGCGACAAAGCTAACATTGAAAAGTTCTTCATGAACCATCTATAATAACCAGCAAGCCCTATGAAGCTTTGAACTTCAAAAGCATTCCTTGGGGGTTGTCAATCACTATAGCTTGAATCTTTTTGGGATCTACTATTATACCTTATGCGGAGACTATATGGCCAAGGAAAACAATCTCAACTAACCATAATTCACACTTGGAAAATTTGGCATACAACTTTTTCTCTTGAAGAGTCTAAAGAACAACATGAAGATGAGCACCATGGTCCTCTCTTGACTTTGAATACACCAAAATATCATCGATAAATACCACTAAAATTGATCCAGGTAAGGTTGGAATACTCGGTTCATCAAATCCATAAATGTTGCAGAAGCATTTGTCAATTCAAATGGCATCACCACAAATTCGTAATGCCCATATTGAGTCCGAAAAGATATTTGTAAAATATCCTCCTCTTTAATCTTTAATTGGTGGTATTCTGACCGCATGTCTATCTTATAGAACACTGTTGTGCCTTTCAGTTGATCGAACATATCATCAATCCTCGGAAGAGGATACTTATTCTTTATTGTTACTTTATTTAACTGACGATAATCTATGAAAAATCACATAGATTCATCATTCTTTTTCACAAAAAGCACATGTTCTCCCAAAGGAGAAACATTGGGTCTGATAAATCTCTTATCGACCAGCTCCTATAATTGGACCTATAATTATCTTAACTCTGTCAGAGCCATTCGATATGGAGCCATAGAAATAGGTTCAATACCCAGGTAAATTTCAATATGGAATTCCACCTAATGGCCTAGAGGTAAGCCCGATAACTCCTCCAGAAAAACATCCGGAAACTCCTTAACTGTTGGAATATCAACTAATATCACTTCCGAAATTCGAGTATCTATCATGCTGGCCAGAAAAGTTGTACATCCTTCCAACATCATTTTATTTGCAGTCATTACTGTTATCGCTTTGGATGGTGATTTTGCTTTTTCATCGATCACTACGATTTTTTAGTCTTTCGTATCCTTAAAAAAATCACTTCTTACGACAATCCACCCATCCATGATGAGGAGACAACCAATCCATACCTAAAATAATTTCAAACTCATTGAAAGCCAATTCCATTAAATTTGTCGGGAACACAACCCCTTGAATGTTTATAGTGTAACATCCCAAAAACTGGGCTAGTGACCAAAGTGTAAGAGTTTAAAGTTTTGTGGTCATTTTCAAAAAATTAAAATGTTCAGGGACTTAATTGGAGTATCTTGGTGTTGGATTTAATAGTAAAGTTTGGAAGTGGAAAGGGCATAATGGTCATTTGGTAAGGAAATAAATTAAAAACTTATAGAAGTGTTATATATATATCCACATGCAATAAGGGAGAATGAAATAAAATCTGGAAGTCTAGTCTCTTCTTATTCTTATTCTATCGTGAGTGCTTGGTTACAGGTAAGAATTCTTCTAGTTGGTTATTTCTTGAATTTTAAGTTTGAGTTTTGGTCTCTGGGTGATACATAAGATTAAGGAAAGCTTAATGATGTGTAAAACTAAAAGATGGATAAGTTATAGGGGAATTTGTAAAAAGGGTTTTTGAGTGAATTATTGAGAAAAGTTAGTAAATGAATTTTTAAGTGAAATTTGACTTGTCATAAGCTGGGATAAGAAATCTAAAGTGTTAGAAATAGATTTGGGGTATGTTGATTATTTGGTGTGATTTTTGTTTCCAATGGCTCTATGAGATTTGTGGATGGTTAAGTGTGGTTAAGTGATATAAGTTAGTTTTAATAAGTATATTTGAGTTTAATGATTTGAAATGAGTTAAAGAGTGAAAGTTAAGTCAGTTTTGGAAAATTTTTGGGTAAAATAAGTAAGTTTTGGGCAAAAGGTATCGGTACTGGATGAACAGTACCTATACTTTAAAGTAAAAATATGTGATATTGGGTTTGAGTATCGATACTAGAAGAACAATATCGATACCATAAGGTAAATTGTATGAAATCCTTTATTCAGCATCGATATCAAATGAGTAGTATCGATACCAAGGGGTATCGATTCCAGTGAGCAAGTATCGGTACCATTTTGAAGATAAAATTCCATAATCGAAATTGGGTATCGATACTGAAGTATAGTATCGATACCATAGTGTAGAAATATCAGTACTGTGCCTTGGGTACCGATATTATTCAAAGTGAAATAGTGAATTAAGTGTTTCTTTCAGCTCAAGTTATTGACGATTAATTTATAGTATTATGAATTTTGATATTTATTTAGATCGTATATTGGTGTAGATATTGATCAAAAGAAAGATTCAAACGATTCAAATTTGTAAGATCGATCTAAGGTGCTAAGTGTTTAGCTTGTACTAAGTGAGGCTAAGGTGAGTGCATATTTATATATATATATGGTGTTTATGGAAATGAGACTTACGATGAGTCTATTTCCAATGTTTTGATTGCATGATTCTATGAATACAAGTATATTGTTTATATGGTTTCTATGTGTACATGAATATATGTTTATGTGTTATATGCATTGTTATTCATGAACTATGTGTTACATGTTATCTTATGTGATAATGATCTATGAGAATATATGATAACAAGGTATAAGTTATATGAATTAGATCTATGTGAATACATGTATGCATGGTAACCTATGTAAACTGATATAAATGACCTATGTGAGTAAATAAAAAAGTTAGATAAGATCAATAACATTGACCTAAACGATTACATGAGAAATGATATAAGATATGTGGCTATGAGCTATGTGATGATCTATGTTACTATGTGAACATGTGATATAATCTATGTGATACAGAACTATGTGAATAATTGAAAATGTTAAATGTGTAAAAAATAAAGCCCATAAGTATGTGTTATAAGAGCTAAGGGTATAATTGGCATGCCAAGAGTCGAGAGTTCTACGAGGTCCTTCGGGAGAATTCTACGTGGTCCTTCGAGACATCTATGTTGTCCTTCGGGTATGTGGTACTTCGATGCAATTTATACGAGCTGTGGTGACAACATTTGTGCACAACCTCAATGCACTCACATATCGTTAGTTCTAATAAGTGTATGGGGTATTAAAAGAGATAACATAAATAAATTGTATATGATGTTATGTGTATTGTTTTGTTAAATGTGTTATGATTTCTATATTATATGACGTTTTAAAAAGGTTAAGTACAAGATTATATGTTCAAATGGATAATGATAATGAGGTTAATGTTGAAAATGATGGTATATGTGCATGTGTCCATTTTGTTATATGAACTGTTCTATGGTTTTTGGTAATATATTATTATATAAAATTCTTCGATTTTGTTATACAGTTAAGGTTTCTATTGTAAGCTTTATATGCCTCACTAAGTCAATGACTTAACGTTTGAGTGTCTCACACATAGGTTCAATGAGGAAGGTAGAGCAAAGCTAAGTGAGTATGGACAACATCTCCTTTCCGAAGATCAGAATAGAATTGAATAGTATGTATTTTGTTATAATGAATAGTTTGCATGTAATTAAATATTTAATTCGGATATGCTCTGATCGGCTTTGTAAAACCATATGATTATATTTAATATAAACTAATCAGTTTTATTTTAATATGAATGTAAATTTTCAGTTATATTATAAAAGTAAACGATTTGAAAAGTCAATGTGAAACTTCAGACTCGTATCTGGATCGGATACGAGTTGGGGTGTTACATATAAGGCATTGTCTACATACCCACATAACTCTTGCACTATGGCCCATAGGGTTTACCGCTATCATCTCACAAAAAATTGGTTCTAAAGGAATTCCTCTAACTCTTACCAACTTTGTACTAATATAAGAGTGTGTAGAACCATGGTCAACCAAAACAAATACAAACTCATCGAAAAGATGGAATCTACCTGTTAAAATCTTCGGGTCATCCTGATCTTCATTAGTCCTAATGTTATAAATTCTAGCTATTCTGCGAGTCTCTGGTTACGGAACTGTCTCAGATTGTCCTTGGGATCTACCTCTTCCTCTGCTTCTATTTGATGTTGCTACTGATCTCTCAGTTTGCACTAAATTATCCCCATATTTCTTAGGAAAATTTTGAGCATAATGATCAGTTTAACCACACTAGAAACAAGCTTCACTGAGAAATCTACATACACAGTAAAATTTTCCACAAGTCTGACATGGAGTATTTCTTTATCTAAATGCTCTACCTGAGCCAGTAGTAAAAGACTGTGATTACTTATTTTTCTGTGAAGTTGCAGCAGATCCATCCTATTGTTATATCAGAAACTCGAACCCTTACCTCTCTTATCATGATAGGAAATTGAAGACGTTCCAACTCTTTTTCCCATCTACATACCTTTCTCCACTGCTAGAGTCTCCTCTTAAGCTCTTTCAATAGCCTTAGTCGGTTAATAACTTCTTGCAGGCTAGGCTTCAAACCCTCAATGAACCAATCACGTCGAGCTTTATCATTGGGAACTACCTCCGTAGCAAAATGACTCAAATTGTTGTACTCAACCTCGTACTCATGTACTACTCGGTCACCTTGTTTTAGATTAAAAAACTTCAGCAACATCGCCCCCGCCTAAACTGCTCACTGATATACTTGTTCTTAAATTCATCCAGAAAGAACTGACAGGTTACTTGCTCTGGTGATGCATATATCGTAGTATTGGTCAACCACACTCGAGCTGATCCTCGAAGTAAAGATACAGCTCCGCTTAGCTTTTTCAGAATTCGAGCAGTGAAGACTTTCCAACATCACCTTAATGTCATTTAGCCATAGATCAACATCTATAGGACCTTCATCCTATTCTCCCCGAAACTTAGGAGCTCCCAAACTTTTCAGCTCTTTTGGGATCAACATTTACGGTGCTGGAAGAGCATGGGGAGGCAGAGGAGGTTGAAATCGAGTCAATATGGCATCGAGATCCTGCATAAAAGCTCCAAACACTGACATTGGTGTACCCTGATGTGTCGGTGCACTATAATTTTTCCGATATGATCAGATGCTCACTATTAGCTTCGTAATTCTTGCTACCCGACCCTTTTTTATCTTCTTGATCAGTCTCTCTCCACGAATTTGTAGATTCTGACATCTATTGGAATATATATAATAATAACACTCAAGTTAGTAAAGAGTGACATCAATCATATTCTAACTATATCATATCAGTAACTTTGACATCTTAGTGGCATGTAAACTTTTTTAAAGTAAACTACACCCGGTTTCGACCAAGAATCGGCTAAACCTATAGCTCTGATACCAATAAATGTAACACCAATTTCTCATATATGTTTTTGTACACAAGTCACAGGTGTCACATGACTTAGAAAATATTTTCTTATTTGTAAAACCATAAAATTTTGTTTCTAAAAATAAAACATTTAATAACTCTCAGTAGTTAAAATTATCTTAAATTATAACATTTTACAAACATAATAAGTCAAATACAATCCAGAGCATTTTCATAAATCCAATACATGACATCTAATTATAAAAAGTAGACATAATTATCCTACAGTTACTGATGAGGCAACCTTTGATTGATGATATTCATTGTACTCCTTACTTCGCTAGTCTTTGCTATAACATGTGCTTGAAATCAACACATGCTAAGTATTTACTTAGTGAGACATAGTAATACAAAATAAATTATACTTAAATATAAGCATATCATAAAATATCAAAATACGAAAGGAAATCGTATAAATCATATTACTACATAAACTGGCTTGGCAAACCAGGTTTCATTCACATAACCTAATAAACTATATTTAGTATGTCAGCATACCTATCAATCAATATTTTTCCAATTTATCCTTTGTCTACCCAATGTATGTCAAATGAGAATGTCAGGTACATGCATTGCACCGAAGTACCAAAATGAAAATTCACAAACTCATTATGAATTCCATGGATGCACACATCGTGCCGAAAGTACATATAGTACTGATACGAAAATACACCATTATGCATTAAACAAAATCGATCGATAACTTTTATACATAATTGTATATCGAAATGGTAATTCACAAACTCATTATGAATACCATGATTGCACATCTAGTGTCGAAAGTACACATTGTACTGATATGAAAATGCACCATTATGCATTAAAAAAATCGATCGATAACTTTTAGATACAATTTATGTCAAAATGCACCTATGACTCTCAATGAACATACAATGGGTTATTCAATCAACTTAGCAAATTAAACAACATAAATGTTCATCTATTCATTTTAGAGTAGTTCATACTCTAAAATTATTTGCACTATCAGTTCCATAAACATTATTAAAACATATCGAAATAGTATAAAACATATTATTATCAAAGATTCGAGGTTGACTCATTGCAAGTCATCCTCATCTCATATAAGTACAATAAATACACTCACCTGATATGCCTCACTAATATGCCTTAATTGTAGACCGACTAATCAGATACTTTATCCTTGCCTTTTGCTTGCTTGACTCAAGAGCTTGATTACGATCTATACAAGCATCCATATTCACACACATACAATACAAATGTTAGTATGATTTCTAACATTTATACAAAATAATAATACTCAAAAGTACTATTATTATTGAATTCTATTAAAGTTCATCCTAACTTAAAATTCCATGTTGAATAGTATCGATACCCTTTCTATGATATCGATACTTGTATACTAAATGATACTCCCTTCGGTATCAATACCATTTTTGTATTCTGAAATTCATTTTTCAATAATAGTATCGATACCTTCCTCTTGTTATCAATACCCCACTTCAGTATCGATACTACTTGCATAAGTATCGATATTGTTCATCGTGTTCATCTTTTTTCCTTAAATTTAACCCTATAGTATATGAACTATTCTTCCAATACCGATACCTTTACCCAAATTTTACATATTTCACTGTGATTTTACCACATTTTCGCCTAAATCTCTTAATTATATAACCAATCATACCATTAAACTTATCATTACTTAATCCAACTAATTTACATCCATAAATTTCCCTATAATATCCAAAATCTCCAAAGAACGTTCAAAACTAAGAATCGCACCAATTTTTCAAACATGTTTTTAATCACTTCTAAGGCACCAAATCTCTTAGTTATTTCTTTGGCAAGTCAAATATACTTCTAAACTTCAGTAATTGACCATATTTCATCAAATCACTTAAAACCCCATTTTATTAAATCTCAGATAAATCATTCATCTCTTAGTTTTAATCCTCTTTGAGTTTTCCTTAAGCCTCTATATCACTTAAGGTTTTAAAACCAACACAAAAACGAAAGGAAAAACTAACTAAATAAAACCTTACCTTTACTATGAGGGGCACGCGACGTGAAGAAGAAGAAGAGAGAACCACTTTCAGAACTTATTCTCTTATTTGTCCTATTCACTTTTATTAAATAACCCAATTTAAATAAATATTAAATTTATTCTATCTAAAAGACCAAATTACCCTCCATTATTTCATTCTTAATAATAAATCTCAAACACAATTTCCTAAATCATTCCCTATACTTATCACTTTACTTAATTTAACCCACCAAATTTTTGATCCTTTCACTATGGTCAATGACCTGATATTTGGGGTATTACAATTAAATTATTTAAGAACTTTAAATTGGTTACAAATTTTAAATCTTGACAGTATGACTGAATGCCAAAAGATGAAGGAAGCTGGTGATTATAACATTGGTTTTGTATGTAAACTGAAATTGACATTGGGTATTATTTAGCATTAATTTGTTGATTAAGAAACGTTTATGCTTAATTTCAGGTGAAACATGAGGTGTTGGAGAAATAGAAGTCGATGAGTGATGCTGAGAAGGAACTGTATGTGACATTGTTAAAAGATGATAGATAACAATATAAAGCTTTGAGGAAAGCACATGAAAAGAATGCATTCATTAAACTTGTAAATAATGTGATAAACTATATATAAAAACACTAACATTATATATTTTTAAAAAATGTAGAAAGTGTCGACAAGGTTTAGCATCAAAAGAGTGAACTCAATAATTGAACACTTGAAGGAGAATAATAAAATTCATAAGTTGGAAGAAATAGGGTTTGGATCTTTTATAGAAGTGAGGGATCAACCAATTCAGTGGTAATTGTGTCGATCGTTGATAGAAGAATTTGATGTAGAAAAATGTATAGTTCAATATGGTGATTATTCATTTCCTCTGCAAGTCTCATGTGTTGTAGTCGTATTGGGTATAGAAGATAAAGGCAATAGTGTTGAAGAAGTTATTAAGACGAAGAACTGGAAAGAACTTGCCAAGAAATATGATTTAAAGCCTAAGGTGACATATGTTGGACTTGAGGAGTAAATTAAAAGCAGAGCTTATGACGGTGATAAACTGAAGGCCAGGGTATTATTGTACCTTGTCGGAATCTTTCTTTTTCCAGTAGGTGATACATCCTCGAGCAAGGTAATATCAAGTTGATTTACGACAAAGGGTTGAAAGGTGAATTGAATTTGGCTGAATATGTCCATGAAAAATTGATTGAATCAATAATTAGCTTTCAAAAGGGCCAAAGTCAGACATACCTCAAAGGATGAATACAATCTTAGAGGTAAATAAGTTAAATGATGTGTTCGGTTAGAAAACTTTTAAGTATAGTTATTATAGAAAATAATAAATTACATTATAAATGCAAGTTGTATTGTTTGATTTTTGGTATGATTGTGAAAGTGTGTCAACATTCCAAAGAACAGGAGTGGTATGCATCCGTGCATAGGGAAAGGAAAAAGTAGTTCGAGTGATGGAAAATTTGAAGTTAGAAAGACCGAGCAAGCAAGAAAGGGTAATAAAATTAATTATATAATGTTAAGATTATAAAAAATGTATTAATGTTGTAAGTTAATTTTGAAGGTTATTGGAAAGGAGGAAGTTAAGGAAGAAGAGAATGAAGAAAATAATGAAGAAGAGAAGGTAAAAGAGAATGTGGTAGGGGGATTATGGTCAGGCGAGTGCAAGTAAATTTGACATTTTGATGTCTGAGTTGGCAGAGCTAAAAAAATTCATTTTGATTGTTTGCAAAGACAATCCAGAATCGAAGAGGTAATTGAGAGCCTTAAGGGGGAAGTGGGTGGAAAAATAGATGGAGTGGTGAAAGAAGTGGTATAATTGATGGTGAATTTAAGGGGTGCTGGGAGATGTTGAAAAAAAATCGATAAAAGGGAAAAATGAGGGCTGAAATAAAAGATATGAAAAGTTATGTGGAGGAAAAATATGATGAATTTAAAAAAGATTAAGAAGAAAGTTGGATGCAGTGAGGATAATACTTTTTGTATAGGTATCGATACTTTTAGTCAAGTATGCTTCTCAACAATTTGTGCGCAAAAAATATCGATACACATGTATAAAGCATTGATGCGCGGAATTTCGAAATCTATTACTATAAAGTTATAGGTAAATTTATAATGTCAACGGTGAAAGGCTACTGGTATATTGATAATAGGCGTAAATATCAAGTATCGATATTGTCTATATAGGTATCGATACTTTTATTCCAGTAAGATTCTCAAACAATTTGCACGCAAAATGTATTGATACACATATAAAGTATCGATACTTATAATTTCGAAATCTATTACTATAAGGTAATAGGTTAATTTACAATGAAAATGGTAAAAGTCTATCGGTATAATGATAATAGGCGTAAACATCAAGTATCAATACACATGTATAAAGTATTGATACATGCAATTTCGGAACCTATTGCTTTAAAGTAATAGGAAAATTAACAATGTACATGGTAAACATTTCTACTGATATAATGAAAATAGGAAATACTTAATACAAGTATCGATACTGTCATATAAGTTTTGATTCTTATAATTTCGAAACCTATTACTTTAAAGTAATAGGTAAATTAACAATTTACACGGTAATATGTTGATAATATTGATAACAAATCAATTAATTAACCTATTTTGTTATCATCAGATTTATAAGGCCCCATCAGCTTTTAACATGCGCTACCTATTACATTAAATAAACGCTACTTGTTATGTTATTATGGTTGATAATGTATCCAGTAATTAACCTATTTTGTTATCGTCAGATTTCCAAGGCTCCATCAGCTTAAACTTAGGTAACATTTTAGGCGCTACCTAATATGTTGATAATAATGATAACAAATCAAGTAATTAACATATTTTGTTACGTCAGATTTCTAAGGCCCCATCAGCTTTAAACAGGAGCAACATATTACATTAAATAAGCGCTACTTGTTATGTTATTATGGTTGATAATATTTCCAGTAATTAACCTATTTTGTTATCGTCGGATTTCTAAGGCTCCATCAACTTAAACTTCGGTAACACTTTAGGCGCTACCTAATATGTTGATAATATTGAATAACAAATCAAGTAATTAACCTATTTTGTTATCGTTGGATTTCTAATGCCCCGTCAGCTTTAAAAAGGAGTTACCTATTACGTTACATAAGCGCTATCTGTATGTTATTATGATTGATAATTTTTCCAGTAATTAATCGGTTATGTTAAAGTCAATATTTTTTTGTGCATTTTTACATATGACGATAACATTCCCGGTTATTACTATTATTATTACCAACACAAATAACAATTCCGTTAAAAACATATAACATTTCCGTAGCACTTTTAACCAGTCACCTATTTAATAAGTCACACCGTTTTTTAACCTTATTTTAACCGCCTCATAGGAGAAACTCCCTGAAAATTGGGGATGGACCATAAATTAACATTATCATGTCACAATTAGATATTTAAATGTTTTATTTTTATGTATATGAACATCTTTAGAAGATATATATTTTTATTTAAAAATGTGTTTAATAAAGATATCATGAACTGTAAAAAAAAATCAGAAAATAAACATATTTGACATTTCAAAAAAAATCAGAACACAAATGTTCCGTTGTATCGGTTTAGTAGCATACTAAGTTCGGCGAGATTTACGAAGATGGAGCATCCTTCACTTGAGATAATTAGAGATAAGTGTTGAATTTTATGTTAAGGGATAAATTTATATAATTTTAAGAGAAATAAATTAATTTAGAGAACGAAAATATATATTTAAACAAAAATAAAAATTCTAAAATATACACGAAACTCTCATTTACTCTCCTAGATTCATCCATGAGTTCAACAGTTTCTACGTATAGATGTCACTCTATGTATGATCTAATCTTAGTTTCTCCTTATAATCAATTTATTGTGACAAAAAAATTGTTTTCTTTATTTTTTTTTAGTTATTTTAGCATTCGTATTTGTATAAAAAAATCAATATTATTCCCTTAAAAATATATTTAACTACGCTTTAAAAGAACCAAATAATTTGACAGACTGTTTCGTTACACAGTTTTAATTATATCAACAAACAATCTTTTACCAAAGTAGGGATCTGATAAAATATGATCACCGACAAATCAATCAGAAAATAAATGTTACGAGGGTTTTTGTGTGAGCACTAAAATGACTGCAAATGTATGCAAAAAATGTACCAAAAGCCACAAGAAACGTCCCACAAGAGCATAGAAAAGTGTGTGACAAGGACATAGATTCTTATTTAAAATTGAAAAAACTCAAGAAAAAAAGGAAAACAAAGAACATAGTATGAAAAAACAAGAAAAATAATCATTGACGGTTAGTAGCCAATATTAAGATTAATATTGTCGTATGTTAAACAAAAATTAAAGAGAAAGAAAAATATGACACAAAAATATCGAATGAAACTTAAATCAGGAAAAAAGGGAAATGAAAAATCCACATATATTATTAAATATAGTGTCTTACATATTGTTTAAACTTTAAAATTATATCAATGTTATCGTTTATTTGATAGAAATCGACTGTTACTGAGTTGGTATAGATATTACTATACTAATATAACAATTCATAGTGTTAACTTTATGATTAACATATGATTAATGATGTAGTAGGAGAGGCTAATTGATTATTAGAAAGTTTGATAACTATTCCATCTTTTAAAAAAAGTTGAAATTTATGTAATCTTTAATAAATAAATAAAATTATAAAAAATTAAACAAAACTGAGATTTTAAAAAATTATTTTTTGAATTAAAAATATTAAAAAATAGGGTAAACTACATTAGATATCACCAAACTTTAGACATTATACCGTTTATACCACTGAACTTTCAATTTTATCAATTATACCACTGAACCATTAAATCAATAATGACACGATGACATGGCTGACGGATGCTGACGTGACTAGCGACTGTTGGCGTAGACACCTCACCAAAAACGATGTCACTTTGATCCAACTATTAACAATTTAACGACCCAATGATGTAATTAAAACGAAAATCAAAGTTTAGTATTATAATTGATAAAATTAAAAGTTTAGTGGTATAAACGATATAACACCTAAAGTTTGATAGTATCTAACGTAATTTACCCTAAAAATTATATTGAAAAGATTTTGACATCATAGAAAGTTAAAAATTCTAAAATAGATATTTAAAAGTTTTATTGGACAAATTTTCAATCATTTCTCGACTGTTTAAGTTTCTCTTATTTTTTAAAATATATTTTCAATAGTTAATAATTAAAAAAAAATGTTATTTTCTTTAGAAAACTTAAATTCAAGCAACAATGATTATAAAATGTGTGCGTTATTTATATATTAAAAAGATTATAAAAATATATTACTTTGTAATTATATCAAACTATTAAAAAACCATAATTATAAAATTGGTACCCAACATCTATAGAAATATTACTTTGCCCTATTTTTTTTTTTTTTTTGTAGAAATTTTAACTCTTAATATTTTAATTTTTGATTAAAATATCTCTTATTAGATGAAAATCATTAAAACATGTTGTTGATGTAATATTTTCACATGTGTTTAATTGATAATGTGACATGTAACATGTTATCGATTTGTATGATATGACATATTTTGCATCATCACTTTGAGTGATGTATTGTATGTCACATTATCACTTTGAGTAACATGACATATATCACGTTATTTTCGGTGACTTAGTATATACTATTTTTTAGAGGATTCGAATTTAAGTAGTAGTGTTTGTAAAGTGTGTGCATTATTTATATACTAAGAAAAATTGTGAACATATATTATCTTGTAATTGTCTCAAACTACTAAAAAGAGACATAATGACAAAATGAGTTCCCAACATTTACACAAATAGTACTTTGCCCTCTATTTTTTTTTCTTGTGCGATTTTAACCCTTACCAATTTAATTTTTGGTCAAAATATCTCTTTTTAGATGAAAATCATTAACATATATTATTGATGTAATATTTTCACATGTATTTAATTAATGATGTGACATGTGACGTGTCATCTCTTTGAGTGACATGATATATATCACATCATTACTTTAGGTAATATATTATATTTTATATCATCACTTTGAGTAACGTGACATATGTCACGTCACTTCGTGTGACTTAGTATATGCTACAACATCAATTAAATACATGTGAAAATACCACATCAACGGCATATACCAATCATTAATCAACATGTAAATTCTGCTATAATATTGACTTCAAAATAAATTGTATTACAATATGAAAGAAGATGGCTGCCTGTTTTACTTTCAGCAGCAATATCTTTGTATCCATAAGTCAACCAAAAGACAATAATTCGACTATATAATGTGATATTATTCAGTAAAATCAATCAAATTGAGTCGACAAACCATGGCAAGACCTCAAAGAGGTCACCTGGAACAGCAAGAAAAAGTTTGGGTTTGCTTCGATCCATCATCAGTTTCAGTTTTAGTAATGGTCAGCCTATTTACGGTTAATTCGCCCTTTTAAGCATCTGAATTCAGTACCTTCCTGCTCACACTGTTGTAAACCTCTTGTATAACTCTCTCGAAAGCCTTCTTGACAGAGATCAATCCAAAAATATTTTCACACAAATAAAATTTTAGGGAAGACACTTGCCCACCCGTGCCCACCTTCGAACACACTTGCATCCCATCCGACGTTTGTCGAATCTAAGGATGATGTTTACATGAAGAACAACCCTTGTGCTTCAGCAAGGCTTTTGCCATCTTCAACACTCACATCCCTGATAGTTTCCAAGTCGCATTTGTTGCCTACCAACGTCGTTGCTACCGTCGCATCCAAAATTCCGAATGAGCTGCAACAAGTTTTCCGATAAGTGCCACCATTGAACATCTCCGAACTTTGATGTAAATATGCAGTAAATATGCAGAGGTGAATAGATAAACCGAGGATAATTGAGATTACAAGTTCAATAATATGTATGAAGAGTGCAGAAGACAATGTAAAGCATGCAATTTCATTTTGAAAAAGCACAAGGATCAAACTACACTCTTTGTTATGGTAATGGGACTTTTACAAGAATTTTACCACTTTCGATAAATTGTAAATAGGTTAACATGTCCTTGAATTTACAATTATTTTTGTTTTGTCGTCGATTTTTACTGTATTGAGTATTGACCCGATCCGATGACTATTTTTTATCTTTGTTAGCCACTTTCGAACCATCCCTTCCTATTTACATGCCAAAATTCATCAGGAGTTAAACCCTATCTGCCGACTTCCACTGGAAGCCTGCAATGGCGCCTAAAGCTTCTAGTAAGCCATTTTTGTATTGGGAAGCCCAAATCCCAAACTCGTCTCCTAGGGCATCCTCTCCTCCTTGCTGTTCTAATACAAAAGCCAAGGTTTCACCACTTGCTCTTATAAATTGTTGGCTAAATAATATATTTATAATTGTTAGCCCAATTCAAATCACCATTGAATAAATATTTAGGGATGGGCATGGGACACGAACCCGACCCAATCCGATTGGGTCGGATTTTTTAATAAAAAATTCAGGTCCGGGCCTGGTCGGGTAGGGTTCGGATTTAGGGTGAAAAATACCCGACCCGACCAGGAAAAATATAATTTTACCTTATATATTTAGAAATATTTACAATAATATCCCTCTATATATTATTTTTTTCAATTAAGTGATTGTTTTTATTGAATAAAAATAATATTTTTATTATTATTTCGGATTGGGTTTTTAAGTTATATATCGGGTTGAGTTCGAGTCGGGTGAAATCTTGTTTCATGTTGGTTGGGTCGGATCTCGGGTCGGGTCGGGTGGACCAAAAATCCGACCCATGCCCATCCCTATAAATATTATTTAGATTATTTTTAGAGAAAATCGCCTCAGTGACCAAAAATACCTTATAATATACGATTTTAACCAACTTTTTTTGGATTTGCCAAAATGACCAACAAAATCGCAACGCGAAATAAAAAATCGCAACGCGATCCCCAGAATCGCAAATCAGTTTCCAAAATCGCAACGCGATTCTTGACAATCGCAATGCGATAGTACAAATTCGCATTGCGATTTTCCAGAATCGCAACGCGAATATGAAAATCGCAACGCGAACACATAAATCGCAACGCGTATCCGTAAATCGCAACGTGTATCCGTAAATCGCAACGCGTATCCGTAAATCGCAATGCGTATCCGTATATCGCAACGCGTATCCGTAAATCGCAACGACAATACGTAAAATCGCAACGCGTATCCGTAAATCGCAACGCGATTTTTAAAGCGCCATTATAATCGCTACGCGTATTTTATTTTCAAATTACAAAAACGAATATTAAGACAAAATCCCGTAATTGCAACTCATAACCTAAAACCTAAAATCACAACTCAGTCCCATCTCCATCTCTCACTCTCTACGGCGAAATCCGTCCCCATCTCCGAAGATTTCCGTCCCCATCTCCGGCGAAATCCCTCACAACCATTCACGGTCAGAAATCCCTCACAATATTCAGAAATGGAAAATCAACCTCCGAGGGTTAATTTTTTTAATTATTTTTATTTTGAAATTTTTGCATTATTGTAGGTTTTTCATATTGAAACTGATGATAAGTTTACTGGTCATTTCAATAATAGATTAACCATTTCACTTAGATTTCATTTCGCGTTACAATTCTCTCGTTGCGATTTTCATTTCGCGTTGCTATTCTCTCGTTGCGATTTTCAAGTTAGTATTTGTCTTTGTCTTTGTTCTGTCTTTTGGTTGAAGTAATGCAATCCATTCAAGTTTCAATTTGCAGAAGAGTCGCAACGAGATAAATGAAAATCGCAACGTGAAAATGACTATCTGCAACGAGAAAAATGAAAATCGCAACGAGAGAATCGCAACGCGAAATGAAAATCGCAACGAGAGAATCGCAACGCGAAACCAAAATCGCATTGCGATTTTCATTTCGCGTTGCGATTCTCTCGTTGCGATTTTCATTTCGCGTTGCGATTCTCTCGTTGCGATTTTCATTTCTCTCGTTGCGACAGTCATTCTCTCGTTGCGATTTTCATTTCAACCAAAAGACAAAACAGTGTTGTAAATTTTAGTTTCAAGAATAAACTACTACTTTTTATGTTTATTGTTTTTGGTATATCTTCACAGTGTAGTTTTTGGTATATCTAACTTGGTATGTTTATTGTTTTTGTAAAAAAAAAATTCGGCTTCATTGACATTAAGGAATAAAGTTAGCCTAGCCACTACAATTGCTTCGAAGCTTTCACCTTCACAAAGACAATTGTTTGAGGAAACCTGCTTCGGGCCATGGCTGAGAGTACAGCATCCGGGTGGAGATGCTAATTTGACCCATTTGTGGCTTCAGACCATGACATCAAATCTACCTGACAGTATACAACGTGGTGAGGAAGAGATATGGTTTCATTTTCCACCAGCGTATACTTGTTTTGGGTGGAAGGAGTTCTGCTTAATCACTGGTCTACGATTCGGACACGATGATGTAGGCCGGTACACTCGTCATATCGCCCGCCCATCATGGTTATCCCGGGTTTTTCCGGATGAGTCAATGGAGAAGCCGAACCTACACGTCGACGACCTGAAGAAATTGTTTAATAAGAAAGCTGGTTTCACTCGGATGGATGACGTCGATGTTGTCCGAGTATGCCTTCTACTACTTGTGTATGCCGGCTTTTTAGGCAGAGAGGCCAGACAACCTATTCCTCGGGAGCTAATAATATTGGTAGAGGACCTGAATGCATGGAATCTGTTTCCGTAGGGTTCGTATATATGGAAAGCTAGCTGGACTAAGTTGTCTACTGCCTTTGATGACCGCAAAAGTTTGCGTGGCGATGGGTCGAAATACACTTTGTCAGGCTTTGTTTGGGCCTTTAAGGTAAGAATTTCTATATAATGTTTCTAAAATTATAATTAATTAATTAACAATTACTAATTTTGTTATTATATTGTTTGTAGATTTGGATATTCGAGGCTTTCCCCAGCATGCGTACATATGCAATAAAAACGTCAAATGATATTCCCAGGGCTATTTCCTGGAAGAGGAAAAATCTGTTGGATTGGGAAGACTTAATACCATATGCGACAATAAATAATGTAAGTTAACACAAATACTTTAATATAATATATAAACAAGTTATTAATAGTAGACGTTTAACTTTGTTTGAGTTTTTATATTGTTAGGAGGCCAACATTCCATTACAAAGACTGACACCCACGGAGGAAGAGCTTGCCACTGATTGGTGGCAAGCTAGTCAGAGTTTTTTTGATGGCACGGATGATGAGCAGCATCCACTTCCTCCAATTCGAGAGCCATCACCTCACCCAGAGCCATCACCCGATCGACCCGACTATACACCTCTAGAACGAGAGCCATCACCTATCCCGTCACAACATCGAGCCTCTTCTCCACCATCACCTCATGATAGGCGACCGGTAAAGAGGCCACGACATTTATCTCCTTGTTCTCCACCTCCACGGGATGAGTTACGTGATGAGGTCAATGCCTTGCGTGAGGAGATCGGTACTCTACGCGATAACGATGGTGCATGGCGTGTGGAGGTGTCAACATTACGTGGTGAGGTTGCCGCTCTACGTGAGATGATAGTATAGTTGCAGAATGAGGTTCATACTTAATGATAAATTTACTCGTAATTTCACTTAGATTAGCCATTTCACTTAGATTGCTTAGTAAATTTATTCGGTTGCTGCCAATTCTGCTAAACTGTGTATTCTTTAACACTGTGAAATAGTATTTGTCTTTGTTTTGTCTTTTGGTTGAAAGTAAATTTGTTCGGTTGCTGCCAATTCTGCTAAACTGTGTATTCTTTAACACTGTGAAATAGTATTTGTCTTTGTTTTGTCTTTTGGTTGAAAGTAAATTTGTTCGGTTGCTGCCAATTCTGCTAAACTGTGTATTCTTTAACACTGTGAAATAGTATTTGTCTTTGTTTTGTCTTTTGGTTGAAAGTAAATTTGTTCGGTTGCTGCCAATTCTGCTAAACTAATACCCTGAAGTCAGTATTTGTCTTTGTTTTGTCTATTGGTTGAAGTAATGCAATCCATTCAAGTTTCAATTTGCAGAAGAAGAAATAGTTTACTTTCGCAACACGAAACTTAAAATCGCAACGAGAGAATCGCAACGCGAAATGAAAATCGCAACGACAGAATCGCAACGCGAAACCAAAATCGCAACGACAAAATCGCAACGCGAAACCAAAATCGCATTGCGATTTTCATTTCGCGTTGCGATTCTCTCGTTGTGATTTTCATTTCGCATTGCGATTCTGTCGTTGCGATTTTCATTTCGCGTTGCGATTTTGGTTTCGCGTTGCGATTTTGGTTTCTCGTTGCGATTCTCATTTCGCGTTGCGATTTTAAGTTTCGTGTTGCGAAAGTAAACTATTTCTTCTTCTGCAAATTGAAACTTGAATGGATTGCATTACTTCAACCAATAGACAAAACAAAGACAAATACTAACTTCAGGGTATTAGTTTGAAACATATTTTTCTTTGTTATCTGATGCATTTTGTGAACTATGATAGAATAATGACTTGGGTGAATACAATGCAAGTTTGAAACATATTTGTCTTTGTTTTCACTGTTTAAATATCATGTCTGTTTATTTACTGATTTTTGTATTTAATTATTTAGCGGCCCGATAGAGTGGATGCTTTACGTCGGGTTATGCTTGCACGACGGAGTTCACGCATCAGACAGCGTGCACGTGCTATTAAGTCTCCGTACACCCCAATAGTGTGAAGACACCGCAAGAAGAAGCCCGACTCGCCTGTCATCCCTCAAGAGTCCACTCCTATCGTTGAAGAGGCCCCCCTATCATTCCTCGAGAGTCCCCTCCCACCGTTCAAGAGGCCACTGTCATCATTGAAGAGGTCCCTCCCACCATTCAAGAGCCCGATTCACATGGCGTCATATGTAGGCTTCTTGAGAAACCCTCTGACGTGCCGGACATGATGGATTCAAGTTGGCTCTCGTATGAGTTACCGGCCAGTACCATACCGGTATCTGAAGAGGAGAGGAAACAACTACCGGACACAATTCTGGATAACACCCTTTGGGCTAAGACCGCAGTTGATTTTTATCTACATGAGCGGAGCCAGGGGTGTTTCACTGACATATGCAAGCTCACCGATGATATCTATTTGTTGCTTGATTGGTCTTGGTGGGCCGTATTATTAGGGGTCGAAGACAATGGCTATTTCGATGGGGGGTAAGTCTTATATTTTTCTTATATTTCAATTTGATTAATTTTTTTTTAAATTAATGTAAGTCACTAATATATGTCTTTTTTTGTAAAACAGCATATCGATGCGTGGGTGACACGTCTTCTAATAATAAGAAAACTTAAGAAAAATAAAAATATACGATATACAATTATGCCGACGTCTTTTAACGCCGTTCACTTGAAGAATGCACGAGATGAATCATTTGATTTGGGCAATGGACAAGCTAAACTTTATCCTGCATGGTGGGAGGTCGATAAGGTTAGTATTTATTTTAGATTGAGTTTAAAGGTTTTATGAAATAAGTGTGCAAATGAATGAATTATTACTTATGATTGCAGGTGTTTATCCCTGTTTTGGAACGTAAACATTGGATTCTCGTCGAGCTTCAGCTCCCATCCCTTAAGACAATAGTGTATGACAGCATGATAAATTACATATCATTGGCTGATTTAAGAGATATTATTAAGGGATGGAGCTCTCATTTGGCTAAATTCTTGGATGCGATCAATTATTGGACTCGTTCTGGAAACAAGAAGCCAAAGAAGCTCAATATTACAGTTATTAGAGACGAGACCGCGCCACAACAAACGGAAGGAGCCAGAGGAGATTGTGGTCCTCTCGTATGCTTGGCATTGGAGCGTTTGATGACGGGAAGCACCAAGTATCTACCTCCCACCGATAGAGATAGAGCTGCAGTAGGCTTGTGGTTTCGGCATTATATGGCTAAATCGATATATACGAGACGCTGCCTACCTGCATCCGCGTTATAAAAATGTCCATAAACAATTGGTAAGTTTATAGACTTTTGGTTTGAAAATGTTTGGTTAAGTACCTAGAATTCAATAATTTGCTATTTGTAGGTTTTAGATGTGTAGAAAGTGTTGTTTGAGCAAATGTTTGGTTTCTGCAGGTTAATCTCAGAAGTGAACTGCGTGAAAATGATGTATGGCTGCAAAAGTTGATTCAATAGTTTAATTGATTGTTTTTTGATTGTTTAATTGATTTGTAAAAGTTGATTCAATAGTAGATGATTGGAAATAAGAATTATTGCTTATTTTTTGATTGTTTAATTGATTTGTAAAAGATGATTTGTAAAAGTTGATTTGTGTAATTGATGCGAACATAATTCTTATTTGTGCTTGTTTAATTGATTGAAATGTAATGGTTGATTTTGTTGATTTCAATCAGCATTATGTTGAAGGCAAAAATGACTATCGCAATGCAAAATGAAAATCGCAATGCGAAATGAAAATCGCAACGAGAGAATCGCAATGCGAAATGAAAATCGCAATGCGGAAATGAAAATCGCAACGAGAGAATCGCAATGCGATTTTCATTTCGCATTGCGATTTTCATTTCTGTATTGCGATTCTCTCGTTGCGATTTTCATTTCGCATTGCGATTTTCATTTCGCATTGCGATTCTCTCGTTGCGATTTTCATTTCGCATTGCGATTTTCATTTCCGCATTGCGATTCTCTCGTTGCGATTTTCATTTCGCATTGCGATTTTCATTTCGCATTGCGATTTTCATTTCCGCATTGCGATTTTCATGTTGGGATTTTCATTTCGCATTTTGATTCTCTCGTTGCGATTGTAATTTCCGTGTTGCGATAGTCAAATGCATGCCTAATAAGTGATAACAACTGAATAAAAAGAGTTGGTTAAGTCAAAATGGTTGGCCTGAGTCATTAATTCAACTGAAAATGTTAAAAGTTCACACATAAAATCCACATAATACAACGTTTGCATTTAAAAATCACCTAAGTTAACAGTCCCAAAAGGTGAAGCCAATTTTGATTGGGATTTTAAAGATGATTGCCTTTTGCTTGACACCATATGAGCTTTGGATTTTGATGAGGATCCATATTTTGGTAGAGGAAAAGATGATTTTGATGGCACTGGTGATCCACATGTCAACCTTGTATGACCACTTTCCTTGCACCGACTACATGTCGATCTCTTCTTCTCTTCACCCTTAGACGGTATACGATCGTGACTTTTTGGTCGGCCAGGTAGCCTTCTGTCCATGGCTGGTGGCAAAACTGTTTGTAAGTCATCTGGTATGTCCCACTCAGAAGGATGTGGAATAGGGTAGACAATCTCGGCATAAGTCTGTCGATAAACTTCTGTAGTGTAGCAATCCATAGCGTATGCGCTTGAATCATCTTGGTTTAAATGAAGAGCAACTTTTATAACATGGCCACACGGATAACCAGATGTTTGCCATTTCATATAACTACACGTCTTTGCATTTAGATCGACTAGCCCATTTAAGTTATTATCCAGTACTTGAAACAAAGTGTTTGAACATGGTTCAACTCTCCATGACTTTGACTTCACAACACGTTTCGTTATCTTTTTTTCAGTCCATGGTGTAACACGATGTTCCAATGTTCCTGTAAATTTAAATAAACAATACTTAGTAAAATATATAAATATGATAAGTTACGAATTCAAAGAAATAATACCTGCATGGTTTCTTTTCTTGTAGTACCACTGTTGAATAGAGGCTCGAAAAAACTCCATTAACATAGTAATGGGTAATTTCCGGGAATGACGACTTAGAGCGTTGATTGATTCTGCACTATTAGACGTCATGAAACCATATCTTGCTCCAAGTTGATGTACTCTTGACCATCTTTCAAACCCGACATCTTCTAGTGTTTGAGCACACTGAGGCAAAACACGTCTTAAACAATTTATATGCTTATTGAAATCCACTTCCCGATAAGCTTTTACAGCCTTCCAGTATGTCCATTTGTGCTTTTTTATACCAGCAGACCTTGATTTTAGATTTCTATACAAATGAACACCACAAAGTCCATGAAAGCATCTGGGAAACACCTTCTAACAGCGTTGTCAATTGAGTTTGCCCTATCGGATATGATTGTCAGATTGCTAATAGGACCTATGCAATCCCTAAGATGCCCCATAAACCATGTCCATGAATCAGAGGTTTCAGATTTGCCAACCCCGTAAGCTATTGGCAATATCCCATTGTTAGCATCCATGGCTACTGCTAATAAGTTTACTCCAAGGTATCGACCTTTCAAATGTGCTCCGTCAACTATAATAACTGGGCGCATGCAAGTAATAAACGAACGAATCTACAAAATAATATACACAAGAAATATAATCATTTAAATGTGAAATGCATGTAACTAACAAAATGAGTCAACAAAATTATATTGATTTACTAACCGTAGCACCAATGGCGATAAACAGCAACTCAAAGTGTCCATCTCTATCTGTTTTGATATGAGTTACCGACCCAGGATTTTTCAGCTTTAAATTGTGACAATAAGCCGGCAGTTGGGCAAACGATGCTTCTGGCGACCCCCTCAACAATTCCAAGGCATAACATTTGGCTCTCCAAGCTTGAGAATATGATATACTAATCTTGAACCGAGCATTCATGTCAGTCATAATTTCATGTCCCCGATATACCCTGCCATTCAAAAACATTAACTCAGCCAGAAAACCACCCAACACCTTTTTGTTTGCCTGTCTATGGTGAGGAAAAACTTGGGTTCTTGAACATGTATGTTTATCAATAAAAGTCCTAACTTGAAACATTTCGCAATCTTTTGTTCTCTTTGCAATCATACGCCACGTACAGTTTTTGTCAATCATACACCTTGTTTCGAAATGATCTTTGCTTGATTTGTTAACTTTTAGTTGATAGCCATCTTCCACACATTTCGTATACAAAGCTATCTTCAAGTCTTCCTTTGTATCAAAACAATCATCTTTCTTGATACGAATAACTTTTGTGTAACAATCAACTGCTTTCTTTACCAGCTCTTCTTCCGGTATCTGAAGTAATTCTGGCATATTCCAGTTATACGCCCGTGGCATTTTCTTTTCTTCGGGGACTTTTTCTTCTTCTTTTTCTTCTTCAGGATTATATGAATTACAGAATGGATGTTCAACATGTTCATTCACAGTCGTAACTTCCTCCTCATTATCATCAACAATACATTCTTCGGCAACGGCTGTTTCATCATCAAAATTCGGGTATTGACCAATATCAAAATCATTACACGCAGGGTATGTTTCTTCTTCTGAAACATCATCAAAATCCGTGTATTGACCAATATCAAAGTCCGGATATTGACCAAGACCAAATTTCGAATACTAACTAGTACTCACAATTTTTTCTGTTGGCTCATCATCGTCTAACTGGTCAATACGAAAACCGGAATTTGGTGCTGAAAGTTGATTGGGATTTGGATTAGAGAAAGTTTGTGGGTTTTGAGAAAAACTTAGTTGATTACTACCCGCTACTGACCCAACAATACTACTTCTAGGTTCAACAACATACAATGTAACATCATCTTGTGAAACACTAATGTAAGCAATGAATCGTTCAACATCTTCATTGTCGGTTAACAAATAAACTTTACCATTTCCCTTATAAGATAGCCTAAATCCACTTAGGGGCTCTAAATTCAATTTATTTGAAACACGTAGCATTAGAGTTTCATAAGTTAACTTTTGTAAAGACAATTTTAGTTGAAGATTCATGGGTAAAGGCATATATTGTAAAACACCATGAACATTATCCCATGACCCTCCAAAACACAAATCTATCCAAACATGATCAACATTAGATGATTTCATGGTTGTAAATTAATTTACTAAACAGACGAGCTGCGAAACTAAAACCTGTTGCCGGATTGGGAAGGATGTCGTTGGATATAGGAACGGATGTCGCCGGAGAGAGTGATAGATGGAGATGGAATGAGTTGCGATTTAGGGATTTAGTTTATGATTTGCTGCTGTTGCGTAGTTATATACCCAAAATTTCAGTGTTGTGATTTACAGATTCTCGTTGCGATTTACGGATTCTCGTTGCGATTTACAGATTCTCGTTGCGATTTACGGATTATCGTTGCGATTTACGGATACGCGTTGCGATATACGGATACGCATTGCGATTTACGGATACGCGTTGCTATTTACGGATACACGTTGCGGTTTACGGATACGCGTTGCGATTTATGTGTTCGCGTTGCGATTTTCATATTCGCGTTGCGATTCTTGAAAATCGCAATGCGAATTTGTACTATCGCATTGCGATTTTCAAGAATCGCGTTGCGATTTTGGAAACTGATTTGCGATTCTGGGGATCGCGTTGCGATTTTTATTTCGCGTTGCGATTTTGTTGGTCATTTTGGCAAATCCAAAAAAAGTTGGTTAAAATCGTATATTATAAGGCATTTTTGGTCACTGAGGCGATTTTCTCTTATTTTTAAGGTATGTTTGGAGTAATAGTTCCACTCAATTTAGTAGGAGCTTCTAATCTAAAAAACCAAAAGTCATCAAGATTAATTGTTGCTTAATTATTTTTTTCAATTCTGAACCCCTTTAAGAATTGAAGCAAATCATTGAGATACATCAAAGTGAGATTCATCAATTGTAATTATTACACGTATACAAATAATTAAATGAGCTTTCAAATATCCCACATGATTTAATGTAAAAATATTTTTTTACTGACGTGGCATGTAAATTATATCTAAAAACGTTAGATGACTAAGAACTCGGTATTACTTTAAAATAATGTACATAATATAATCAATCTACTATGTCTTCTAATAGCATTTATATTACAACAATGAAGCACGTGTCTCATATTTCGAGCATGGCTCGATTTACTCCAAATTATAATTCGGATTTCAATTCACAAAGTATACATGTTTATGTATCAACAAGAAAATAATATATCTAAATAACCGATAAAGTTCACCGAAAATTACTTTATTTATTGTCATATGAATGATTCATCAATAATGGAGATTACTATCTCCATTCATGTGATTGTTGCACCCGATGTCTAAATACCGTGAGTGCTTGTTGGTCGACCCTTTTTCATGAGAGACCATCAGCAATGATATATCTCCAACTTGCTCTCCCTCATTCTATACACAATTGGACCTTTCCCCATGTGCACCTGACAGTTTTTCAAATGGCTATACTTGTGACACAGGTAGCATTTGACATTTGACTTGTTTGATAATCACCTCGTCTTCTTCCTCATGTTCTATTGATTATCACAATTTCTTCTACCGCGACCTCTATTATGATCTCTGTCTCAGCCTCTATTGTTGTTTCCATTTGATCTATGATCTCTGTCTCAGCCTCTATTGTTGTTTCCATTTGATCCATGTTCTCCGTCTTCTTTACTTAAATGGTTTAATGAAACTTTCAATGCTAACTCTGCATTATCCTACTGTAACACTTTCCTTTTATGAATTAGTATATGAACCTTACAATTGATCAATGGATAAAATATCAATAATCTTTTACCTTTCAACTGAACGAATCACGTAATTAAACTTTTGTGTCATTGAGCAAAGATTTTTTTTCCAACTATAATCCCATTCTTTGAATAGTCTGTAGTAATTATATGGTAGTACTTGTTCATAACTTTCTTAATCTATTGACAACGCACACCTTGTAGACGCCACTGATTGAACCCAGGATATTTAGAGAGATCAACATGCTCTTTCACCATTAAAGTTACCACTATTATTGTAATGTAAGAAATAAAAATAACAGCATAAATAAAAATCGTATTTGTACAAAAAGCTTGTATAATTGTGTTAAAGGAAACACAAGATATACAGAGATAAGCATTACAACATGGCATGTATTTGTTTGACAGTTTATAATCAAATTTGTTTGATTTTATTTTTGCAAGAAAAGTTGGTGAGAGTAGGTCGCATCTTTGAGCATACTCTTCAAGGTTTCAATTTTGTTCCTCCATTCATTGAATGGTGCTTTTGCCTAAACTTTGATGATCCATCTCACTTTAATAATGGCATGTCGATGGTCGGTGTCTTAAGATAGACCCGAGTGATTTGGCTATATTTATCCGCAGCAGCAGCATGCTAGTACAATTTTGTTCCTAAAAAATATTGGTAATCTGGCACTCATATTTGCCATTATCTCCAAATATGTCAGCGTTTTTATTGTATAACATAAAGTTTTGGGTGCCTGTCTTCATTAAAGTAACACTGAAATCATATAAACTCAAATAAATCACAAACAAGCCTCAAAGTAACAGGAAATCTAATCATACAAACTTAAATAATTGTTAAACAAATCTTAAAATGACATTAGAATCAAATCACACAGAGCCATAAATCAAGCAACACTCACAATTTCACTACTTAAAGTTATAGATAAAACTCAATAGAACTATTTTCTCAAACAACTTGTAATGAAATGTCAAGTCCTTTGTGAATTCCTTGAGTTGGATAAAATCTCCCGACCTTTCAATTTGAGGAATGCACATCTACAATCACAGAGAACATTAGAATTTTTTTAAAAAATTATGATTAAAGTAAAAACTGATTCTTTAATTATTCAGAGAACTTACTTGAACGATTTAACGATCAGCGACATTTGAAGTGGATAATAAAGTTGCATGTAGACTCTTCACACTTGTAAATTTCTTCGAGGCAAAGCTTACCACAATGAGAGCATTCAGGGTAGCCCTCTATCTTCTGAAGAAAAATAAGATCATGATCATGTGGGTTGATGTAATAATCAGACAATCTGGTTCCATCCTTGAGAAATGAAAATTTTCCAAGAACACAATTGACATGAGCCGAAGTATCACATTTTGGACAATGATAATACTGAAGACTTGGATTTCTTTTTTCTTCACAGATATCACAATAACAATGATTTGGATAATCATTATCATCATGAGAATTAAGGTATAGAATGTGTTCATCTGATTTGTGACGAGTTGAATGTGGTAATGTTACACATCGAAAATCCAAAGCAAAACTGCACTTTCCACATCTGAATGCACCATTCCTATGCCAATCGTTGCCACAACCATTACACGGCTTCTTCTTGCATTTGAAATCAAAAAAGAGAAAGTGTTGATGTGCTTGCGATTCAATGATATCAGGAACTTTAGCACACCTTAAGCAAACATCGTAGTATCCTTTAATTTTGTAGAAGAAACCACTACATGGTCGGTTGCACATGTCACAAAATAGGAAGTCTCTGGATTGAAGAGTGGCATTGGATCGATGGAGCCAAAGAGGCTTGATTCTTGGCAACTCAGAACAATGTTTGTGAAGACAAAAATGGCAATCTGATTCCGAGCAATGATAGAACAGATTAGTTGAGACAGGCAGCATACACCCATCACATTTTCTATCAGTTTTCTCCTCCATCTTGTCTGCTAACACCAGGCAATGACCTTCATGGATGAAATGCTCAATCTTTGTGGCATCTCCATCTTCATTCACCTCAATAACACGAGTGATGGAAGACTGCGTAGCCGCATTAAGCCCCTCACATTGGCATTCTTGCTCAATTACGTCGTACAAATTTGAATTGTCTTAAGGCACAATTCACATGGACAACGTAGTTGCAACCTGGCTTCACACAAGAGTAACTCCCATGCTCTACTTTCACTTCTTCAAAACAACTCATGCAATCTTGCCTTACAAGCTTTTGTGTTACAAGCGAATATTTGTGAAAAAGGCAATGAGCATGTCGTGAAAATTTGATAATACGTGGGAGTTTTGTGCAGTCTTTATGGACCATGATGCTGCATGCGGGACATATATAAGAAATAGAATTCCCCTCGGTGCCACATGCATCACAAATGAATGAACCTTGTCTCCAAAATAAGGTGAACGCATGTTGATGGTGGCTTTTATCTTCAACAACAGACCTTGCCCATGCACATTCAATGTTGATGTTAAAATTACAAAGAGAACAAGAATAAAAATATCCAGAATGTTGTGTTTGACATAGCTTGCAAAAGTGAGCATTCTCAATAGACTCAAGAGAAAGAGGGTGTTGGCGATGGGAAGGGTGATGAATTATTGTGGATAACTCATCAAGGCATTTCTTATGAATGATAAAAGGACAATCAACACAAACATATAATGCATCAAGCAACGGTTGATGACAACAAGAGCAATATGATCTTTTGTGTTCATCCATGGGAGTTTGAATGAAGGTCAATGGATGTTGGTGGAAGTCATGTTTGGACTCTGGGTTGACCTTGTTATACGAAGAAGATAAATTAAAACATTTGATGTCAAGGGAAAACCAACAATGACGACATTCATAAAAGAACATGTTACGTTTTTCCTTGCATAATGCACAACCATATACATACTTAGAATCAGGATAGGGCCTTTTTCTAAGAAAAAAACCTGGGTGCTTGGGATGGAGAGGGTGATTGGAAATTGAAAGCGGTGCCTCCGCACATTTCTGATGAAGGTGATAATTACAGACTGCACAACTAAAGCATGGACCTGAAACCATTTCGCAGCATCCATAACAGTAAGCTTTGGGATCAGCTTCACTGTTTTGCTCTTCCACAAACACCAAGGGATGCTCATGGAACTCATGCTTCATCTCTCTCTCATTTTTCATCTCCATTTGTGTTTTTTTGAGAATTGAATATGGGATAGCAGTGAATGACAAGTAGATGTTCAAACAATGAACAACAATGTCTTGAAAAGACAATTTGAGGAGAGAAAAAAAACCATGTCTTGCTGATTAAAAAGGACAAAGTTGGTAGTTCAAACGAAATAAAGAATTTCTTGAGAAGAAAGAAAGTTGGTAGTTCAAACAAGTAAAGAATTTATTGAGAAGAAAGAAAGCTGATTGTTAAAACAAGTAAAGAATTTCTTGAGAAGAAAGCAAGTTGATCGTTAGAACAAGTAAAGAATTTGTCTCCGACGATTTCGATAATCAAGTTGGAGTAAATGATTGAATGAACAGTTAAATAAGGCTAAATTATTAATATTGAATAATGAATAAACCATACAACATATTTTGCATAAAGATTAAAATAAGCTTTATAGTCCACTCACATTTGTTTTTTATCTAGTCAATCACATTTTTTTTTTTATCTAGATTGACTGTCTGTCCTAGACTTTCAACTATATTGACTTTGAATAGCCTATGGTGTTTACATGTTGGTATATATTCATAACCTTTTTAATTTATTGAGAATGCGTTGTTTAAAGATATGATCTTTAGAGAGATCAATATTCTCTTTTATCATTTAACTCCTCGGAGTTGAATGAGAAATCGTAATTGTACAAAACTAGTAGAGGAATTCAACTTGTTTATTCTATAAGCAAGAGATTCTTTAAATAGGTTATACAAGAGCAAACAGAAAACATGAAAATAACACCTAAACTTTTAGAGAGCATAATAACAAAAATCAAAACCAACTACAACAAATATCTAAAAATATTCCTCAGTTAATGTAAGTGGACCAATTAACTTTTGTTGGCTTTACTTGTAGCTGTAGGCCAATAATGATTCCCCCCCTCTGTTTTTGAGGCCTTTAAAGAGCTTATTGATAATCATTTTATCAAATTAAATAAAGTTTGGAATTTTGCCAAAAAAATATATTTAAAAGTAGAGTTTAGATTAAAATTTTGAAACTTTTTTCCCTTTGATTTAAAACTACTTCTTCTATCATATTTAAAACTGTTTTTTCCCTTATTAGAGGTAATTGGATCTGGGACAATATCAGGGATTGTAGGGTGAAGGTTAACTGGCACAGGCTGATCTGGTTTCCTGCCCATATTCCCAAGTTCTCTCTTATTTCGTGGATGGTTATCCTCGATAGGCTGCCTACTAAAGATCGGCTTGTTCGGTTCGGCTTGGCTATTGATAATGTTTGTGGTATGTGTGCCTCTAGTTCTGAATCTCGTGATCACCTTTTTGTTGAATGTTGTTTTGCAAAGAAAGTTTGGGATATTGTTCTAACTTCCTGTGGTGTTTGTTATACTCTGACCAACTGGGAGGATCTTTTCAATTGGCTGATAGCAAACTTGAAAGGCAAATCCCTCAGAATTCGAATCTTGAGGCTCGCTTGGACTGGTCTGCTGTATTCGGTCTGGGAAGAGCGTAATCACAGGCTCTTTAGACGCTCATCTCGCTCGGTTGATGCTCTTGTTAATAGTATAAAGTTAGCTGTTAGAGTTAAGTTGAGTAGATATGGCAAGCCTAGGATTGATGATGTTAACAGGCAGTTATGTTTGAATTGGGGTTTGTTTTGAGGTAACTTGTTGATTGTAGTAGCATGTCTGTTTTTTCTTGATGGAATATAAATTACTTATCCAAAAAAAAAAATTGTTTAACAATTAGTCAGCCAAAAGGGTTGGAGACAGCTCAACAGGAAAGAATATAGTTGTTTTCTAGGCTCGAGTTTGGTCATGTCTTTTTGTCACATAATCTCAAATATGAGTTTCTCTTTCTTTTTTCATCATTCGAGGTTGTTCAGATTTTATAGGTATTATAATAATTAGGGTTGTATAAAAAAGTCCGATCTGATAATTCGATTCAGTGATTCGATCTAAAAATTTAGATATTCATTTTTTTTGGATAATGGGATCGGATACGGATCAAATAAATACTAATTTCAGATTATCCGAAAATATAAAAAATTGAGATTTTAGATACCTTTATCCCAATAAATGAGTAACACACTAACCCATTAAACTCTTACCCAATAAAAATTAAGATATTTAATTATTTATTGTGTGTTAGTAATTAAATATATAAATATATAAAATATAGTAGATGTATCAAATAAGTTACATTAAATAAATAAAATTTAAAATTATTTTTTGCCAAATTAAATTTTATATCCGATTTAAATTTTTTTGTTAATTATCTAAAACTAGGTATGATCAACAAAGGACTAGGTATGGAGAGAGAAAATGAAAGAGATTGAAAAGGAATTGTATTTTTTTATTTTGTAATTTAAAATTTAAAAAAAATCATAATTTTTTTCATTTTGTTTGAAATTTATATAACTTCTTTAGATTTTTAAAAATTAGGATTAAATTGTTATAATGCGTAAAGATTAAAAATAAATATTTTAAATATAAAATAATTTGATGTAATACATCACACTTGTATAATTAGAAATAATTATATTTAAACATGATAACTTAATAATCTTTCAAATATACCCTTAATTGATAATAACATATTCTCATTTATTATAAAGTTTTTAAACATTAATAATTTTGTTATAGAAAAGAACCCAATGGCTTTAAAAATAAATTGGAATGTTATTATCTTTAGAGGTATTGAATTCGTGTAGTTACGTCTGCAGGCTATGTGCGTTGTTAATAGGTTAAAGAAAGTTCTGAATATATAAAACTCCGACTATCAAAAAAAAAACTTTATTATAGAAAGAGTATGGCTAATATTTTCTTCTTTAAAGGCTCTCAATCTTTTGATAATAAATGCTCGTACTTCTTGCATACACATTGTTCAAACTTGAGACTTCAAATAATAACAACAAATTCATTAATTATTGAATATTTTGAATAATCTACTGTGGGAAATCTTGAAACATATAAAATAAAATCAGATAAGAAGTGGAAAGGGATAATAATGGAGTAAATATTGTTAATTTCGTTGTTGTTTTATCGTAGGAACGTTTAGTTTATTATCTGTCTATATTATCGACAGAAAAAAATAATAAACTTGTTAATTTGATGTTAATTATTTCATTTTTTTAAATTAATATTTTTATACAGAATTTTTATATTTCAGAAAATATTTTGAAAATCAAATCTTACAAAATATTTAAATTATTAAAAGTTATAAACATTTATAAAAATTACTATAAAAATATGAAAAACTTCAAAAAATATTAAAAATATGAAAAAATATATTATTTATTGTTAATTGATTTAATTTGACAAAAACATATGAATTCGAGGGTAAAAAAATCTTTTTTTTAAATATTAAAACAACTTTTAAAAAAATATGGTAAACTATACGTTTAATACTTAAATTATCACTTAAATTATCACTTTTGTTGTATTTTAATATTTAAACTTTATATTTTTTAAAATTATATCTAACGTTCAATTTAACTTTCAGTTTAGTACTGGATATTGAAAACTTAACAACATCAACGATTTGGAATTATTTCTCTTTTTTTTTAAATTTCACGCGTGTTTTCATTATCTACAATATTATTATACGTGAAAATGTAGAATATTAAGTATATGAAACTCTAAAATTAAAATGAGTTTCTTATTTTTTCTAAATCGAGGAAGGAGTAGGGATGGTCAAAGTATTTGAATCCGATTTGATTTTATAGGGATTTTTTTTTATTGTGGTTCGGGACGGGACAGGACGGGTTATATACTAAGTTGGTTCAGGGTGGGGCTAGATTTAAGGTGAAAAATCATTGACTCGGCCCGATATAAAATATATAATATATTTAAGATTTTAAAGATTTTTATTTTTTTAATGTTAAAATATATTATTTAATTTTTAAAATATAATAAATTATTATAAAATATATTATTTTAATAATTTAAATATAATAAATAATTATAATTGTATTATTATAAAATATGTTATTTTAATTATTTAAAATATTGATCTATTCGGATCTAAGTCGAGGTTTTAGTCTAAAATTCGAGCTGAGAGAATATTCGGATCTGAGTCGAGGTTTTTATAACTAATTTTAAATTTTTTATTTCCTTTTTTTTAAAAATATATCATTATTTATAAAAATTAAAAATAAAATATATTTTAATTTATTAAAACTATGATCAAATTGAAAGAATATATCAATAACATGGATTATTTGTGTAATTATACCATCCAGATAAGCATGTTAACAGCAGTTAACAGGCCACGTGTGTTTTCCGTCACGCCAGTTAACGACGAGTGACCAATTTGTAACAAACGATAATGATAATGACCAAATTGTAACTTTTGAAACATCAGTGATGAAAACAAAAATTTACCTAAACATTAGTCGTCATTGGTGTAGTTTACCCTATTTAAAATTATCGGAATGGAACAGGATCAGGTTTTAGTAAAATATTTTCGGATCGAGAAGGCCATAAAATCGGTCCACCCCTTCTCGCCCTATGCCCATCCCTAAAAAAAACAATCATCTTTATATTTTTTTAAAATCATACATATTATTCGTTGCGGTCATATTTCTCTTTTTTTCTTTTATTCGTTTCCATGGCATTTCACCATAACAACCATCTTTTCCTAAACCTTCCTCTCCATCACTTCACCGACGAGCAATAACAACAGCAGCAAGCGGAAACCACCGGCCCCAATCGATAGAACACTGTCTTCCTCCGTTCACAGCAGCCTCAGCCGCACGGTGGTCAATTCTCTGACCATGGTTTACTCAACCTTCATACTACCGAAACTGGTTCAGACTCCACCTCCACCGTTCCCCAAGCTTCAACCCGGTGGCTGTCATTTCCGTCGTCTTTGCTTCTTCACCACGGCCACAAAGGCGTCATAGAAAACGTGGATGCCACCGCAGGAGTAGCAGGAGGCGGTAGTGGGGACTCCTTGAAGCTTCATCATCTGCCACCATTGTTGTTGAGTTCCATCTGCATGGAACATTAATTGGCCTGCACCACATTTGTTCAAAACTATTTCACTATTCTTTAACGTTAAATATAATAAACTTATTAAACATAACTATGGATATTATTAAAAGAAAATAACTATGAATTTTAAACATAAATTGTAAAAAGTATTAATAGATAAATTAATTGAGAATAATATCGACCTTGCTAATGCACCGAATGATGATGATTTTTCTAGGAGAATATACTTAGTACAATTATAATTATAAATACAATAAGTGCAAGTACAATCAATCATAATTTATATAAATTAACAGTTTAAGAATATTTCTGACAATAAGAAAGTGATTTTCCACACTATAAGTACTTAAAAATTGATTTAAAAGCATAGTAGGAAAATAATTTCCAACATAATATCAAAAGTTTAAATTTCTAATTCTTGTAG
Source organism: Hibiscus syriacus (assembly GCF_006381635.1). NCBI lineage: Eukaryota > Viridiplantae > Streptophyta > Magnoliopsida > Malvales > Malvaceae > Hibiscus > Hibiscus syriacus. Next base: position 156,754 of record NW_024062029.1, on the reverse strand, counting down.
TGAAAAATCATTTTTAGAGTAAAATTATATTTTTATCCTCAATTATTTAATTTTAAATAACAACATAATGTCTAAAATGGACGTTCTATTTTTTTCAAAATTAATTTTTAACAGTATTCGCAAACAGTTAAATTTTAAATTATATTTTTTTTAAAAATACTTTTGAAAGTATTTTATACGTCACTTTTTAAAAGTATTTTTCAAAAGCAATACCAAAATGTGTTAAAGATAATGTTATTATCTCTAAAAATCATGAGTTCAGGCAGTTGTATATGCGAGTATATATATATATTAATGGCTAAGATAAATTTTGAATAAATACTACATTTTAATCACCTTAAACTATTAAAAAACAGAGTACAATGTGTATTTCAAGATCATGCATTAGAGGAAAGATCTACAAATTTAAGAATTTTAAGTTTTATATTTTAATCAAATTAGAGCAAAGTAAAAATTAAATCATTTGTGTGCCCTTATTGGCTGACACATTTTTTAACAAATGTTCGATTTTATTTTATTTTTTCAATTAATTTGAGATAAGTATAAGATTAAAGATCTGGATTTTGATATTTACGAATGAAACAATTTGAATCAAAAGAGTGATCCTCGCCTTTGTAGTGGTCGGTTTATAATAGATTAATAAATTAAAAATAAATAATAATATCAAAAAATAAAACGTTATATAGTTTATTCAAAATAATTTAAACACTTCAAATAAAAAATATAATGTAAATAATTATTTTCGTATTAAATTATAAAAAATATTAAAGTAGAACAAGTAAACAATTACTCCCTTAAGTTTCGGAAGTGTCCGTGTTTTTTCATCAGGCGCAGCAGCAGCTTTCCATTTTGAATAATCGTGCTCAAAAAGATATGCTACAGTAACAGTCAATGTCCAGTAAAACACGGTACCCAATTAATGAGATCATTACACGCGGGCCATCCTCCCTTCGCAAAATATCTAAAGGCTCCGTCACTTTATCTCCACAATGTTAACGAGGAACTATATTTGATAATTATTTATCAAATATATAAAAAAAACACAGTAACTATATATATATATATATAATAGTAATAAAAAAAATATTCATTAAAAAATCAAAAATCAATTTCAGTCATCTATTTTCATTCATCTAACAATCTTAAATTTATATAAAATTAAATAATTTTAAATTGTATAAATAGATATTAACCAATGTATATATATATATAACAATTAGTCTTTATAAATACATATTTATAAGATAATGTATTTTGATCAAAATATATTATCTTCTAAATATATTTTTCAAAAGAGTTATTAACTTTTAAAAAAAAAAAGTTAATAAGATAAAAACATTTATATTGTCCCACTCTCATCTTATATGAGTATAAATTTATATGTTTATCTTAAAAATGTAATATATCTCTATTTAATAAAAATATTAAAAAACTATAAGATAATATAGATAAAAAATATAATTAGCCTGTAATTATTTTAAAAAATAACACAGATTAAGGGACCTAATCAGTTTTTCATCTTTCGCCCAACAGTTTAACGATGCCTTTTTTTTTTTATCTAAATATATCTTATTTAAAAATCTTTTTATTTGGATATTCATTTCAGATTATTTCTCAAATTAATATCTTTTATGTCATATAGGCTAAATACGTGTGGTGCTTATCGAAGATATGTAATTGTATAGGCACGAGTTGGGTTGGGCGACAATGACACGTATATTAGTCTTATATTCAATTATTTAATAAATATATATTTAAAAAATTATATTTAAACACTTGAAAATTCATATATCTAAACAATGTGAGATTTAAAACTTCAATGAACTTTTCAAATATCTTATTATTTAGATAAAAGAGTTTTCAAATGTCTAAATATATCATTTTAAACATATATTTATTGAGCGATTGAACATAAGACTTATACATACACGTCGTTGATGTCGCCTAACTCATGCTCATACAAAATTCTTTTTTTTATTAATCTAAAATACTTACAAATAATAGTATCTGTTCTAAATCTTAATCATTTGATAATAAACGCTCAAATAATTTATAATCTCTTAATCATTTGAACTTGATTAACGAATAAAATACACTTTTAACAAAAACGCATCTTTGTGTACGTAGCAGAAAAGGATATCAAGTGTCAAAATGATAAATAACTTTTAGAGCATCTATTTGAATAAAAAATTATTTTCGAGGTAATCTAAATAAAATAAATATCGTTTTAATTTTGACAATAAACTACATGATAGATATTCCATTGATTAAATAGATATTAATTAAATTAAAATCTATAAATTAACAATTAATTAAATATATTTTTATTTTAATTTGATGATAAAATTATTATTTATACCAATATTTAAAATTTTAATTGAATTTGATCATATTAGTACTAGTAAGTATTAATTGAATTAAAATTTAAAAATTACTTATATTTATAAAATACTCTAAATATTATTACAATGGTGTTATTATCTTTTTCACACACGTAAAATTATTGAAACATATTAATTGAATTTTATATGTATGACCAAGAATATTTAGATATAAAATTTATATTATTTCATAATTATTTGATAATTAAATCTTTATAAATAAATTTATTAATGTAAAATATTTTTTGTTTTAATATTATTTTTATAACTTATATTTCAATTTAATATTGCTTAACTTAGTAATATCATCTCAGTTCAAAAATTATATTTAAACAAAATATAAAATGAAAATATAAAAACATGTTTATAAGAATTTCATAATAATTTAATTCAATTTATGTTTAAAATAATAATTATTAAGACTGATTATTTTTTAGATTGATAAGATTAAATTAGTTGCGTTCGCCTTGTAGATTATTAGAAATAATTGAATGTTTGATTAAGACTTAAGTCGCATCGCGTTAAAAACTAGTAGAATGAATGATCAATGAGTTGAACTTTCCTTTTGAAAAAAATAAAATAAAAATTTCTGGAACTATTTTCGTTGAACCGTTTCTCTTTACAGCTCCTCAGGGCTAACCCAGATCGGGGATCTTACGAGCTAGTTTTCTTTTAGTAGATTAGGAGTTTCGAAGATTTCAATTGGTGGGTTTTATTTGTTTATTTCTCAGTTTTGATAAGTTTGCTTTGGTTTTAGTTTCTAATATTGAATTGTTTTACTGAAATAAGAAATCTGATGGACTTAAATTCTGCTGATTCTGACTTGCCACATGATAGAAATTTAGTTTTTTTTTTTTTTGTTTCTCGAGTTGTTTTAAGTTTGAACGTTATGATCAATGAGTAAATTGGCATGTTTTATTCATGTTATTTGAATTGTTGTTTAGTATTTTTAGTTGATTTTTCTTTTTTCGCGTTAATTTGGATTTTCAGATAAGTGTGTACTTGAATTTCCTTGAAAAAATGGGGGTAATGTCAAGACGGGTTGTGCCCGTCTGCGGTAACCTCTGTTTCTTCTGCCCTTCGATGCGTGCAAGATCAAGACAGCCTGTTAAAAGATACAAGAAATTGCTAGCTGAAATTTTCCCCCGTAATCAGGTAATTTTCAGCTCATCTACTGTCAATTTTTACTTGATTTTGGGAACTTCTTTACTAGCTATTTTGTTAATATTTGGTTCTTATAGTGAAAATTGCATATGGGTGTTAGTCTAGCTTGTTCCTTTTTTTTAGTAGTGAATGATTGATTATCAGTATTAAATTCAGTTTAATTGATGACTTCAAAACATGAAATAGATTTTAGGTTGAGAAATTCAAAGAAGGATAAATTGTTTATAAGATCTACTTCTACAACAACTGCTGTTTCTATTTTGGTTTTGGTTGCATAAGTTTCTAATGTCCGTGGTATTAGATATTTTTGAACGTTGAGGAAGAAGTGGCAGTATTGATTGATTTTTTTTCCTGATATTTGCGAAGTAAGGCATTCATGTGCTTCTAGAAATGGTCCTTAGGTCTCATGAAGGGTATCATATCCCCTCATTCCAGACCCTGCACAGAAACCTTATCCCAGATCACAAGTACAAAAGGGAAAGGAAGGAAGAAAATGGGTGTTTGATATGCTTAAAAATTTTCCAATTATCTTTGATTTGACAGGATGCTGAGCCGAATGATAGGAAAATCGCGAAGCTCTGTGAATATGCTTCGAGGAACCCATTAAGAATACCGGAGGTATTATGGCTTTTCTTTTTGTTCATTTATTCTTGGAAGATTTTGATTTTAACATGTAATTTCTCAAATTTTAATTTTCTGTTTACAACGTTAGTTTCCACTACTTTGTTGCAAGTTTTCCGTACCTGTTTTCAGTGTGTGTGTGTATATATATATATATATAATTTTCTGCAAAATCAGTTTCCACAAAATTTTATTGGCAAGTATCTTTATCTCTGCTAATTTAAGTGAAAAAAAAACAATACTTGTACGTTGTAATTGAGAACACGTTTACTTCTTTTCTAATGGGTTCTATAATAATAAGCTTAGTGATGTTTTATATTTTCTAGTTGTTTAGGATTCAATCTTGCTTTTAAAATGATTATTTTATATTAGTTAAAAAGAGGTGTATGCAAATATTTTTTACAATGTTGGTAATTTTTTCATGAAATGCTCGAAACTGATTGCAAAATTTTAATTGGTATAAATCTTGGAAAAATTCAAATTAATTGATGTATCCTTGATGTGTTCGAAATTAGTTTGAAATTGACTATATTGTGAAATATATATAACTTTACTGAATAGCTTATTGATTTTTCTTTCACATCTTTAAACAATTTGTCTGCACAGATTACAAGTAATCTAGAGCAAAGATGCTTCAAGGATTTACGGAATGAGAACTTTGGATGTGTGAAAGCCGTATTGTCCATTTATAGGAAACTGCTATCATCGTGTAAGGAGCAGATGTAAGTTTGATTTGTTGGAATATTAACATTTAGTGATATATATATATATATATATATATATATATTTTGCATCAAATTTCTGGCCATGTTTCATTTTGGGGTGAGCAGCTTGGAGCAGGGGAGTTTCAAAGAATGAATCAATAACTTCAATACCTATTTGTTTGGTAGAGCATAATAATTGCCTTGTTATAGTCACATAATTGTTGAGGGGGCTTGTGTTGTGGGACTGAATTCTAGCAGGGGGACTGGTATTGGATAGATACGATGTTTTCGTTAGGTTGGTTGGGTTATCTGTTAGGCTTTGGGTAGGTTATTTGTAAGAGAGATTGTATGGTTGTTTTTAAGTTTTGTAATTTGTGGTTATCAATTAATTATTTAGGCACTCTTTTCCCCCTTCTGCTGATTAAGAAGCACATTGTGATCCTCAATCATGAAGGGGGTTTTTAACGAGGCCTACCATTCCTATCAAAAAAAAAATAATGCTTTTTTTGTTTCACATTGACTTCAATAGGTACGTAGAGAATTAATATGGTATTTATTATTATCTTCATTGTTTTATATTTACTTCATTGTTTTATATTTTTTGTTCATGGGAGAACTTTATTCTTGCAGGCCACTTTTTGCTAGTAGTTTATTAGGGATCATTCGGATTCTTTTGGAGCAAACTCGACAGGATGAAATGCGGATTTTGGGTTGCAATGCTCTTGTAGATTTCATAAATTGTCAGGTGTGTAGTCAAACTGATATGCGAGTAATACATACATGTTGGCTCGGATTGCTAAATAGCCCTTTGAAATTTTAAGGTTTCCATCACTGGGCCTTTTAAGTGTTTGATGGAGACAACTTACTGGATTTGGACCTGCTGAATGATTATATAACAGTCCATTTCTTGGCTTTAGATTCCAAATAGACTAGAGACAGAATGCTTTATATTCAGCTATAACTAGCAAAAATTTTCTAATTCTGTGGGATTTAAAACCAGATGGATGGCACACATATGTTCCAATTAGAGGGCCTTATTCCTAAACTTTGTCAACTGGCTGAAGAAGATGGAGATGATAACAGAGCTTTGTGTTTACGTTCAGCAGGATTGCAAGTTCTGGCTTCCATGGTTGTGTTCTCTCTAGAATTTTGATTTTTTTATACAGGACTCTCTAGAATTTTGATATTTTTTTCCTTTTTTTTTGGATGCAAAAGTAACTCTTTTGTCCAAAATAATGAATGCACTTACATTAGCCCATATAATGTTTTTTTAAGTAGCCATAACTTTTCTTCTTCTTTATGACACATGCATGCATATTCAAACCATCAATTGTTTTCTCTTTTCTCTATTATTTCTTGTATCTTATACTTGCTGGAGTTTGTGTGCATGTCTTTCCAGTCATTTCCTTCACAATTTTCCTACTCTGCTGATTTAGACGTGTAGTCTGTAGATTGTAGATATGATGTGTATTAGTAATTGTAATTGATTAGTTAATTAGTTTAGTAACAGACTTATTCACCTAAAGGATAAGTCTCTAGTTTATCTCTAATTTAAATTTTAAATAGAGTATTACTTAGGTTAAAATTCTTGTACAAGAAGTCCTTTAAAAGGACATGACTCTTTTCTGTAACTGTGTTAAGAAATAGAAAACAAAGGAACTCTATTTCTCTCAAACTCTCAAGACGTGTTTCCAAAATGAATTTAGTGATTTAGTTACTGGCAATGACTACTGTCCAGCAGTTAATAAGAGGATGCCTCGGCAAGATTATTATACAGCTTATTTAAATATTTTCAAGTAGCTTCTGCCTTTTCTACCTTTGTGCAACAGTCCAAATCCTCTGGTAGAAGGCATCCTTTAAAATTATTGCAATATGTTTTAATGGAAAGAGGCTTAGCTTTTTCTGCATTGTGTTTTATAATATAGGATAAGTTTGAAATTAGACTAGTTAACAGTTCAAACAATTAAAATTTTAGATTGACCTTTAGATATGATTGAAATCACTTCTGTAATGACTGTAGGGGAATATAGTGGCTAAATTTTGTTCCAAGGGTTTATCAAGTGTACTTTTGTTTTGATCTACCTGTAAATAACCTTATTTTGTAAAATCTGAGTTAGCTTCCAATTCCTTACAAGTCAGATTGATTCCTGGATCACTTTTCATGTAGTTTTTCTTTTTAAATAATTTTATTCAGTTATTTTATTTGTGAACATTGCTTTTTCTTTCTATTTCTTTTTTGTTGTACATCTTTTCTCATTCAGTATTTTATTCTTCGACTTCCAAGTGTGGTCCCTTACTTCTTTCTCATTACTTCTGCCTAGGTCTGCTTCATGGGTGAACACTCTCATATATCAATGGACTTCGATAGTGTAAGTTATCATTTCTTATGGTGGCTTTCCAGTCAATGCACTTTTTTCTTAAAAGTTTTATGCATTTCTGATATGATACAGTTTGACTGTTCAAATGTAACCAAGTATATTTTAATCCTGGCTGTAGCTTCTTTGAAAATATTGAAATAATTGTCTCTTTTATCCAACTGAGCTTCATTATAAAGAATGAAACAGAGCATTGAAATGTTTACCAAGAAGTATATTTTTGTCTGCCCAAAATTTTGGATAATCTCTCTCTCTGTTTCTCATTTTTATTTTGGAGTTTCAGCTTTAGTCTCGTGAATTTCCTTCTAGATATTGTAAAGCACGCACTAGACAAGCAAATGAGCAGTAGCTTTTGGCCATTTTGTTTATCTTAAATTGTTTTTCCATCTTTTATAGATCATATCAGTAACCTTGGAGAACTACATGGATTTCCAAATGTCCTCTGCCAATGGAAGTAAAGTGGGTGAAAATGGTTTGTCCGTCCCGGATATCAATGAGAAGGCATTGTCTGTACCAAACCTTCTAATTAACTCAGAATTCGATCCAACTGCGTAAGTCTTCATTACTTTATGCATTCATTTCATTAGGATAAATTTTATCCTATGCCCAAATATAATCGTTTGCTTCATTTGGATCTTTAGCAGTGATACCTCCAAGAGTCCCTCTTATTGGTCAAGGATTATCTTGCGTAATATAGCCAGATTGGCAAAAGAAGCAACAACTATCCGGCGTGTTCTTGAACCTCTTTTTCATAATTTTGATGCTGAAAATCACTGGTCCCAAGAGAAGGGAGTTGCTTTGTCTCTTCTAATGTACTTGCAGTTGCTAATGGAAGAAACAGGTTACTTGGAAAGTTTTAGCATGAATCCTTTATATATGCTTTTTCTGATATATATTTTGTAGGTATTAAGGTATTTATTTTTCAAATGACAGGACAAAAGTCTGACCAACTCTTAGCCATCTTGGTGAAGCACATGGAGCATAAGAATGTAGCCAAGCAACCTCGTATACAAGTTAACATTGTAAATGTCATAAATCAACTTACACAAAATGCAAAGCTTCAGCCCTCAAAGGCAGTCATCGGTACAATAGCTGACTTGGTGAAGCATTTACGAAAATGCCTACAAAATTCAGCTGAATTATCATCTTCTGGGGGTGATAATGATAAATATAACACTGATCTTCTGTTAGGCTTAGAAAAGTGTATTTCAGAGCTCTCAAATAAGGTTGGGAAAATGCCTTGTATACATCTGAGTTCTAATTTAATCTTAATTATCTTAAGATACTTAGAGAAGCTAGTTATTATTATTATTATATATTAATATTATTTTTATCCATTTAGTTGAACTCCTTTTCTGTATGTATTTAACAGGTTGGAGATGTGGGACCAATTCTTGATATGATGGCTGTGGTACTAGAGAATATTTCGACCAACAGTATTGTTGCAAGAACAACAATTTCTTCTGTTCAACGAACGGCAGAAATCATCTCTTCCATCCCTAACATATCATATCACAAGAAGGCAAGTATTCTCGGGTAATAATATACTGTTATATTCATTCTTATCTTGCACACGCATCTAAATCCTGACATTATAATCTGTTCCAGACCTTCCCTGATGCTCTATTTCACCAGTTGCTCCATGCAATGTCCCATCCAGACCATGAAACTCGAGTTGGGGCACACAAAATTTTCTCCATTGTGCTTATGCCATCCTTGCTTTCACCGTTGTCAAATCAAAATAAAAAAACTTCTGAGGCTGTTTCTTATGACTTGTCTGTTAGTGCAACTGTGAAGGTAAGGAGTCACAGCTTTTCCTTTCAGGATGAAGGTACCAAGCAGAACTCATTCATGGAAGACTAAAAGAAAATGGAAATCAAGTGTCAATAATGTGTCAGTCCCATTGGAACTCATTTAGTTTCAAGCATGCTCTGGATGATAGAAAAATGTTGTGGAATTGTTGTCTTTCTGTTGTTTAGTGTTTCTATCAATTCATATACTATTTGGTTTTCATACATATCTGAATTTTTCAGCAGTTCACTTCCCTTAGATTAAGCAGCCATCAAGTGAGTTTTCTTCTTTCATCAATATGGGTCCAGGCGAATTCCACTGATAATACTCCTGCAAATTTTGAGGCAATGGCCCATTCCTTCTATCTTGCCGTATTGTTTACCCGATCCAAGGTAAATATTTTTATGCTGGCTTACTCTCAAAAAGAGGAAAAAAAAACCTTTTATGCTGTCTTTGTTCTAAAATATGAATCCCCTTTATTGACGCACAAGGTTCAAGAAGTATTAGTTGTTTATGATATTACCTTACTCTTTTTTATTGATTTTACCTTGTTTTTGGTGATGATGTACGATACAAAAAAAGAGAGAGGGGGTGGGTAGGATAGCGAAATTGGAAAATGTTTTACTCTTGGTAATTGACAAACATTTTGGAAGAACCCAAAATAGATGAATGAACAACTTATTTATTTGTTTTATAGAGTGTCTTCTATTTCTGATTGTGCTTAATTTGATATTAGATATGTCCTTTTGAAATATTTAGAAGTTCTAGTTCTCACTGTGAATGTTTTCCATGAATGTAGACAAACCAAATGGTAATGCCAACTCTCCATTTAGTGTTTCGTCTCTTTCTGGTTGTCAGCACCATCTATCATTATCTATAAAACTCAAAGTGAGATAATAAGGTCAACCTTTATGTTGCCTGCACCTAAGTTACGTTTATCAAGCGATGTTCAACTTGTCTCTGCAGTGAAGTGTGCCATGGGACAATAACTGGGCTGTGATAGAATTTGGATCTTATCGTGATTTTCTAAGAGGGATTTCCCGGATATTTTGTTAAGAATATTCCTCTTTTCTTTTGCATTTTCCTGGAAATTTATTAAATATCTTTTAATACTATTAGAGGTTTTCTTTCTATTTGGTAGCTATTTCTTAACTGCTCTATTGATTAATTTTCTGCTGATAGACCTCCAGTCACATGGCACTTGTTCGGAGTTTTCAATTGGCATTCTCCCTGAGGAGCATATCTTTGGATCAAGAAGGTATGTTACATCTATTAGTATCATTGTTTTGAAAACCGGACGGGACCGGCCGGTTCAACCGGGAACCGTTGCCTAGTCCGGTTCAATCTAGACCGGTTGAACCGCTACTAGTGAACCGGCCAGAACCGCTCAAACCGGACCGGCTGAAAACCGGGAAAAACCGGAAAAAAACCGCCAATTTTATTTTATCTTTTTTAAAAAAAAATTAAACCAAACGACATCGTTTGTTAAACGAGCCAAGTCGAACTCGAGTATTGCTGAGCTCGACTCGAACTTGAAAAATTTAAAAGTAAGCTCAACTAGATTCAAACTCACGAGTTAAAAATTATGAAATTTAACTCGAACTCGAAATATAATATTGAAACTTGAACTCGAAAAGGCTTGAACTCAAAAAAAAAAATTAGAAGCTCGATTGAAGTCTAAAATTCGAGCTTGATTGAAGTGAAAGAATAGTTCACTCAATACTTACCAAAAGACTCCATGATTTTGAATGTCAAATTACCTCTATTATTTATAGAAGTTAGTTGGGATGATCTTCTATGTTTCTTAGCCATGTGAGATTGTTTTTTAAAAAAAAATTAAACCAAACAATATCATTTTGTTATGATTTTTTTAGCCCTAAATTTATTTTTTAATTATAGTTATATAATTATATTTATTATTTAATATGTTTTACCTTAAATATTATGTTGTAGTTAATTTGAATCATTTTGTTTCACTTGATTTTATGGTTTTTAACTTATATATGTTATGACTTGATTTGAATATGAATTGTGATATAAAAAAATATTTTTTATTAAATATTTTTGATATTTTTATTTAATTTTTTAAATAATTATGATGTCGACCGGTTCTTCCGACCGGTCGAACCGATTCGACTGGTTGAACCAGTGAACCGATATCATGGCCAGTTCGCTAACCGGTCCGGTTCTGAAAACCATGATTAGTATTGGTGTTTATTTTTTTGATGCAGTGAAAGAACTTAGTGCTGTAAGTATAGAAGCTGTAGAATTATGCTCTCTGTCCAGTTTGTCATTTGGAAGCCTCACAAGCAGGATTATTCCATACACTTCCAGGATTGTGTTTCCCATGCTAATTTAATTTTGGTCGATGGGAGAAGAAGATCATTGTCGATTGCGAAATACCAGAAGAGAAGTATTTCGCGGAACCGAGAGCAATTTACTGTAGCGGGGTCTGGAGGTGCTAGTGTAGAGGAGCCGAGTGGGAAGAGATCAATATCCCAAGTTGATGTGGGGAAAAGGGAGTTGCTGAATAAGTTTCATGATGGTAGGTCTTATAAGGATACGGTAGTGGGAACGATTAACGTTGAGGTTCAGCAAGTGAGTAGCTATTGAGATAAGAGGGAGGTTAAGAAGCCTTTGGAAGTTTATATTCCAACGGAAGAAAGGTCTTGGCTAAGATCGTCTCTAACTGGTATCTGCAAACCAGTCGAATCGGTTCTTCCGACCGGTCGAACCGATTCGAGGTCGAACCGATTCGACTGGTTGAACCAGTGAACCGATATCATGGCCAGTTCGCTAACCGGTCCGGTTCTGAAAACCATGATTAGTATTGGTGTTTATTTTTTTGATGCAGTGAAAGAACTTAGTGCTGTAAGTATAGAAGCTGTAGAATTATGCTCTCTGTCCATTTTGTCATTTGGAAGCCTCACAAGCAGGATTATTCCATACACTTCCAGGATTGTGTTTCCCATGCTAATTTAATTTTGGTCGATGGGAGGAGAAGATCATTGTCGATTGCGAAATACCAGAAGAGAAGTATTTCGCGGAACCGAGAGCAATTTACTGTAGCGGGGTCTGGAGGTGCTAGAGTAGAGGAGCCGAGTGGGAAGAGATCAATATCCCAAGTTGATGTGGGGAAAAGGGAGTTGCTGAATAAGTTTCATGATGGTAGGTCTTATAAGGATACGGTAGTGGGAACGATTAACGTTGAGGTTCAGCAAGTGAGTAGCTATTGAGATAAGAGGGAGGTTAAGAAGCCTTTGGAAGTTTATATTCCAACGGAAGAAAGGTCTTGGCTAAGATCGTCTCTAACTGGTATCTGCAAGCCAATTTTCGAAGTTGATTTTGTGCAAAGAGCTTCAAGGACCGAGGGATTTAATGTCAAGGTGGTAAGGTGGGGTTACGCTAAAAACGCCTGTCTGATAGTCTTCAAGACAGCGGAGGAGAAAGATGCAGCAATGGAATTCAAGCGGATCTGTCTTTCTGGTTTGAAAGGCTGGAACCTGTTATGGATGAAAAGTGCGTTCCATTACCGTACTGTACAGTTTCCTTGATTGGTGTTCCTTTAATCTACTGGTCAAATGCGTTCTTTTCAACTTTGGCTTCGAGATGGGGTAGGTTAGTGAAGATCCAAGAACAAACTCTTCAAAGAGTGGATTGTAGGGTGGCTCATATGTTGTTAAGGGTTGAGAGCCCGTTCGATATACCTCCCCATGTCACCATTAATACCTTTGGTAGGTCTTTTGTTATTAAGATTAAGGTGGAAGGTATTGAAAATTTCTTCCCTGAGTTAGAAGAGGTGATTGAAGAAGATGGATCAGTGGATGGAACAGAAGATCCTTGGGAGGAGAACTCGGCGGTTTGGAGCCAAGGGGATGTACAGGAAGGTCTGCAAATGCAGTTGGGTAATCAGATGATGTCAGACTCTCAAGACAGGGTAGAAGCATGGGTTTGTAGTGCTCCACATGGGGATGGCTCGTTGTTCAATGGGAGTTTGAATGATAAAGTAGAATTAAATAATATTTTAGGTGTTGATTTCTTCCCTATGGAGACATTTTTCGGTTCTGTCCTCAGTCAGCATGAGGGGCATGTGCGTATTCAGGAATGTCAAATTCCGTGGGAGAATTTGTCTCCACCCAGCATGAAAAGTCGAATGGTGTTATTGAAAAAAGGAAAGATGGGAAGAATAGGGGGTGTTCCCTATGAGCATGATAAAGTTGATTGGGATAATGGGCTTCAAAATGGCCTGCGAAGACATCTGTTCAGTGGTTTGGATCATGGAAATGGTACTGTAACCATGGGCTGTCATTTTTCCAAAACAGATTTTATCGAGGGTCTAATAAGGATTGAAGATGGAGTGGGGTCTGCTGAAGGTTCAAAGCTGATAAGTTTTAAAGATGGTTTGCAAGTTCGTCCTGCAAGTTCAATTTCCATGAAGAGTGCCCCGGTTGGCAGGAAGTTAATCAAAAGTTACAAGAGAGTCTATAGCCGGTCGAAGGGAAGGAAAGTATGGTTTCAAATTGTGCAGAATTGTAAGGATAATTCAGGAGAGGAGCTCAGTAATAATTTGGGTAGGCTTTTAATTTCAAGAGGATGTAATTTTGAAATTCCAGAGGATGTTTTTACAGAAGGGGCCAGTGTTGTTCCAAGAGTTAGGAGTGGCAACAGGAGAGTTAAAAGATCCCTTATCAGGGAGGCTACAGACCTTGTTAGTGTTTCTACTTTATCCTCGTCTCCTTTTACTCTGTTGCTGGAGGAAGCGATTGCTACATGGGAAATAAGCAAGATGTTAGGCATATCTTTTAAGGAAGGGAAGGAAGCTTTTCTACAAAAAATTATGGACTTGGAGAAAGGATTGAGTGGGCCTTCCCAAGTTTGAGGGTTGATCAATGGGTTGTTTGGTACCATTATCATGAATTTGATGCCAAAAATTAGTATTTTGTCTTGGAACGTTAGGGGGTTGGGTAAGAAAGAAAAGCAGAGAGCTGTACAAAAACTTTTGTCTGAGAAAAAACCATCGGTCCTTTTACTTCAAGAAACAAAACTTGAGATGTTACCAAGTTCGTTCTTGAGGAGAAGCGGTTTGAGTAAGTTGCAAGGGGTCGTTGACTCACCAGCAGCATATTCCTCAGGAGGCATTTTAAGTTGCTGGGATGATAGCATTTTTGAGCTAGAACAACAGCACATACACAGCAGGTTTATTGTTGTTTTCGGGAAGTTAAAGTTTAACCAACTTAGGTGTGGATTCATAAACGTTTATGGTCCATCTGTAGAAGAAGAGAAGGCTGTTTTTTTTGAAGAATTGGGTATGTTTTTAAATGGGTTCAGTCTACCTCTTTGTGTGGGAGGGGACTTCAAGGCGTATTTAACAGAAGATGAGAAGGAAGGTAGAGCTCAGAACAGAAATTCTATGGAAATTTTTAGTCTTTTTATTCAGCAGACGGGGCTAATTGACTTGCCTTTAATTGGAGGGAATTTTACATGGAGCAACAATCGGAATTTTCCTACTGTTGTTAAACTCGACAGATTTCTGGTGAATGTTGCTTTCTCTACAGAATTTTCTGTTATCGCCCAATCTTTACTGCCCAAATCTATCTCCGATCATAATGCAATTGTTCTAGAATGTGGGGAGGATAATTGGGGTAAGAGACCTTTTAGGTTATTTAGCTATTTGATGACTGAGGACGATTTTGAGGAGAAGGTCGTTGAGTCTTTTAAGGAGTTTAAGAAGGTCAAGAAAAGAGCTGGAGTTCTGAGCATACTAAGGAATACAAAGTTTGCCATTAAGAGCTGGTCTGGGAATAGAAAACAGTTTCCAAGTATTGATATTTCTATCCTTGAAGACAAAATTCACCAACTAGAAAAAAGGATGCAGCAAAATCAGATTTTTAATACCTATAACAATATGTCCGAGCTGAGGATGTTGAGAAATGAACTTTGGAGACTATACAAAATTGAGGAGCAAATATGGTTTTAAAATTCTAGAGAGAGGTGGGTTAAAGATGGAGATCGCAATTCAAAGTTTTTTCACACTTGTGCTACCGTTAAGAGGAGGATAAATTCTTTGAATGCAATTAATGTTGATGGAGAAATTATCAAAGATCCTGTTTTTATAAAGTCTACTGTCAAAGACCATTTTTTTAAAGCTTTTAACTGTCGTTCAACTATGGAAGTGGAGGACATTAAGTTGAATTTCTCAAAAATCTCTTTGGAGCAGAGTCGATTGTTAGAAATTGAGTTTACGGAAGATGAGATTTAGGATACCAGAAACTCATGTGATAATAATAAAGCTCCTGGGCCAGATGGGTTGAACATGGGTTTTATTTAAAAAATTCTGGTCTCATTTGAAAGGTGACATTATGTAGTTTTTTCACAATTTCTTTATAGAAAAGGAATGAGAGCATGGAATTAATCATTCTTTCATTACTCTTATTCCGAAGGTTTCTAATATTGGGAGCTTGGATGATTTCAGACCTATTAGCCTAGTCGGTGGGATGTACAAGATACTATCGAAGTGTCTTTCGAGAAGGTTAAGATGTTGCATCAATGATATTATCAGTGATTCACAATTTGCTTTTATTCCGGGTAGACAAATTTTGGACTGTTCTTTTATTGCCAATGAAGGAATTGACTGGTGGAGGAAGAAAGGCTTGAAGGGTTGTGTTTTTAAGGTGGATTTCAAAAAGGTATATGATACAGTAGATTGGGACATTCTCTGTAAAATTATGGCAAAAATGGGGTTCGGCTCAAAATGGTGTAGATGGGTTCGGATATGTGTTACAACAACTTCGGTGTCAGTTTTAGTCAATGGTGTTCCTTCTGATGAATTTCCTATGGCTAGAGGTCTAAGACAGGGTTGTTCCCTGTCCCCTTTGTTGTTCAATTTAGTTGGCGAGCTCCTTAATCTACTGCTTCTTAAAGCAGTATCTTCGGGTCTGTTTGGTGGTCTGGTTGTTGGCAAAAATGAGTCTACTGTTAACTTATCTCATCTGCAATTCGCAGATGATCTTATCATTTTCTGCAATGCATTGAAGTCACAGATTCTTAATGTTAAGAGAGTTCTACGGGTTTTCGAAGTTATTTCAGGCCTTAAACTGAATCTTTCTAAAAGCAAACTGTTTGGTATTAATATCCCTGATGAAGAGGTATTACAGTGGGCAAATGCAATCGGTTGTTCAGTAGGACATTTCCCTTCGGAATATTTGGGGCTACCTCTTGGTGCTAAGAGAAATTCTCAACTGTTGTGGGATCCGGTAGTGCAGAAGTTCTATAAAAAGTTAGCCGGCTGCAAGGCTAAGACAATGTCAAAGGCAGGGAGATTGGTCTTATTGAGGTCAGTTTTGAGCTCACTACCAACCTATTTTATGTCCCTGTTCAAGATTCCTTCTTCGGTGATTGTTAAACTTAATTCAATCATGGCCCAATTTTTATGGGAAAGAGGGGCAGAGACAAATAAAATTCACTGGGTTAATTGGTCAACTGTGTGCTTTGAAAAAAGTGCTGGTGGTCTTGGTGTTATGGATCTTAGTTTTATGAATAGAGCTCTCCTAGGAAAATGGATTTGGAGGTATGCAAATGATAGAGAGACCGTGTGGAAGAAGGTAGTCTGCAATAAATATAACATGGATCCTAATTCATTGATGTTCAAAGAAAAAATTCCAGCTAATGCTTCGTGGATTTGGAAATCGATAATACAAAATCATTTCAAGGAGGATCATTTTGGAGCTAAATTTCGAAGCTTGTTTAAAGTTCGAGTGGGGAATGGAGGGAGCATAAGTTTTTGGTTTGATAGTTGGGCTCTTGATTCCCTTCTTAAAGTGGTCTTCCCAAGATTGTTTGTTCTTTCTATTAACAAAAATGGGAAACTAAATGAGTTTGGGGAGTTTTGGTCTTCAATTTGGTCTTGGCATGTTCAAATGAGAAGGAATTTGAGTGACTGGGAACTGGATCAGTTTTCCGATCTAATGGCAACAATTCACAATATCACTCTTTCCAATGAGTTGTTCTATGGGTTGGTCTGGAGGGGGAATGGGGAAGGAATTTATTATGTTAATTCCAGTGTGAAGTCATGTTGTCCTGTTTCGACAGCAGACTCCTTTTGGATGAAATACATTTGGAGGGGTTTGGTGCCCCCTAGAGTGGAGGTGTTTATGTGGTAGGTGGTGTATCAAAGATTACCAATAAAACAACAATTACAAAAGAGAGGAGTTTATGCAATTGTAGATGTTGCATGTCCTTTATGTAAAAAGGAGGCAGAATCATCGACACATTTAGTTTTTACTTGCTCTGTGGCGTGGTCCCTATGGAATAAATTCTTGAGATTTTGGGGTGTTTGTTATGTTTTTCAAGACAATGCTCAAAGCTTTATGTGATCTTGGGATGACTTGGTGCCTAATTCTAAAATATGGTCATTCATTCCGGGAATGTTGTTATGGACAATTTGGAAATGTAGGAATGACATTGTGTTCGATGGGGGGAGTTTAGATCTTATTGAGCTATTTTTTATGGCAAGATGTAGGTTGGCTGCTTGGTTCTTGGCTAACAATAAGGATGTGTCTATTCTAATGGACTCTCTAATTAATGATCCAACACTTGGGGATTACTGCTCTGATTTAAGATCTTCAATCATCAAAATTGTATCTTGGTTTCATCCTCCGAAGGGATTCATAAAACTGAATGTGGATGCAGCAGTTACTGGAGATTGAACGAATAGTGGTGTAGGGGGCATTCTAAGAGTTGAGGATGGCTCGGTGAAGGGTTATTTCAAAGAGAATTCGGGTCCAGGGCCTCCTATTTTGATAGAGCTTATGGCCATTAAGAAGGGCTTAATTTTCTTTGCCTCTATTCAGCAGCGGTTTAAGGAACGTTTAATTGTTGAATCTGACAGTAAAATAGCAGTGGAATGGGTCAGCCAATGTTGAGGCTGATAGCTTAGCTAAATCTGGTATTGGGTAGTGTAAATGTTTTGGTTAGGCTATTTTTAAGCTTTGGGTTGGTTATTGTATAGGGTCTGTTTGTGTTTGTGTTTAAACATTATGTATTATTTGGTTATTAATGAATCCTAAGGCACTCTTTACCTCCTTCCGCTGATTAAGGAGCATTTTGTGCTCTATTAATCATGAAGGGGGTTTTTAACGAGGCCGACTTTCTTATAAAAAAAAGATATTTATTCTAGCTAAACTAATGTTGGCTGAATTATAGGTGATTCATTGAAGATTTCCTAGCTGTGAATACTAATGTAATTGCTTTAAATTTTGATTAATAGATGTGGATTTCTTTTTTGTATTGTTTATAAATAGGATATATGTAATAGGCTTTATGTGGGCAATGAACATTCAGATCCAGTTTGTAATATAGGTTCCTCTGTCCTCACCTATATGTTATGAGTTATCTCACTGTGATTAAATGGTGGTTGGTGGATTGCATTTAGTCTTATATTAAACTCAGGCCTCTTCAACTTATACCAAATGGTTTTGGGTTGGGTGCTTGTTAAATTTGGTGAAACGTTCTCCTGACATTTGTGTCTTGAATGCATGTTGAAGGAGTTTTGCAACCATCTCGCAGAAGGTCTCTCTTTACCTTGGCATCCTACATGCTTATTTTCTCAGCCAGGGCAGGCAATCTTCCAGAATTAATTCTTATTGTTAAAGCATCTCTGACAGATCAAACAGTAAGTTTTTTATCCTTACTCTATATCAGAAGGTTATTTATATTGATACAGCGGTTTTGTTATCTTTGCCAACATGCTGATACTTGATTCTATCATCCTTCACACAGGTTGATCCTTATCTCAGATTAGTTGAGGATATGAGACTCCAGGCTGTGCATGTTAAGTCTGATGTGGACAGGGTAGCATATGGATCAAAGGAAGATGCTGCTGCTGCATCAAAAACTTTCTTGGCAATAGAGCTAGATGATCTTCATTTGAAGGAGACAGTCATTTCTCATTTCATGACTAAATTTGACAAATTTTCTGAGGTAATGTTTCAGTTTTTGATTATTGATCTTTTGTTTTAAGGTTTAACTCTGCCATCTCCCCTAGCTGTATTGAGTGTGATAAGTATCTACTATAATAGGGTGATTATTATTATTATTTTGGTTGAGTAACATTACAAGTTACATCGGCGTAGATTTTTTATAGTGATGAACGTGCAGAACCTATATGCTTAGATATTTCAGGATTCCTCGTTTAATAAACTTTTTATATGAAAGATTTTGGTTGTGAGCGGAGAAGCTATTTGTTAAGTAATAGAAAGAATCATCATAAAACAAACTGTAGTTGGGACTAGGAGTAATGTTATCAGTGGATTGTTGCCCTCTCCCCCTTGTTCAGTTGTGTGGCTTGTAAAGGGTAATAGTGATTTTATTTGTCAATGCTTTTGGAGGAGCATTTTTAGTTTTAACAAACAGGTGTTGCATGTTACTAAATACCAAGTTGTTCCGTATTTCTTGTGAAAAGGAATTAATAAATTTATGGGAACTTGGTAGCAAACAAGATTCTTATCAACCCTTGTCTGCTTCTTATAGGATGACTTATCAAGTATTAAGAAACAAATTCTTGAGGGCTTTTCACCCGACGATGCATACCCATTTGGTGCTCCATTTTTTATGGAGACACCAAGACGATGTTCTCCTCTTGCACAAATAGAGTTTCAGCCATTTGAAGAGGTAGACCTTACCTGGATTACTTTGTATCCTACAATGCAATGAGTTTGGTTGACTCGTTTTTTTTCTTCTTCCAGATTTTGCCTCTAGCCGCAATAACAGATGATGAAGCCTTCCCTGAAGCCAATGGAAGTCAGTCGGATCGCAAAGCATCTCTATCCCTCAGTACACTAGATGTTCTAAGTGTTAATGAACTTTTGGATTCGGTAAGATGATCAGTTCTTTATATCTATAACAATATGTAGTATAATTTCTCAATGAATTTGGAAACAATAAAACTGTAAAAGGATAGCACGTCTTTGTTGAACTCCTTAGGTAGAGTCTATAAGAACTCCCTGGATGGTATAAACTTTTGGATTCCGTAGGCCCTTCTGTCTTTCTTCATCTGAGTTCGTGTAGTCTATAAAATCTTAAACAGGTAGAGGCTACTTCGTTTTCGTTGGATTCTGGTGCAATTTAAAAATTGCATCTCAGGAAGATTGAAAAGGTTTTGCTACATGATGCTGCAATTTTGAACGTATTAAGCTTTTCCTTTTCCTTAAGATTCTGGTCAGATGGTCTGAAAATGCGAAGTGCATATAATATGACATAAATTTTAATTCATGTTACAAACTAATAAATAGGGCTTAGCCAAATCAATCGAGTTTTAACTCTTGAGTGTAATTTATGCAGCTTTGTACCTTTTGTCATGCAATAAGTTTTGTTGTTTTTAGAACTCTAACCAACCTCCCTAGTTGAAATTGAAGAGGAGAAAAACCATTTAATCCATCTTATTGAGCCATTTACCTGATTCCTAGCTGTTGGGTACAAAGAGCTAAACTTCATATTCTTTATAACTGTCTCTAGAGATTTATCTAGCATTCATTTTCTCACAAATTATACTGATTGCTTGCCACAGGTTCTGGAAACAGCACGACAAGTTGCAAGCTTTTCGGTTTCGGTTACACCCATTCCCTATGACCAGATGAGGAGTCAGTGTGAAGCTCTTGTATTGGGCAAACAGCAGAAGATGTCAGTTCTTCATAGCTTCAAGCATCAACAGGATGGAAAGGCAACCCTGGAGGAAAATACGAATGAGGTCCTCTGTTTACCGAATGTGGTGAGTCTGTCTTAAACGCATGACAAACATCCGTATTAATGTATTAAATCCATCTGCATTCTTCCCTAAGCCAAAGCATAACCTGTATCATCACCTCTCAGTACCATTGATAATAGGGTAAACTATGTATTTAGTCACTCACCTATTTCCCACAGTTCCGTTTTGGTCACCTATCGTTAAAAACTTAACGGTGATATTGATATGTAATCATAAGGTAATACCATGTCATAATTGAAAATTAAAACAAATTCGCGCCAGAAGTTCTATTTATTTTTTAACGGTGGGTGACCAAAACATAACATTAGTTATTATTTTGGAAGAAAGAAATAGTTGGGTGACCAAAACGGAACCGTGGGAATAGGTGGGTGACTAAATACGTAGTCTACCCTTGATAATATTTGATTCAACCAATAATAATATCTTTGGTGGGCTATTCTTTTCCTACATTAGGAAGTAGAGCTTTATGAAGAGCTGAAGGTAATTGGGAAGGAGCAAGTTCATGGTAGGGGGACAATTTGCCCTTTGTGCCCTAGAATACGGCCATCATTCTTTCAAATTACCACCATCAAGTCCTTATGACAAGTTCTTGAAAGCGGCTGGATGCTAAAGAGGTTTGATACATATGTACATGTAGTTTCCAGATAATTGTCTATTTTATTCATTTTTGTGTGTGTGTGTGTGGATCCATTAAAGCTCAACCCGTCATTGAACCAAAATGAAAGAAGCAAGTAGAAGAGAGGAAGGATGGGCATGGTATAGTATTGTACAAGAGAGCATGACTTTGATAATTCTTTTTGAATCACATTTGTAGGATAATGTAATTATTTGGTTGATTTTAAAAACTTGATTCCTTCTCTGATTTTGTTTTAACACAAATAGAGCGAGGAAAACTCGATTCAACTAAAAAAATTAATTTTTTTGACTCAACTCGGTACTCAAAGATTTGATATGAATTGACTCGAAAAAAATTCAAATAAAATTTGAGTTATAAAATATGACTCGAATAATTTAAATTTTTAATAATTAGTGGACTGATTTATAAGTATGAGTTGAGTCCCTTAACTTTTCATAATATATGTATATCGCATATGAAAACATATAAAAAATATATTTGTATATTGTATGTGATTATGTAAAAAAAAATTAAATTTAAATTAATTAGTATTATAACATTATAAAAATATCTCACAACACATTGAATATATCTCGAACATAGTTAAGAACAACACATCGCCCATAACTATTGCCCTTGAAAAGTGATTTTAAGCTCAAATATCTCTCACAATACATATGCATACACCATCATATTTTATATTTTTTCTTGCATTTCACTTATTTTAAGAACAATCAATTATTTTAAGAATAGTGACTAATATCAATTATGAATTTGAGTAGTTACGTATGCAGAGTGTGTTGTCAATGATTAAGAGATGTTATGAACATATACTAATTGTGTTTAATGATATTCCAATTCATTAAAAACAAGTTTTTTTTTTACCTCAGCTAATATAAAACCCTTAGGGGGCGTTTAGATGGGGGAATGTGAGATTCCCATGGGAATGTCATTACATCCCTTTCCTTAGGTATTATTGGATTATCGGTATTTTGGACTAAAATGCCCTTAATTTTTTTTCAAAAAATATATTTCTTATGTCATTGAATAATAAAAATTCTATGAAAGTTAAATTACAAATTTATCTTTAAATTATTTTAGATTTACAAAAAAAGTCTATAATAAAAATTTTATATGAAGTTCAGGGGTTAAAATAAAATTTTACCCTTTCCTTAAACCTTTTTATATTTTCAATTTTGTAAAAAAAATTATATAAATTTTATGAATTTAATTTTTTTAAAGAAAATATATAAATATTTTCCAACTTGTTAAAAAAACAAATATATATTAAGGACAATTTGGTCAAATATATATTCCAATAATCTTTTATTCCTTTAACCAAACACGGTAATCTTACATTTCTGCTAAGCCAACCAAACACAAAATACAACATTCTCAGTAATCATATTCTCTTGTAATCTTACATTCCCACCGGTAATCTTACATTTCGTGAACCAAACGCAACCTTAATTCAATTATAATTTTTTACTGAAAAATGAACTCGAAATCCTCACAAACCAAGCTTTTGTATCTATTTTTATTCACCAGCAAACAAAAAATCGAGAGAAAGAACAACCTTAATGAAATATTCAACTTAATTTTAAAATTTACACCTTTAATATTCAATGAAATAATATTGTAGTTTTATAATTCTTCTAAAAATATTAGCTTTAAAAAATTATATAACATAGTTATTCCTATACTTTGTTTTTATTCATAGACTCAATATTAATCAGTTCATTGATGTTCAAAATTTTCTCATCCTCTTGATAACACGTACACACTTTCTCAAATCTAAAACCTTTGAAAGAGATAACATGTCCGTTCACAAAATTTTCACTTATGTGAACAGCCCTGAAAATATTAGACCTTTATTTAAGCATTTAACTATTATAATAAGTAATGAATTAGATATAATTCCATCATTAATACGATTTTTTTAAAAAAATCTCATCATTAATACAAGATCTTTTTTTAAAAAAAATTAATAAACATAAAATATGGGATCATATTATCTAAGTAAATAAACAAAAACTGTGATTGTATTGTGATTTTGTAAAATAGTGAATTCATTATGTACGACAGATATATTTCCTTATATATTAATTCTAAATTAAATAAAAAGAGATTTGATTTTGGAGTTTCCATTTTTCAAAAATAAAAATCTGAAAATAAATGGCTATAAAAAGGTAATACTCATTTACAATTTCCACCATAAACCTCTCAAATTCTCACAAATTTTCAATCTTTATATTAGCATAAATATAAAAAAAGAGAGGAAGAAATGGCCCAAGAAAGAGGCAATGCAATGATGTGCATGACTGTAATGTTATTCCTATTGCTTAGCATGAAGACGAGCTTTGCGACCACTTTCATGGTGGGTGATGCCTCTGGTTGGGATTTCGGTGTCAATAGTTGGCCCAACGGAAAAAGCTTCAAAGCTGGCGATGTCCTCGGTAAGTTCTTTTTTAATAATCTGACTTGAATACAAGATAATATATGTTTAGAATTATCTTAATCTCTTTATAACGTATGTAAACCCTACATGCACAACTACTTGCAGAGTTTACGTATAATCGAGCAATTCACGACGTGATGGTGGTGGATAAGGAAGCATATGAAGCATGCGAAAGGCCGATAAGTGCACCGAGATTCGAGACCGGAGATGATCTAATCACACTTAAAAAGGGTGATAATTATTTCATCTGCAGTTTCCCCGGCCACTGCGAGGGTGGACTCAAAATAGCCGTCAACGCTGCATAACCTCTCTTATGTATTTGGAAATAGGAGCCATTACAATAAAATATATTTTTAACCGAATAATATTGTTAATTTTACAATAAAATTAAACATATGATTAGAACATTTTCTTATAATTATTTATACAATGAACTAGCCACTCGAGATCATATAATGATCATACATGGAAGAGATTAAAACTCATCCAAAAAAAACTCAAACAAAAGACAAATACAAACAAATCTAATTGTATTGATAAATGAAATACAACAGAAAATCAAATTATTGAACTATCATCGACAATTACAAATCAGAATCGAGCATTATAAGAGAATTGATTCAGACCTAAGATTATATGTCTTCAATGTCATCGTCTATGGGCTCACTGCTTCAATAACCTGCCGGTTAGCAACATTAATTAAAAGTTCAAATTTACGAAAACGTTCAGAAAGTTGCAGTAAATTAAATACAACGTTAAAACGCATCATGGAATCTTCATATCGCGTTTTTTTTTAGTTTATTACGGTTACCGTTATGATCACTATGATATCAAAGTTGTAAGTTTTCTTTATTTTATATCATTTATTATAAAACATAATAATTTTAATTACAGTAACATACTATTATATTTTTTAAAATTTAAGGTAACAGAAATAATGATTTGTTATTGTCGCAATTGATCGTTTTCCATTAAGTTGAGACTGTGATCCACCGTTATTGGTGTAATTCAATTTCATATTGTTATTTACGACAATAACATTTTCAAACAATATTGCTACAGTTATATACCAACCACTATTCTAATATCACCATAATAGACATCAAGTAACCATATAGACACAAACAAATCTAACTCAATCAATAGACACGAGAAGAAAGATAACTAAAAGAAAAAACAATAGATAGGGATCTCATGCCAACTCAAAGAAATAATGAATTGTGTTCAGAGGTGATGAATTGATGTTTTCAAGATTTAGAGTTTGGAGAAAAGATGTTATATAGTTTACAATGAAGACGAGGTCTAAGTCTTGTCTAGGGGTGTAAATGAACCAAGTTTAAATTAATAAGATTGTGTTTGTATTCGTTTGTTTACTTTTGAAGGTGTTCATGTTTAGTTCGTGTCCGTTTATTTATTTGTGAATGTGTTTGTATTTGTTTATTTATTATTCGCGAACGTATTCATTTAGTGCTCATTTAATACTTGTTCAACGTTCGTTTAGTGTTCGCTTATCATTCGTTTATATGTTTAATTTTTTGTTTTACCTTTTTATTTGCGAGCTAAAGAAAATGATAGAATTATGCTACTATTACTTAAACTTCTTAAAATTCACAGTTTAAATTTCAACTTTTACCACGTGTTTAGTTTAATCCCTGTCTTCACCAATATTTAAAATGTAAAAAAAAAAAAATGAAAAGAAAAACCGGGTAAATAATCTTATTCGTGAACATAAATGAATGAATGGATAAACGATTTTATTCGTGAACATAAATGAATCGAACACACATCTGTTAGTGTTCATTCATTTATTTAAATGAACATAAAAAGTTTTGTTTATACTCTTTTATTTAGCTTAACAAGTAAACACGATATGAACTATTCATGAACAGTCCACCGAACGTTATGTTCATTTACACCTTTACTTTTGCCATTAGAGGCGAAGAATTGAGTTGATAATTTTATTAATTGATAGCAGTGTCATTAGAGATAAATTGGATTTTAGAGAATAAGGCATAACGATTCAAACATGGACGAATGTTTGATTACTGATTAAGACATTAACGTCGAGGTATGACTGATAGAAAGTTCAATTTAATAAAAAATATAAAAATAATATTAACAAAATATTAGTTGATGCTTACATCACAACTCATAAATTAATAAAAATGCCAAGTCATCATCCAACAACTGAAGAGATGGAGGAGTAATAGAAAATCCAATATCTAAAATTTAGTGATTAAAGTGAATATATTTAATTTTTAGTGACTGATATAAATATTATAAGAACATTAAGTGATGAAATTTATAATTTAGCCAAAATATATAAATTTGAGAATCGAAGGATCTGAGAGTTTTGAGCACTTCTTTCTATATACCTCTCTCTGTTCGAAACCGAAGCTTCAGCGCCATCACAGCCACCATTAAATCTCTTCACATTTATTATTGTATTTGTATACCCACACCCACATATCTGTTCAAAATAAATAAAACCCATCATTATTCCCTTTATGAGCCAAGACCTTGTTTGGGTTTTTGGATGATTGGGTTTGATAAATGGGTTCAAAGAAGAAGAAGAAAGGAGGGGGAAGGCGGAGTAAAGGAAGGGCTTCATTGAAAGACCATACTTCCCACGATGAAGATGATAATGAGCTTCTCTCTGAAGAGATCACTGCTCTGTATGCTAATTATCTCTTAATCCATTTTCTTATTGTTCTTTTTTCTTTGTTAATTTTTTCTCGCTAGATTAGACAAAATTAATCCTTTTTTATTTTTTACTGAAGTTACTGAGAATATGGTCTTAAATGGGGGCAGAGTACTGCAATATGATTCATATGGCCGTCCCTAAATGATAGACAAATGTCTTATTTTTTGTGTGAACATCGATTGCTTAATTTTGTAGTGTTGAAACTTTACATGGGTGTTGGAAGAATTCGTGTGAGTAGTAAGTCAAGGTATCAAGGGTGTTATGGAGCATTTGTTGGTTGAAACTTGAAAGTATTTAAGTGGTCATAATAGTAAATCCCATGTGCTTCAATACAGAAATGGCCTCTTGACCTACTGCTGATTGATTTTAGATTGGAACTCGTTTATTATCGTCACACAAATTGTAGAACTTAACGATGTTTGGAAAGAAATGTGCTTAAGCCTTAAAGCCAAAAGCTATTTGTATTTAAACACAGTGGTCATTTATTTTTATGTTAGTATGGAGTCTTATATATATGCCATATATATCCTATGAGCGTGCATCTTTTCCTAAATATGCATTACAATACATGAATTCGGCATAGACACGTTGAACTCTTAGTATTACCATTTTATTGACATTTGAAACCATTATTTGTTGAGGGGTTCTATTGAAAGTTAGTTCCCTCTTTAGCATGTTTGCAAGTTTTTTTTTTCTTTTAAGAATTTAGAATATCTATAAGTTTCCATTTTTTAAAATGAAATCAAATCAAAGACCTAATTTTGAGTAACATATGATATGGTTCAAATGTATTTTATGTCAAATTTCTATACTTGTAGGGGTGCAATATTTCAGGACGACTGCAAAGTTGACTCAGGGCCACCTCCGCAAATCATCATTAAGCTCAGGTTTTTCTATTTGCTCTGCATTTAATTGTCAGATGAGCTCTTGTTTTCCCTTATCTCAGTTTTGCTAGTTGTGGAAACTGAACAGGCCTTATTCGAAGGATATGGGTTATGAGGACCTTGATATATCTGCTCTTCTCTTAGTTAGGTAAGTTAAATAGTAAACAATTGTTGTATCGTGTGTCATTTTACATCAACATATGTTTCCTTTATTTTTTTTTCTTTTACTTGTTTATCAGGTGCTTGCCAGGATATCCATACAAGTGCCCAAAGTTGCAGATCAGTCCAGAGAAAGGCCTTACAAAAAGCCAGGCTGATAGCCTTTTGTCTCTACTTAATGATCAGGTCTGTGTTGACATGTGCTCTTTTGTGCTATTACATTAAAGTTATGCTTTTTTTATAGGAACATTAAAGTTATGCTGGCGACAATAATAAATGATGCCAATAATTTGTGTGATGTCGAATGGAACTACTTTGTCTTTAACATTCTAGAAGCTTGGGTCTACAGATCATTTTTCCTCAAAGAGCATGTTGTATACTTATCAAAAGCTCAGAATTTGTTTGCATACACTTTTAAAATCTTATACCTAGTGACTACTATTGTCTAACTGTCGTCCGCCCCCCCCAAAAAAAAACAGGCAATTGCTAATGCTCGAGAAGGACGAGTGATGATTTTTAATTTGGTGGAAGCTGCTCAAGAGTTCCTGTCCGAAATTGTTCCACCGGGTCAATCACATGAATCTGTATGCTACCTCAATTATAGTTAGTGTTTCAATTTTTACTTATATCCATGTCATATTTACTAATCCAAGGTGATTGTTCATTTCTTTAGTTTGGTTTTCTTAGCAGTTCCTTGTTTTCCTTGCTTAAATTCTGATAGTTGCTATTCATATTATGTTTGCTGATGTCTTCTATATAATGATAATTTTCTCTAACATACCGAGCTTTATTTTTTTTCTTAGTTTTCATTTATTCTTCTTGTTTGAAAGTTTGAAACTTTGTTGTATATTAAGATGAAAAACATATTTATGCTTGGTCATTTCAAAATATAAGTTAGTTGGTTTTTGAGATCTCTATGCAAAAGTTTTTGCTTTATTGTTGCTAAGGGGATTTAGGTCTTTTCAATCCAAAAAAAAATCTAACCCTTTTTTCTTTTAGCTGAAAATATTTGTTCCCTTGGTTTTGAGATAAATGGTGTATGACTGAAGATGAGATAGTCATGAGCAAGTAGTTTCAGTTGTAACTACTAATGAGGTGATTGTAGTGAATTTCATATTGAATTACTGTCACACCAATGATCGGTCAAAACTCTTATCTCTTTGCTTTATTAGTGGAGGGACTTTTTTGGAATAGTTTAAGATGATATATATTTCTTGGTATACTATTTTTTAATATTACTACTTTTTTTTATAGGAAGTGGAGGCCTCATTAAAATCCCCCCTCATGATTAACAGAACACCAAACGGTGTTCCTTAATCAGCGGAAGGAGGAAAAGAGTGCCTCAAATTTCATTAATAATAAAAGATTACATAAAGTTAAGACACACAATCCCTTTACAATAACAACCCGAACACACCAAAACAGCACCCAGTAAATATTTTTTAATCTTTCCCATGCTAGTGCTCATGCCACCCACGAGAAGGTGGCTGATGCCCATACCATTTTGCTGCATCCCAACGTACAACGCCCAGCAGCCCTGCACCCCACTTGCAACTCGATTCCCCATCACCCATGCCCTGCTGCTCCACGAGCACACCAAACAACAACCTAGGAATCCCAAACCCTGCCCATACCTTGCTGCCAAATACACATCTACCAACAGCTCTAAATGACTAACCAAACAAAAAGCCCAAATTTGGCCCGAAATACAACACAATACAGCTGTAAAGAAGCCAGATATAACAGCTAACACAAAACATATAAACCAAATTCAAACACTACAGCCAAGCGCTTGCACACGAAAATAATTGAACAAAACAAATTTCGAAAAAACTCTAACCGCCAATCAACCACTAATTGCACGACTTGATATCGGAGACCATCCGAACCTCCAACTCCAAACTCAAAAATCATAATCGAATCCCCTAAAACTAGTCACTACAAATTGTATCTTTCAATCCTTCCACAGCTATAATGTTCCGAAATCAGAAACACTCTTGAGCCTTCAAGATCATCCTTCTGTTGGGACTGCCCCAATTCTGGAAAGTCAGAATCATATATGAATCTGCCTTCAATAGCAGACACCTCTTCCTCTCGCTGCACCTTACTCTGATGGCTCCTGCTTTGGTAACCCCTAGACTTCCTTTTGGGAGCCGTAAAATTCTCTTGAAATATTTGGACGAAGCTATATTTGTTGCCGAAACCCTCCTTAGGTCTCATGTTCTGCCTTGCCTTACTCTTTGGATTTTTGAAAGCGCAGTTGTAAGAAAGGCCCTCGTTAAACCTATCCACCACCACCTTTGACTCAACTCGACCATCCAACATGGGGAAATTTTTACAATAATCCTTCGAGCCCTCAAAAGCACGTGCAGGCTCACAACTTTTCCTGTATGCATCTTCTTTCTCCCTCTCTGCGTGAACCAACAGATCCACGTTTTCCTGTAAGCTCACATCTTCCAACTCCCTTGACACTAAACGACCATCCAGGATGGGAAAATCAATTAAATAATCCTTAATGCCCTCATAGCCACATGCAGGCAAACAACTATCCTTATAGACATCCACTTCCTCTCTCTCTGTGTGCACCAGCACTGTCTCGTGTTCCCCCACTTCCTCAATTTGCAAATGAGCCATCCCCTGATCCGCAACGGCGCTCCTCAGACCCATCATCATTTCTTCGCCTATGTTCCTGTCCTCCTCGCCCTCACCCAACGAGAAGCAACCTCTAGTACTACTCCCCATACAACATAAAACATTTTCTTCTAACTCAGAACACCTCTCGGGACACTGCACCTCCGATGAGTTAACGTTTCTTCCTGCTTCTACAGCACACACCTCCAACTCGGGAAACTTAACTGGAGAGACACCAACGAGCTCCCCCACCTTAGACAACGGGGAGGCGACTGCCTCTTCCATCGAAGACGACTCTACCCAGACAGATTCTGGGCTGAAACATGGATCAAACTCAAAAACATGAACTTTAAAGAGCCTATTCCCGACTTTCAAAACAATGGATTTTTCCACACGAGCTTGACAGTTCGTGATGATCTGTAGCAAAGCCCTATCAAAAGAGCCGTTATTTAAGGTCCCGTCCTCAATGGATATAAGAACTCCCTATTTGAGTGCAATATTTCTGAAGGTGGAGAGACTCCACACAAACAGAGGGATCCCTTTGCACGAAAGCCATGCCCGACGGCTGCTGCACTTAAAATCTTCCGACCAAACTTCCACTCTGTCGAAACATTTATTCAACGCCCCAATCTGATTATGTAAAGTCCATGCTCTCTGCATCTTCAAATAAGATTAAAATTGCTAGCCCGTTTAATCTCATAATTTTCGGACCAACAATGCCTTGTGCATAATAGCAGCCAACTCTTTCATCTTAATAAAATTTATGCACTATCCTACCAAGCTGTCTTTGAGAGTTGAGAGCTTATCCTCGTCAACAGAACCAACAATGGGAGCCTCAGTATGACTAGCATCCTCCACTAAACTCTAGCCCTCGACTGGATATGGATCAGAGAACTTCTTCCTTCAGAAAACATCACGAGGATGATATCTCGCCATGAAAACTCTAACTTTGTTACATTGAATCCAAGATTTATCAACACAGTTGATAGCCTTCCTCGCGTCCTCCAGTCTGGTGAAACGAACAAAGCCAAACCTACTCTCTCTCTTGCTTCTTTTATCTGGGATGAAAGAATCCACCACCTCACCATATTTATCGAAAAATAACCAAAGACCTTGGTGATGAAGACACTCTTGAATGTTGAAAATGATCACTGTGACAATTTTTTCCAACAGATCTTCTCACCTTACTCGCCATCGAAGAGAAAAGAAAAGGAATAAAGATGAATATTACTACTTTAGTAGATGAGAGCTTTGAAGGAGTACTTAGAATCTAAAAATTGAGGGTGACCAAAACGGAATATTAATTTTTGTAAAACTAAAACTATTGACGAAGATAGGGTTAAAATACCTAATAAATGAAGTTCTGTAGAATGGATGTCCAATGTTTTTGTTTGATGCACTGTAGACCTAGAGGAAGAACTTGTGGAAGATGATTTAGCATAAGTGAAGGGAAACTTTTGTGAAATACCCATTGAAAACCATTGGTATATTTTAAAAGATTAGTTGATCTAGTCAATAACTAACAAAGAAGTGTTGCATAGATATTATCATACTCTGATTGCCTGGACGAAGGGAAACTTTTGTGAAATATCCTTAAAATGTAACATTTATTCTTTATGAATGTTGGGTGGTTACCTAACGTCACCTTAAAGATGGATTTATGTCCATTACATACTACAAAAGATTATTTAGTCATAAGAAGCAAGAGATGACATCAAGATAGGAATAAATTAATGGTAGATGACTTGGACCATATGCAACTTAGACCTTAGGATACTTTGTTATTTGAGATTGATTTGGGTCAATACCCGAGGGGAAATGGTGTTGTAGCTGGAAAAGAAGCAATTATCCTTGGCAATTGATATTTATCTTTGATTTTACTCAAGTTTTGAATATTGGAGTCGGGAAGATAATTTATATAATGAGTGCGACGGGTAGAGAGAGGTTTAGAGAAAAGTCGGGAAAATCCATTGTTTTCGATGTAGATTGGATCGTTTTCATCAGTAATCTGAGTAAGAGGGTCTCTAGGCGAGTGTTAATGGATTTTTTAGTCCTTACGGCCAGATTCTTAGAATTTTCATTCCACGGTTTTTAGAGAAGCCACATTACAAGTCTTCTACTTTTGCTTTTATTCAATTTGCTGATGAGGATAGAAGGAAGAATGCTATTCAGTTCGTGAATGGGAAGTGGTTTGATGGGAGAAGAATCTTTGTAGGGGCTGCTAAGTATCAGAAGGCCAGTACGAGGTTTGTTGTTGATGGGAAAAGGACGGTGGAGTTCAGGTCTGCTAATCAAAATTCTTCAAGGATTGGGAGGAACGCTGAGTTGTGGGAAAGCTTCAGGGATGACAGGTCGTACAAGGATGTCGTGAAGTCTGCTGGTAACAGGAGAAGAGGAATTAGGTCAGGGACAAACTTGGAGGGTATCAAGATTAAGGCAAATGGTGTGTGGAATTTATGGATGTATTTTCCGTTAGACAATTCAGAATGGGTTAAACGTTCATTAACAGGGATTATGAAATCAAATTTCGAGTTTGATTTGATTAAGGAAGCTTTGTATTTACAGGGTTTTGGTGTCTAGGTTTCGAGTTGGGTTTATGCTTGGAAGGCTTGCATCATCACTTTTGACTCGGTTGATGAGTGTTCATACGTTTGGGAGAATAAGAAGGAGGTGTTGTCTTCCTGTTTGATTGGTTGGCTCCAGTACAGAACGAGAAAGGAGTTCCTATGGCTTGGTGTCAAATAGATTTGTGTGGACTGCCTTTTTCGTGCTGGAATGAAGTTTTCTTGGAAAAACTTACTAGCAGTTGGGGAAATTTTATTTGTTTGAAGGTAGAATCTAAAAATAGATCTGATCTCTCATCAGCAAAAGTTTTGCTCAGGGTGGAGAGCTCTTGTGATGTCCCTGATACGGTTACTGTAGGCTCTTATGGCAGATTATTCAAAGTTAAGATTTCCCTGGGGTCAGTGACGTTTCAACCAGAAGAGTTGGGGAGGAAGATGAATGATAATTTTTCTAATAAGCTGAACAGCGAGTACGCATTGTCCAAGGAAGAGGATCGTCGTGTTCCACTTATGGTAGTTGATAGAGATGAGTCAACAGAGAATTCTAGGCTTAGAGTCACCTCTTGGTTGTGTAATGGCCTTGAGAATCGTGTTAATGGAGTTAGTGGGGGACATTCTCCATCGAATAAGTCAACAGCTGAAACAAAAAATTGTGGGATGTCAGACTTTTTGGAAAATAAGACCTTTCAAGATGGGAGTCACATGGGTCTAAGTTTGAGGAAATCAGTGTACCCGGATGATAAAGATCAATCTGATGATAATGTGGTTTCTTTCATTTCAAATAAGAATTTTTGTCCTTCTGGGCCAGCTTATAATGCAAAATGGACGGGGAGGAACTTATTTTTCAACCCAACTTTACCTAAGCTAATCAGATGGAAGTTGCAGGCGACGATGATAATAGGATGGTGTTAAGGATTACAGAAGGTGAGAAGGACCTCACTTTTGGTGAAAAGGAGGTCCAATGTGAGCACTCCTTTGCACAGAGTAGTCTATATGGGGTACATGCTTTTGGTTCTCAGTCGCATATAGAACTAGAGAGGGGTACTGTTTCGGCTGCTCAAAAGGTTGGTTTTAAGCTGTTGGAGAGGGCTATGGAGGATAATCGGGGTTGTCTTTTTGAGGATAACTTCTGTAAGTCGACCAAAAGAGGCGGATTAATTGCTAACAGTGATGAACTTTTTTCGGGGATCAACTTAGAGGGTAGGAAATTAGTTGAGGACAAGTATTTGGTCTCCCAAATTAATAATGCTAACGTTTCCTCTAGGTCTAAAAGCTTTTTGAACCAAAGAAAGTTAAAAGTTGCTTCTAGTCATTCGGGTAGTGATTGTTCGGAGGGAGAAGCGACTATAAGCTTCTATGATAGAGTATATAGAAGGGTGTTTCGTAGTTTGGTCAGGGAGTCATTGGATCAAATCAGGGCTTCTTCACAGTCATCTCAAGAGTCTGTTCAGCCTAGGATCGAAGCAGTTGCAACTAGGGAGGTTTGTGACATGTTGGGGATCTCTTTTAAGGGAGGGCAACTGATTGTAGAGGAAGAGATCTATAGGATGCAGATGAAGGAGGCTGTAAACGGCTCCTGAAGGCAATTTTGGCAGGATTTGGGTGTTTGTTTCTATCCATTTCGATGTCAGAATTAAAGATTATTACATGGAATGTTAGGGGTCTTGGGAAAAGAGAGAAAATTAGAGCAGTGGCAAGATTGGTGAATAGAGAGAAGTCTTTCCTGTTATTATTACAGGAAACAAAACGTAGTGTCTGCCAAAGTGGTTTAAGGAGGAAATTAGAGGGAAATTTACTGAAAGGTAGTAATTTTTTTCCAGCAGATGGTTCTGCAGGTGGCTTGATGTGTTTGTGGAATGAGAATTTTTTTGAGGTCTATGCAGATCATAAACAGAGCAGTTTTATGGAATTAACAAGGAAGTTTAAGATGAGCAATTTAGAATGTGTTATTATCGACGTGTATGGTCCATCAGTAGAGGCTGACAAAGGTGTTCTTCAGGGAGTTGTCAGGTTTTGTTCATAGTTTGAATCTGCCTGTGTGTATTGGGGGGGATTTTAATGCTTATTTGGTTCCTGAGGAGAAGTGTAGAGTTGCTCATAATTGGCATTCCATGGATTTGTTTAGATCCTTTGTACACTTTCTCAACTTGATGGACTTACCGTTAGTAGGGGGAAAATTCACATGGTGTAGCAATAGAGATGCCCCAACTTGGGTTAGGCTGGACAGGTTTCTAATAAGTGCTTCATTTTTAAATCACTTTCCAAAACTCGTACAAAAAATGCTACCTAAATCCCTCTCGGACCACAATCCAGTGGTGTTATTAGAAGAATGCAAGAACTAGGGTCCGAAGCCTTTTAGATTTTTCAATTACTTGCTTGAGGAAGATGGGTTCGCTTGGATGGTTGAAAACTCATTGCTTAATTTCAGGAAAGGATATGGTTGCAAGGGTTTATTTTCTATGCTACAAGGAACTAAGCAGGTTATTAGGAAGTGGCAAAGGAATAATTATTGGCAGATTTCTGAGGATATTGCAGAATTAGAGTCCAGGATTAATGATCTCGAGGTCAGGCTTCAGTGTGAAGGGATTTCGAACCAAGAAAAAGAACTGTTACAGCTTTCGAGGGTGGATTTGTGGAATCTGTATAGGAAGGAAAAGAGTATATGGTTGCAGAGGTCAAGACTGAAATGGTTTAATGATGGGGATAGGAATACTAAGATTTTCCACTTATCGGTTCTTAATAGAAACATGATTAATTCCATTTCAGCATTGAAGGTGGATGGTGATGTTATTACAGATCTGGAGCAGCTGAGAGCTTTTATTTGTAATTATTTCATGAATAATTATAATACCAAAGCTACGTTAGAGGTGGAGGATATCAAATTTAATTTTTTGAAATTATCAGAGGAGCAGAAGAATGGTCTTGAAATCAGTTTTTCAGAACAAGAAGTATGAGAAGTTGTCTTTCATTCGGACAGTGCCAAAGCCCCGGGTCCGAACAGTTTCACAATGGGTTTTTTTAAGAAATTCTGGCCTATCCTGAAGGGTCATCTTATGAAGTTTGTGGATGATTTCCAAAGAGGGAAGAACTGGGAGCATAGGGTCAATCATGCATTCATCACTTTGATTCCTAAGAAACTCAATCCTGTCGATATTGAGGATTACAGACCAATCAGTCTAGTTGGCAGCTTATACAAAATTATTTCTAAAGTCTTATCGAAAAGGCTTGCTTCTGTTATGAATAGCATTATTAGCCTTTCGCAGATTGCCTTCATTCCAGGTAGGCAGTTGATTGACTGTGCTTTTATGGCCAATGAATCCATAGATTTTTGGACAAAAAAAGGAAGGAAATGAGTTGTTTTCAAGGTTGATTTTCGCAAAGCCTATGATACAGTCGAATGGCCGATTATTTTGAAATTATTGAAAGAAATGGGTTTTGGGGCTAAATGGATATCTTGGATTGAATACTGTATTTCCTCTGCCTCAATCTCGGTTTTTGTGAATGGTTCTCCAACAGAAGAATTTCAGATGGGCAAGGGGTTGAGACAAGGTTGTAGTTTGTCCCCTATTCTATTTAATATAGTTGGGGAACTCTTAAATCTAATGTTGATTAAGGCTGCTAATCTTGGTCTTTTCGAAGGGTTCAGAATTGGTAAGGAAGATAATTTTTTTAGTCCGACTCATTTACAGTTTGCAGATGATTTAATACTTTTCTGTAGAGATTCTCCAACTCATATTCTGAATCTCAGGAGAATATTGAGGGTTTTTAGTTTATTGTCAGGGCTACAACTAAATCTGTCTAAGAGTAAGTTGTTTGGTGTTAATTTGGAAGAGGAAACTTTAAAAGATTGGGATAGTGCAGCAGGTTGTGGGGTAGGATCTTTTTTGATGACTTATCTTGGTTTACCAATAGGTGCTAAGAAAAATTCAGATTTATTATGGGAGCCAGTTCTACAGAAAGTCTACAACAGATTAGCGGGCTGGAAAGTTTCCTCTTTATCGATGGCGGGAAGATTGGTGTTGGTAAAGTCGGTGTTGTCCTTCCTACCGATTTTTTACCTATCTTTTTTCAAAATTCCCTTAAAGGTAAATCATAAACTAAATTCTTTGATGGCTAGTTTCCTTTGGGGTGATGGAATAGAAAAGAAAAAGATTCATTGGGTTAATTGGAAATCGGTATGTCAACCATATGTTGAGGGTGGTTTGGGAGTTTTGGATTTAATTTTGGTTAATAGAGTTGCTTGGGAAGTGGGTTTGGAAGTATGCAAATGAAAAAGAATCCCAGTGGAAGAAATTACTTTGCTGCAGACACAATCAAAGCAATTTATCTTTATCGATTTGTAAGGCAGTTTCTCCTCAAGACTCTTGGATTTAGAGAGGCATTCGAAACAATTATGAGAAAAAGGACGAGATAGGGGAGCGTTTGAGGTCGAATTCGAAGATCCAAGTGGGAAATGGTAGTTTAATTGAATTTTTGAATGATGTTTGGATTAATGATTATTCTCTAAAGAATCAATTTCCAAGGATTTTTGCTCTATCCACGAACAAAAGGGGAAAAGTGGATGAGTTTGGTTGCTTCGAGAGCGATGGTTGGGTTTGGAATATTCAGCTTAGGAGGAATTTATGTGACTGGGAATTGGATCAGTGGATCTCCTTAATGTTGCTGATTGATAATGTAGTTCTGACTGAATCTGTGGATGATTTTCTTGCATGGTCTGGGAGAGGTGATGGTTTATTCTCGGTTAAGGCATGTAGACAGACACTTTCCTGCAGTAATGGTGGTAGTTTTCAGTAAAACAAATGGGTGTGGTCTGGATTGGCTTCTCCTAGAGTTCAAACTTTTCTTTGCCAGTTTACTCTTAAGAAGTTGGCTGTCAGAGTGGAACTGAAAAAAAGAGGGGTTCCTTTGAAAGATGTTATGTGTCCCTTATGTCATAAGTATGAGGAAACAATTCATCATCTTTTTATTTCTTGCTTTGTTGCATGGGAGCTGTGGAACATATTTCTAAGGTTTTGGGGCATCTCTACAGTTTTGCCCAAAGAGCCTTCTTCGTTTCTTTGTTCTTGGTCTTACCTAAGGGAGTCTTCTTATATTTGGAATTTTATTCCCGGAGTTATTTTGTGGACTTTATGGAAGGTCAGGAATTCGGTGGTTTTCAAAAACAACAAATTTGACAGTTCCCTTCTGTTCTTTATTTTCAGATTTAGGCTAGCTAAATGGTTTTTAGCTAAATTTCCTCAAGCTAAAATACAAGCTGATTTACTAGTTGGGGATCCATCGTTAGCAGACAGAATTACTCTTAAACAACCTGAGAAGATGTTTCAATGCTGGTCTCCACCTGATTTTTTCAAATTCAATGTTGATGGAGCGGTGACAGGTGATGGATTAAAGGGTGGAATTGGAGGTGTTTTGAAAGATTCAAATTGCTCAAATTAGAGCATTAGGACCTTTGTCCCTCCAAACTGACTCAAAAAACACTTCTAACCCCACTTTGATAGCAAAAATCTCAGCAAGAATAGGAGAACAAGGTCCTAATGCTCTAGAAAAAGAAACTAGCTTGTTCTTTTTGGCATCTTTAAGAACACCAATACCACTTCTTCTCCAATCAAAGTTAACAGCCCCATCAACATTCATCTTAAAATAACCTGTAGGAGGAGGGCACCATTTTACTCGTGACGATCGAAAGTTAGAGGGGGACTTATGCAAATCCGCCAAAGTAAGATCTCCCACAAGGCTGTCCACTTGGATAGACACATCCTTGTTTTTAGCTAAAAACCATGAAACCACCCTATACCTCACCAAAAAAGTATATTAGCACTATCAAACTTGCCTTTCTCAAATACAATCTGCTAGGGGTATTATTGTAAGATGGATTCCTAAGAGTTGCAATTGGGAGACAGACAAGTTAGCTAAGGAAGGGATTGGTTGAAAGTTTTAAGCTTTTTTGATGTTCTGTTTCTATATTTTATTTCAGGATTTTTACTGTGTAAGCTGTAATCTTGTAATTTTGGTTGTTCAATAAAATGAGGTACTCTTTTCCTCATTCTTCTACTTGCCTCTTTCACAAGAGACAACTATGAGGGAGGTTTTTAACGAGACCTCCTATTCCTATATAAAAAAAGATTGATTTGGGTAAAGTTGGATAAATCGAAAAGCGGTATGCAAAAGGCCAAAAATCAACATGGATTAAGATCAGCCAAAAAGAAAAAAATGGTTTAGATTCCTTTGATTCTTCTTAGGATGCAGCTTTTAATTAAAAAGTAGGGATAAAATGGATTAATGAAGCCAAGGGCACCTAATTTGGGTTAAGGTGCTATTGTGTCGAGTTCATGTATCTTTTATAAGTTCACCTAATTAGGGAAGTTTGTGATATGTTGGGGATTTCTTTTTTAGGGGGGCAGAATTTACTGGAAGAGGAGATTTTGAAATTGGAGTTGAAAGGGTCTTCTAGGAGTTTGTGATAGTAGCTAGTGAGCTGAGAAGGGGTTTTAGTCTTTCTTTGTGTATGTCCCATTTTAATGTGATTTCTTGGAATGTTAGGGGTCTTGGGAAAAAAGAAAAAAATTCGAGCAGTGGCTAGACTTGTTAGCAATGTCAAACCGATCTTTTTGATGTTATAGGAAAATAAGCTGAGTTTCTGTAAAATCGGCTTATGGAGGAAGTTGGGGGGCAAATTCCTGAAAGGTAGAAGTTTCCAATTAGCTGATGGGTCTGCTGGTGGTTTAATTTGTTTGTGGAATGAAGATCTTTTTGAAGTTACCAGTGTATATAAGACCAGCAGATTCATTGCTGTCTCAGGGAAGTTCAAGGTGGCTAATTGTGATTGTGTTATTATTAATGTGTATGGTCCGTCTGTCGAGGCTGATAAGGAGGATTTTTTCATAGGATTGATGGATTTTGTGCTAGGTCTAAGCCTGCCTGTTTGCTTAGGGAGGATTTCAATGCCTATCTTGACCCGGAGGAGAAGATTGGAATGGCTCAGAATTGGCATTCAATTGATCTTTTTTCAAACTTTGTTCAAAGTCTGAATCTCTTAGACCTTCCGTTAGTGGGTGGGAAGTTTACTTGGTGCAATAATAGGGAAGGTGCCACTTGGATAAGGTTAGATCGGTTTTTATTAAGTGGTAGCTTCCTGCAGTGTTTTCCAAAAGTTGTCCAAAAAATGCTACCAAAGTCTTTATTGGATCATAATCCAGTGCTACTAGAAGAAGATTTTGAGAACTGGGGCCCTAAACCCTTTCGGTTTTTTAATTACCTTTTAGAGGAAGAAGGGTTTGATGGGGTGGTCCAGAATTCTGTTAACATGACCAATGGTCGAAGGGGTCTGTTTAGCATTCTGCAAGGTACTAAACAAGTGATTAAACAGTGGTTCAACAAAAATCGTTTGGGGATTTCTGATCAAATTTCAGCCTTGGAAACTAGGATCAATGCCTTGGAATTGAAGTCTCAAGGTGGGGGGTTTACTCCACGAGATAGGGATCAGCTTCTGCTGATGAGGTCTGATCTGTGGATATTGCAAAGGAAGGAGGAGAGTATTTGGCTGCAGAAATCTAGAATGAAGTGGATTAAGGATGGGGACTGGAACACGAGGTTCTTCCATTTATGTGCTTCTAATAGAAATAGAGTTAACGCAATTTCGGCCTTGAAAGTGGATGGTGTGTTAATTGCTGATCCGAATCAGATTAGAG
The DNA here is from genome assembly GCF_006381635.1 of Hibiscus syriacus. Taxonomy (NCBI): domain Eukaryota; kingdom Viridiplantae; phylum Streptophyta; class Magnoliopsida; order Malvales; family Malvaceae; genus Hibiscus; species Hibiscus syriacus. Next base: position 116,253 of record NW_024062029.1, on the reverse strand, counting down.
CTGCTGTTAAGGATTTTTTCAAAGTAAATTACAATGCTAAGTCTACTTTAGAGGTGGATGATATCAACCTGAATTTTGCTAAATTGTCTTCCGAGCAAAAAGAGGGTCTTGAGGTTGAATTCTCAGAACAAGAAGTGTGGGATGCGATTTTTTACTCAGATAGTGCCAAGGCACCCGACCCAAATGGTTATACTATGGTTTTCTTTAAAAAAAAATTGGAATATCTTGAAGGATAAAATTATGAAATTTGTCCGTGATTTCCATAGTGGGAGGAAATGGGAACACGGGGTTAATCATTCCTTTATTACGTTAATCCCAAAGAAACTCAATCCTGAGGAAGTTGAAGATTTCAGACCTATAAGCCTTGTTGGTAGCTTATATAAAATTATTTCTAAGGTGCTGTCGAAACGGCTTGTTGCTATTATTAAAGATATAATTAGTCCCTCGCAGTTTGCCTTTATTCCGGGTAGGTAGTTGCTTGATTGTGCTCTTTTAGCTAATGAAGGCATTGATTATTGGAGGAAACAAGGGAGATTTGGAGTTGTTTTCAAAGTTGATTTCCGTAGGTCCTATGATTCTGTTGAATGGCCGATTATTTTCAAACTTCTAAAGGTTATGGGTTTTGGTGAAAAATGGATTTCATGGATGGAGTGTTGTGTCTCTTCAGCCTCAATCTCAGTATTAGTGAATGGGTCTCCAACTGAGGAATTTCAGATTACTAAAGGTTTGAGACAGGGTTGCAGTTTGTCCCCTTTATTGTTTAATATAGTTGGGGAACTTTTAAATCTAATGCTGAACAAGGCTATTGATCTGGGTCTTTTTGAAGGGTTCAGTATTGGCAGGTGCGGTAATTCTTTCCATCTGACTCACCTTCAGTTTGCAGATGATCTCATATTATTCTGCAAAGACTCTCCTACTCATATCCTTAATATTAAGAGAGTTTTGAGGGTTTTCAGTGTGTTGTCAGGGCTGCACTTAAATCTATCGAAGAGTACTTTGTATGACATTAATGTGGAAGAGGTCAGATTAATAGAATGGTCTAAGATGGCGGGCTGTGGAGTGGGATCTTTTCCTATGACTTATCTTGGTTTGCCGCTTGGTTCAAAGAAGAATTCAGAGGGTATGTGGGAACCAGTTGTTCAGAATTTTTACAAAAGATTAGCAGGCTGGAAAGCTAATTCTCTGTCGAAGGCTGGAAGATTAGTGCTGGTTAAGTATGTGTTATCCAGCTTGCCGATATTTTACCTCAATTTTTAAAATTCCAGTGAAGGTCATGCAGAAATTGAATTCTTTAATGGCGAATTTTATTTGGGGTGATGTTCCAGCTAAGAAAAGGGTTCACTGGGTGAACTGGAAAACTGTCTGTCAACCGTTTGAAGAAGGGGGCTTGGGAATTTTAGATCTGAGGTTGATCAATAGAGTTTTGCTTGGGAAATGGGTATGGAAATTTGCAAATGATAAAAATAGTCAGTGGAAAAAGATGATTTGCTGCAAGAGCAACGTTAGCAACTTGTCTCTTTCAATTAAGAAGGCTATTTCTCCGCACGATTCTTGGATTTGGAGAGCAATTCTAAACAATTATGTCAAAAACGATGAGATTGGGGAATGTTTGAGAGCTAATTCAAAGATTCACATAGGTAATGACAGATCGATTGTTTTTTGGCATGATGTGTGGATCAACGACTCAACCTTAAAATCTCAATTTCCAAGATTTTTTGCTTTATCGATTAATAAGTTTGGGATAGTAGCTGAGTTTGGTGGTTTTGTGCAGAATGTTTGGGCGTGGAACATCCAGTTAAGAAGGTATTTACTCGACTGGGAATTGGATCAGTGGATTGCATTAATGTCCTTGATTGAAAATGTATCTTTGTCAGATTCAGTGGATGATTTTCTTGGGTGGTCGGGGAAAGGTGATGACCTGTTTTCGGTCAAGTCATGTAGGAGGTCTTTATATAGCAGTTCAAAAGGTCCGTTCGAGTGGAATAAGTGGGTTTGGCCTGGTTTGGCTCCTCCTAAAGTGGAAACGTTTCTATGGCAGCTTTGTCATGGTAAAGTGGCAGTTAGAGAGGAGTTGAAGAAGAGAGGTATTCCTTTGGAAGACGGTCTTTGTCCACTGTGTCAATTGCATGAAGAATCTGTTGAACACCTTTTCTTCTCTTGTGTGGTTGCAGGGGAGTTATGGACCAAATTCCTTAAGTTATGGGAAATTTCTACTGCTCTACCTCAAGACCCCATTTCAATTCTGTGCTCTTGGTCGTTTCTAAGGAAGAATTCTAGCATTTGGAAGTTCATCCCGGGGGTTGTTTTATGGTCATTATGGAAGGATAGGAATTTGGTTGTTTTCGAAAATTGGAAGGTCGACACTTCGTCTTTGTTCTTCTTCGCCAGATTTAGCTTGGCTAAATGGTTTCTAGCTAAATATCCTTTGGTTCGTATCAATTCTGACACTTTAGTTGGGGATCCTACGCTTGCAGATAAGTTTCAGTATTCTCATGTCCATGAGAAGGCTATTTGTTGGACTCCACCGCCTATAGATATGTTCAAACTAAACGTTGATGGGTCGGTAAGAGGGGATAGGTTGCAAGGTGGTATAGGTGGGATTTTAAAAGATTCTACCCCTAATACCTTAGCCACTTTCTCAATTGCGGTAGGGCCTGGAACTCCTATTTTAGCAGATTTAAAGCTATTAAGGAAGGGATTGTGTTTTTCTTCTCATCGATCTGGGCTAACAAGGGAAGATTAATTATAGAAAGTGACTGTAAAACAGCAGTGGATTGGATTTTTAATCAGAACTTCGCACCAGCTTTTTTCAGTTTGATGGTGGAGGAAATTGGGGCATCTATTTCGGCTAAGGATATTGTTTTGAGATTGATTCCTAGGAGTTGCAATGTGGAAGCTGACAAGTTAGCTAAGGAGGGGATTGGTTGATTGCTTCAAGCATTTTGTGGGAATGTTTTGTGTTGTTTTCTGGCCGATCTGTTACAGGCCAGACACAGTTGAGGTCGTTGTAGAATTGTACATGGCTGTTTGACATGTTTGGGTAGTTTTTTGTTTTTGGTTTTTGGGAAAGTCCCTTGGCTGTATTTTATTATGGTTAATAAAATTTTTATGGCACTCTTTTCCCTCTTCCGCTGATTGATGAGCTTCTCTACAAGCTCATACAATCAAGAAGGGGTTTTTTAATGAGGCCTTCAATTCCTATAAAATAAAATAAGTGCTTTACTTTCCGTTTTTGCTCCCTATTTGGTTATTATTGAAAGTTTGCGGAGACTTTAATGAATAAAATTGTTATATTTTATTGCATAAAGAACTCAAAGTTTAAATTGAAAAACTTGCAACACAAACTAGGAAAATAGATACCTTATTTTAGTAAACTACTAAAAATGTCTTCTAAAAGATCTAACAAATATTTAGACACCCTCCCTCAAGTTGGTGCATATATATCAATCAGGCCCAACTTAGAATCATCAATTTCTCCATGTTCTACTAGGATTGATAACCTTCTCTAATTCTATGTGAGTATTCTAGAAAAGGAAAAGCGAGAATTTGAGAGCAGAGAAAAAGCAATTTCTCTGGTCGAAATATTACTGGAAAAAAAAAACCACCTGTTCTAATAGGTTGTGGATTACAAGTTAGAATCCTACTAGGTTTCTATTTTTCCTAACTTTTATCTCCTACAACTTTTCTCCTGCGAAGATAAAGCCTAATCATAAGATACAAATAAATTACAAATAAAATTGGACTTTTAAGACAAACCAAACTTCTAATCTTGGCAGCTTTCTACTGGATTTTAGCAAATATTTCAACAGTTATGTCTGAAATTTTATCTTTTCTTCTTGAAGGCTTTATGTTCAACCACAAGTAGCAGTGGCCAGTTGCTTCAGAAGGATGTTGCTAACAAGAGTTCCCCTTCTAGGGTGGCTTTTGTCTATGGTTTTATAGATCTTTTCAGTGGATTTGGAGAGTCATGGAATTGGCCTATGGACATGGACAAAAACATAGGTATAATTTCTGCTGTACAGTCGCTTGAATCAGATGGTCCAAACATCGGGTACGATGTTCAACAAAAGAAACTCAAGAAGAATCCTAAGCTGTTGGGAATGGAAGAAAAAAGGGAAGTTCTGTCACCTTTACCTGTTGCAAAATTGAATAACATTAAGGAAGACAGTGAAGATGACAGTAAAAGCACATCTACTGCTCATTCAAGCAATTTTTCGGCGGACATGGTCCGAAATGGCGAGGAGGTAAGCAATACTGAATTGTTATTTAATACTTTACTTTATTTTTACCTTTATCATTCTTATGTAACTTCTATTTCTGCTATCTAACATTTCTCTAGCAGAAAGTATTGCTAGACATTCTTAATGCTCACAAAAATAAGATTTCTTACAAATTATAGCTATATGCTGTAATTGAATTATATAGACACTTGTTAGGCATTCATGCTTTTTACTCCTGGTTTAGAATGTTTGCGTTTAATATGATTTCTGTAAAATTGTAGCTTATTAGAATACACCCCCTCAAATAAAATGATATAAACTCTCTTTTTTTCAATCTTTTTTGCCTCCTGTTATAAATTATAAAGGAAGAAAAATAAGCCTAAGCAATTTGAGTGAAGAGGGCATATTTTTTGTTTTAATTTAAAGGAATAAGTCATGGAGATGTGCAAGCCTTTTCCTCCTCTTTCTTAACACGCCTGGTTATGGTCATAAAATGCATTTGATGGTAGAATGGTCCATTATGTGTTGGAATGTTAGGGGTTTGGGTAGGAAGGTTAAAGCACGTGCTATTAGGAGATTTGTAGAGGAGAAAAAACCAACTATCTTATTTTTGCAAGAATCCAAATTGGAAACTGTTAGCACTATGTTAGGTAGGAAAATGGGAGGTAAAATCCTTAATGGTTTGGCAGTTGTGCCTGCTGTAGGTTCGGCTGGTGGTCTAATAACAATGTGGAATCAGAAGGTATTTGTGGTGAAGGAAAAGGTCATCCGAACTAGATTTGTGGCGTTAAAGGGTTGGTTGGATGGTATGCCAAACTATTGTTGTTTCATAAATGTCTATGGTCCAAGTGTGGAGGCTGATAAAGAGCCATTTTTCAGGGATTTATTTTCCTTTCTGGAACAGGTGGACTGTCCAGTGTGTTTAGGTGGGGATTTCAATGCCTTTTTGACGCAGGAAGAGAAAAGGGGTGGTGATGTGAATTTGATGTCGATGAATATTTTTCGAGATTTTGTCTCTAAGGCAAATCTAATTGATTTGCCTTTATTGGGAGGTCAGTTCACGTGGTGTAATAATAGGGAAGTTCCCACTTTTGAGAGATTGGATCGATTTTTAGTTGATCATAGTTTTTTCTCGCAATTCCCAAAGATCAACCAAAATCTGCAACCTAGGTCCATTTCTGATCATAATATTATTCTGCTGGAGAATAGGGAGTGCAATTGGGGGCCGAAACCGTTTAGACTGTTTAATTATATGTTGAAGGAGGAAAGGTTTAGTGAACTGTTGACAAAAGAACTGTTCAATCTGGGTACACAGGAAAACTCGATACCCATTTCCAAAATTCTTAACCGGGTGAAGGATGTCGCAAAAAATTGGGCTGGTAAGGGTTTTCTTCAATTACCAGGCCGAATCAGAACCTTGGAGTCTGTGATACAGGATATGGAAATGAAATTGCAACAAGGGTCTTCTTTGGTGTCAATGAATTCTATTGTGGAAGCAAAGAGAGAATTATGCGAGTTACAAAAGAAGGAAGAATCAATTTGGATGCAAAAGTCTAGATTGAAATGGAGATTGGAGGGGGATAAGAACACAAGGTTTTTCCATCATAGTGCAGCAATTAGAGGGAGGATAAACTACATAAAAGCTATCAAAGTTGATGGTGAAGTTATTGAAGACCCTAGGTCAGTTAAAGCATCTGTGGTGTAGTTTTTCAAGAGGTTGTATAATCAAACAAACACCCTGGAGGTAGAGGAATTAAATCTGGATTTTCTCAAGCTGTTCGAAGGTCAGTGTTTAGCTTTGGAGAAGCCTTTTTCTGAAGAGGAAGTTTGGGAAGCTATTGCTCATTCGGATATCAACAAAGCTCCGGGTCCGGATGGTCTGAACTTAGAGTTTTTTAAGAAGTTCTGGGCTAAATTGAAGGATGATATGATGAGGTTTTTTAGGGATTTCTATGTGGGGAAGGTATGGGAGCCGGAGGTGAACTTTTCCTTCATTTCTCTTATTCCAAAGAAGGCAAATCCGGAGGGGTTGGAAGAGTTTAGGCCAATTAGCCTAGTGGGAGGTCTTTATAAAGTCATCTCTAAGGTCTTAGCTAGAAGATTGAGTTTGTATCTCAATGATATTATAAGTCAGTCCCAATTTGCTTTTATTCCGGGGAGAAACATCTTGGATTGCTCTTTTATTGCAAATGAGAGTATTGATTTTTGGAGGAAGAGAGGGTTGAAGGGAGTAGTTTTCAAGGTGGATTTTATGAGAGCTTATGATTCGGTAGATTGGAAAATTTTGATTCAAATTATGAGCAAAATGGGGTTTGGTGAAAAGTGGAGGTCGTGGATGTTCCAGTGCATGTCAACTGTTGAGATTTCGGTTTTGTTAAATGGGTCTTCAACGGAGAAATTTCATATTTCCAGAGGTCTGAGACAGGGTTGTTCGCTTTCACCTATGCTTTTCAACTTGGCTATTGAGTTGCTGCATTTACTGTTAACTAAAGCAGTGGATATGGGATTGTTTTCGGGGTTTGATTTAGGACTGCAGGGCCGAGCATTCAAGCTGTCACACCTTCAATTTGCGGATGATCTTATAATTTTCAGTAAAGGTTCCATTCGTGAGTTGAGGAATATTAGAAGAGTGTTATTGATTTATGAACTTCTGGTGGGGCTGAAATTAAATCTAGGTAAAAGCAGGATTTTTGGAATCAATGTTGAAGAAGGGGAGCTAACTAATTGGGCTGAAGTTATTGGCTGCTCGGTTGGATATCTTCCATATGAATATTTAGGTCTGCCTCTGGGGTTCAAGAGGAATTCGGCTGCCATGTGGGATCCTATAGTGGCGAGATTTAATGCTAAATTGAGTGGTTGGATAGCTAATTCTCTGTCGATAGCGGGAAGAGTGGTTTTGGTCAAATCGGTGCTATGCTCTCTTCCGATCTATTTTCTGTCTATGTTCAGAATCCCAGCTGCTGTGATACTTAAACTTAACTCTATCATGGCTTCATTTCTGTGGGGGGATTCGTTTGACAAGAAAAAAATCCATTGAGTCAACTGGAAGTCGGTCTCTAAACCAAGAAATCTGGGGGGTCTAGGGGTCCCTAATCTAGCACTTTTGAACCGAGCTTTACTAGGAAAATGGGTTTGGAAGTTTTCTTTTGATAAGAAATCTTGGTGGAAGAAAGTGATTTGTGCCGCCTACAATTTGGATCCGAAGTCCATTATTTTGGAGAATGCGGTGCCAGCTCGTGCATCGTGGATTTGGAAAGGTGTGGTGAAAAACTTCTTCAACAGTGATGATTTTGGAGAGTGTCTTAAAAGGAATATGCGTTTGAAGGCGGGGAAAGGGGAAGATGTGCAGTTTTGGAATGATGTATGGTTGGGTGATGTTCCCCTGAAATTGTTGTTTCCTAGACTTTATGTTCTATCAATTAATAAATCGGGTAAAGTGAAGGAGTTTAGGGTAAATAATGCTTCGGATTGGGTGTGGGACATCCAAATGAGAAGGAATTTGGCTGATTGGGAAGTAGAACAGTGGATGCAGTTGATTTCTATGTTGAATAATACCTCTCCTTTTCCTACTGAAGATGATTGTTGGATTTGGTTAGGGAATGGTGAAGGAAATTTTACAGCTAAATCTTGTATAAACGCTTTTTATGAACGTGGTTCTGAGCAAAATCAAGTGAATTGGGATAAGAATATTTGGTCTGGTTTAGCTCCTCCAAGGGTGGAATTGTTTGTTTGGCAACTAGTGCAACATAGAGTACCGGTTAAAGAGGAGTTAGCAAAGAGAGGTGTTGCAGAGATTGTTGACCAACGTTGTGTTTTGTGTGGTAGGGAGGTGGAATCAGTTTCCCATCTGTTTCTGCATTGCAGGGTTGTGTGGGGTCTGTGGTCCTCCTTCTTGAAAATGTGGAATGTGTCATTGGTGACTCCAAAGTGTACCATGGAATTTCTAATTTTGTGGGATGATTTTATGACTAACTCTTTGATTTGGAAATTCATTCCTAGGGCAGTGATGTGGTCAGTATGGAAGTGTAGAAATGAGATTATCTTTCAGAAAGGAAAGCTGGATTTGGTCAGATTATCTTTCATTGTTAGATTTAGAGTGGCTTCCTGGTTTAGTGCCCGTTTCAAGGATGTGGGTATTCCTCTAGATTCTCTAGTAGGTGATTTGAAAATTGCTGATTCGATTGGTAGATCAGGAAAGGATTGCTCTCAACCTGCTTGCTGGGTTCCTCCACCGGAGGGGTTTCTAAAGTTAAATGTTGATGGAGCGATGGTTTCGGGTTGGGAAAAAGGAGGTATTGGTGGTCTGTTTCGAGATAGCAGAGGTCTATTACTTCAGTGGTTTTCTGAAGCAGTAGGGGGAGGTCCTCCTATCTTGGCAGAGTTGTTGGCTATCAAAAGAGGGATTTGTCTTATGGAGGAGTTGGATTTTGTCGCAAATCAGAGAGTTATCTTGGAATCAGACTCATCTAACGCTCTGAAGTGGATCCAGAATCCGGGTTTAAGCCCTCCTTTGCATCTATCCTTGGTGAAGGATATAGTTTCGCTTTTGATTGGAAAGGATATTATTTTTAGGCATATTTCAAGGGCGGCAAACTGGGAAGCTGATAAACTTGCTAAAGATGGGATAGGGTGATTTTGGTTATTGTTGTGTTGTTTAACAGGAATTGTACCTCCCTGTTTGTTGGATGTTTTCTGTTAAGTTTTATGTTCTTCTGTTGGAAGTGTAGGAGTTTAGGAGTTTGTTCAATCTTGTAATCTGGTTCTTGTGAATAAAAGTTTTCTTGGCTCTCCTTTCCTCCTTCGTTGTTCCTTCATGTTACTCTCATAACATGGAGGGATTGAAGGAGGATTTTAATGAGGCCTCTTTCTATCAAAAAAAAAAAAACTCATGCAGAAATTTTCTTTTTGTCCTGCAAATGTTTTCTTGTTTCAGAATGTCAAAATTATTATAATCATGATAATGGCCCATATTCTGAATATATCCTCATCCTTTTCCATAGCCTGGGTGTTGTCATCACCCACCTTATTGTGTGTGCTGCATGAAACTCTTTCATGAGAATAAGAGAAGCTAAAATTACGTGTGGAACAAATATGATGAGGAAGTAATATCCAGGAAAAGAAACTTATATCAAGTAACTAGAGAGATGCTTCAAAATGTACAAGTTGAGTGTGGATATGAGTGATGTTATTGGCTTCATAAGATTGTTTTAACTTTTCAATTCCCTTCTTTAATAAGATCATTTTGCAGAATCTCTCTATTCTTGTTATTCTCATGCAAGTTAGTGGATAAACTTTTTGTGACAAGAAGGATTAAAACCAAGCTGGCTGTAACAATGCCATCATTTCTATTTGAATGTAAAGTTAATTTGAACCTGGTTTTTTTTATAAGAAAGTAGGCCTCGTTAAAAACCCCCTTCATGATTAATGGAACACCAAAAGTTGCTCCTTAATCAGCGGAAGGAGGAAAAGAGTGCCTCAGAATTCATTAATAACCGAAAGATACATAATGTTTAAAAACAAACATAAACACCCCCTTACAATAACCAACCCAAAGCACTAATAAGCAACCTAAACAAAACAATGAAACTAGCCAACACCAACCTTAGCTAAGCTATCAGCCTCAATATTGGCTGTCCTAGCAACCCATCTAATAACACCCTCTAAATCTCTTAACCCAGCAGCAATGTCCTTCACTAAATCAATATAGACATAACGACAACGATCAGAATTCTTAACCCAATCCACTGTTAGTTTACTATCACTTTCAACAATAAAACATTCCTTGAACCACTGTTGGATAGAATCAAAGAAAATTAAGTCCTTCTTAATGGCCTTAAGCTCCATCAAAGAAGGAAGACCTAGGCCAGCAACCTCTTGGAAATAACCCACCACCGAGCCATCCTCAACTCTAAGTAAGCCACCTACACCACTTTTCCTCTAATCTCCACTCACAGCTGCATCCATATTCAGTTTTATAAAGCCCTTTGGAGGAAGAGACCAAGGCACAATTTTATTGATTGAATTCCTGGAAGGAGAGTAAAAATCCCCAAGAGAGGGATCACTGATGAGAGTCCTTTGAAATAGACACATCCTTGAACTTAGCTAAGAACCAAGAAGCGAGCCTAACTCTTGTCATAAAGAATAGATCAATCTAATCTAACATTCCCCCTTCAAACACAATGTCATTTCTAAATTTCCAAATAGTCGAAAGAAGCACTCCCGGAATGAAAAACCAAATAGAAGAATAAGGCACCATATCTTCCCAAGCTAAAATAAAGCTTTGAGCATTGCCCTGTAAAACCGAACTAACTTTCCAAATTTTCAGAAACTTATTCCATAGGGACCACGCCACGAAGCAAGTGAAAAATAAATGTGATGAAGATTCAATCTCCCTTTTACAGAAAGGACATGCAACGTCTACAATATCCAAAACACCTCTCCTCTGTAATTCTGATTTTAATGCCAATCTCTGATACACCACCTGCCACATAAAGATCTCCACTCTAGGAGGTACCAAACCCCTCCAAATGTTTTTCATCTAAAACGTCTTAGCTATCGAAACAAAGTAGCATAACTTCACACAAGAGTTTACAGAATAAATACCTTCCCCATTCCCTCTCCAGATCAGACCATCTGTCAACTCTTGGGAAAGACTAATTTGAACCTGGTTAATCTAAAAATAGATAATTGTGATCTTGTAAAGGCAAAATATGAAGGTTGATTGGCCTATTTTGTTTAAAGTTAAGAAGAAGATGGGCTTTGGTTCTAGATGAAGTGGTTGGATAAGGAAATGTGTAACTACAACCTCTGTGTCAGTATTGGTCAATGAGGTTCCTTGTGAAGAATTCCCAATGGCAAAGGGTCTTCGTCAGGGTTGTTCTCTGTCTCCACTGTTGTTCAATTTAGTAGGGGAACTTCTCAATTTATTACTTCTAAAGGCAGTTTCTGAGGGGTTGTTTTCTGGATTGGTAATAGGTAGGGAGGAGGGGTCTATGAACTTAACTCATTTGCAATTTGCATGACCTCGTAATCTTTTGTGGTGCTTCGAAGATGCATATTTTGAATGTCAAGAGGGTTCTTAGAGTGTTTGAAGTTATTTCTGGACTTCAATTGAATCTAAAGAAATGCAAATTGTTTGGAATTAATTCGATTCAACAGGAGGTTAAGGACTGGGCAAGGACTATTGGTTGTTCAGCTGAGTGCTTTCCTTCAGAATACCTAGGACTCCCTCTTGGCGCTAATAGGAATTCATCTGCTCTTTGGGATCCAGTGGTTCAGAATTTTTACAATAAACTTGCTGGTTGGAAGGCTTCTACTCCTTCATTAGCAAGGAGATTGGTATTGGTTAAGTCGGTCCTATGCTCGCTTTCTACTTATTTTTTGTCTTTGTTTAAGATTCCAGCCTCGGTTAACAAAATCCTAAATTCAATTATGTCTAAGTTCTTATGGGGAGGGGACAATGGTAAAAACAAGATACATTGGGTTAATTGGTCCACTGTATGTAAACCAAAGAATGAGGGAGGCCTGGGTGTGTTTAATCTTAACAATATGAATAGAGCTCTATTAGGGAAATGGTCTTGGAGGTTTGCTAATGACAGAAACTCTGTTTGGAGGAAAATTATTTGCAGCAAATACAATATTGATTCATCCTTATTATTGTTTGACAGCAAGGTTCCAGCTCAAGCTTCTTGGATTTGGAGATCGGTGGTGAATAACCATTTCAAAGATGACCCTTTTGGTTCTAAGTTTTGAAGCATGTGTAGTTTTCAAGCTGGTGATGGAAAGTTCATTCAATTCTGGCAAGATCTTTGGGCTATGGATTATCCGCTTTTGGTCATTTTTCCTAGCCTGTTTTCTATTTCATCAAACAAGAGTGGCAAATTATGTGAGTTTGGTGAATATCGATCTATGGGTTGGATTTGGGATGTTCAATTGAGAAGAAATTTAAATGATTGGGAATTTGAACAATGGTCTAATTTGATGGTTATCATTTCGAATTTCTCCCTTTCTAAAGATTCCTTATGGAAAGGCAATGGGGATGGTGTATATTCTGTTAGCTCTTTTGTTAAGTTGTGTTCTTCAGGTTCGGAGGAGGTTCTTTTTTGGAAAAATATAATTTGGAGGGGTTTGCTGCCTCCAAGAGTGGAGTCCTTTGTGTGGCAAGTTGTTCTTCAGAAGCTGACAGTAAAGACTGAACTGGTTAAAAGAGGGGTTCAGGGTATTGAAGATGTTTTATGTCCTCTTTGCAAGTTGGTGGAGGAGTCTTCTTCACATTTATTTTTTACTTGTTCTGTTGTGTGGTCTTTATGGAATAAATTTATGAAGTTTTGGAGGCTCAACTCTATTTTTCATGCAAATGCCAAGAGTTTTCTCCTAGCCTGGGAAGATTTGAAGATCAATTCTACTATCTGGCCATTTATTCCAGGGGTTGTTCTCTGGACCATTTGGAAAGTCGGGAATAATATTGTGTTCGAATGGGGGAAGTTAGACCAGATCGAATTATTTTTCTTAGCAAGGTTTAGGCTTGCTTCTTGGTTCTCAGCCAAGTATAAAGATATTTCTATTCCTAAGGATTCTCTTATCTCTGATCCTTCCCTAGGGGATTCTTGTTCCTCCTCCAATAAAGCGATTGTATCTAAGATTCCTTAGTCTCCTCCTCCTAAGGGCTTCATTAAATTGAATGTAGATGCTGCTTCACTTTGAAATTGTGAAAATAAAATAATTTTAGGAGCAACTTAAATTTGTCAAAGAAATTCAAAATTGACAATTGACAATCGACAAAATTAAAGAGTGGATGAACAGCTTCCTCAATTTTTGAAAGAATCAAACTTTTGTTGTTTCAAATTGTTCTTATTTCATGGTTTAGTTCTTTATTGAATATTACATAAGCGTTAGATGATTTTTTTAGGAGATTGTTCATGAGGAAGAGGAAGAGGAGGATCTGGATTTGGATCTTGAAAGTGAGCCTTGGCAGTCGGTGTCTTCTGGATCTATAGGTTATAATCAAGCATCAGAAACCACTGAAAAAGATCTAATGATGGTAAATTTCTCAATTTTGTTTTTCAATGTGTAAAAAGTAATTTGATTTAAGGGCTACTTAACTTTGTCTAATAAATCTTTATTACAAGAACAGGTTCATCTGCTTCGCCTTGCTTGTGCCTCTAAAGGACCGTTAACTGATGCACTGCCGCAGATTGTAACAGAGCTGTATAACTTAGGTGTATGTGACTAATAACAATCTGCTTGTTGGAAAAAAGAAAAAAAAAAGTATGATTGTGTTTAGATTTAAGAGGTTTGAATTCCTTTTGCTTGATTAAATGTTGATTCTCTGATGATTTTGAGTACAGATGTTTTCAGAATGGGTGAAGGATTTAGCTCTTAAACGATCTTTGATGTTCAATAATACCTTTGATCATGCTTTCCATCAGCATATGGTTATCACTTTTTGCCCCATTTTTCTTTCATGCCGTCCTTTTTTAGTTTTGAATCCCTAATTCTGATAAGCATTATAATTTTTGTACATTTATTTAGGTTTCATCCAAAGTTTCTGAATTTTGGAAACCTGCTTCTGATTTGAGTGGGCCTAGTGCATCTCTCCCAAGCTCTCGCTATTTGAGTGACTTTGAGGAGCTACAGTCCCTTGGTATTACAGTTCTTCCAATATTTTGTATTCATATGCATCTATTTCTCCAGTTGAAAAGTAAATCGGTGATTCTGGTTTGATCTTAGAACTTAACCGATGATGTTTTTCATTTGATATTGGATAGTTGATCAGGCTAAAATTCTCATGTTTCATGTGATGAAAGTTCTTGAAGTTTTGACATTGACTTGCATAGGAATAGTAGTAATGTTGTATTCGTACGCTTCCAGAAACAATGGACGTACTTGCTTAGTCTCTTTAGAATTCATGATATCTATTGTTCTATTATTTGTTCTATTAATTGTTCCATCTATCATTCTTTCCTTTCTTTTCCTTTTTTTGGGTATAGCATCTTGAACCGAGGATCCATACCAAAAATATATTCGCCAGACCACCTTAGTTAAGCCAAAGAGGCAGTCAAGTTTGCTTTGTGATTCAATATATCATGCACTCCTTTTAGTTGTACCAACCCACTTATAATGCTTATTTTGGTGGCTTCTTTGTGTTTTTTATTTTCCCCATAAAGCTGTAGATAAATTCCATTCACAAAATTGTATTAATTTCTTCAAACTATAGGACTACTTAGACTTCTTTCTTGTGATGATAATAGGCCATGGTGGTTTTGGGCATGTCTTGTTGTGCAAAAACAAGCTAGACGGGAGACAGTATGCGGTAAAGAAAATTCTCCTTAAGGACAAAAACCTGCCTCTTAATGATAGAATATTGAGGTAACTTAATTTCTTGTATTATCTATCCAAATAGAAATTCACAGTTATTTACTTATAATGATGCCTGGTGTTGTAATTATCACTTATTAAATGGCCTTTACCTAATTTATGCTAGTATTTATATTTGCAGCAAACTAATTTATGCTTTGTCTGTTGGATTTTTCTTCTTTGCTTGCACTTTACCTAATTCAGTTGGAGCCTCACCTTAGGTTTACTGTTGAGCCTGTTTCTCTAACATTGTTTTGATGCTCAATATAAAGATTCTCATTCAGGTGTATAATATGGATGTCTGCAAAGTTGGTGTAATTTGGTGCATAGGAGTCATCAGCTTTGCTAGCTTCTGCATATGTTGTAAGTTTCAGATTTAGGGACTGTAGGTTATGCAATAGATAAGTTAGTATTTTAATATAACACTAACTCTTAGAAAGTTAGATAGATAAGGATAACTACTAAGTTGTTTACTTCTAATAGAAAACTTACTCTTCACAATATATAATAAAAAGAGTTCATTTTCTTCTCCACTATGTTGTTTACTCTTTATCAACATGGTATCAACTAGGTGACCGATCCTTCACCTAAATCTAGCCGATTTTTTTTCTTTTTCTTCTTTTACCCTAAATCTAGCCGTCGATTATGAATTCCACTTCTTCATCAGAGGTCACTTCGGAAATCCTCATTAATTAACCCCATTCTGATGTTTCTTCAGCCTCTATCACCTGTCACCGATTGAATGGTGATAATTATATCCCTCACTCTCAAACTACTACTCGGCCAAAGAAGGGGAGACCTTGGTGTGACTATTGTAAGAAGGTTGGCCATCTGCGGGATTTCTATTGGAAATTACATGGCAAGCCTACTAATTGGAAGTCTTCAAAACAACATCAACAACGTGATACTCAAGAAAATTGTGCTGTGAATACTGATTTACAAGGAAGTTCGTTTACTAAAAAACAAATAGAAGAGTTGCAGCAGTTTTTTAGTCAGTTAAACACTCATTCCCAATTAGTACCTGCAGGTAGAATTTCTTCTGCTTCTTTGGCTAATACATCCACCACTCCTACTTGGGTTGTGGATTCTGGTGCAAGTGATCATATGACAGGTGATCTTCGGCCCTTTCACACTTTTCATGCCGACTCTTCTATCTCTCATATTCGAACAGTTGATAGTTCTCTATCCGGTGTTGCTGGTCATGGGTCTATTCGAATAAATCAAGACATTTTGTTATCTCATGTTCTTTGTGTTCCCAATCTTACTTGCAATCTTATCTCCATTAGCAAGTTGTCTGTCGATTTATGCTGTATCATGAAATTTAACTCTGATTTTTGTGAATTTCAGGATTCTAGCTCGGGCAAAGTGATTGGCAGTGCTAGGCTTTGTGGGGGTCTTTACCTACTTCAAGCAATTTTATTTTCCCACCCATCTACTTCCTACCATTCACAATAATTTCCTTTACTTGAACCTTCTATCGATGTTATGTTATTGCATTTTCGTTAAGGACATCCCAATTTCTTTTATCTTGCAAAATTGTTTCCACATTTGTTTTTCAATAAGAGTCCAAAATCTTTTTCTTGTGATATTTGTCCACTTGCTAAACAAACTAGGAGTGTTTATCTACCTTCTCCATATAAACCGTCCAAACCATTTACTATGATCCATAGTGATATTTGGAGACCATCTCGGGTCGCATCTTTACATGGGTTTCGGTGGTTTATTTCACTTATTGATGATCACACTCGTACTACCTGGACCTTTCTCATGAAAACCAAATCTGAAGCTTGTGAAATATTTAAACGGTTCCATAAGATGGTTGAAACCCAATTTCAGTGTTCAATCCAAATGTTTCATTCTGACAATGATAGTGAGGATTTTGCCAATGTTTTGGGTTCTTTCTTTCAGGAAACCGGGATTATTCATCTTACTTCGTGTGTCAATTCTCCTCAACAAAATGGGATTGCTGAGGTAAAAAACAAGCATCTTCTTGAGGTTACTCGGTCTCTACTTTTTTCCACAAATGTTCCTAACTATTTTTGGGGGGAAGCCCTTTTAACTGTCACTTATTTGATTAATCGTCTCCCTAGTAAACCGTTACAATTTAAGTGTCCGAGAGATGTTTTTCTTCAGTTTTTTTCCCAATTTTAAATCGATGACTTCATTGTTACCCCTTAGAGTTTTTGGTTGTACTGTGTTCGTTCATAACAATGTTCCTTTCAGGTCCAAATTAGATCCTCGAGCATTTCGGTGTGTGTTTCTGGGTTATTCATTGACTCAAAAGGGTTTTCGGTGTTATTATCCTCGTACAAAGAAATTCTTTATTACTATGGACGTTACTTTCTTTGAAAAAATATTTTTTTCCTTAAAACTGCTATTCAGGGGGAGTCATATAATGAATATCAGTTTATTGACTCACAACAATTGTCACTTGATTTGCAGCCAGCTCTTTTTGATCAACCAGCACCGTGTCAAACTAGTCGAATAAGCCTACAAAATCGCTACAGCTAGACCAAACAACACTACCGAACCCAGAAAACGTTTCCTTGCCAAACCAGTCCACCGAAACACATTTACCTCGGCATGATCAACATATCACTTCGCCTCAAATACCTCAATCCGAGTTGCAGATTTACAAGAGACGAGAAAAACCAATTTCTAAATTAATCCCTGAACCTAATCCCGAGTCTCCCACACAGCATGGACACTGTCATGAACCGGAACCGAACGAGAATCCTTTGGAGAATGAAGAAGGTAATCAGAGTTCTTCCACTGAATTAAATGTTTTAATTGATGATAATGACTTGCCGATTGCTCAAAGGAAAGGAGTAAGAAAATGCAGAAATTATCCAATTGAGATATTTGTTGCATATGGAAAGCTAACACCTTGTTTTAAGAACTTTACAGCAAGTGTAGATAGCATTACTGTTCCAGATACGGTGGAAGAAGCATTGAAAGATCCCAAGTGGAAAAAGGCAGTAGAAGAGGAATTAAAAGTACGGGAAAACAACAATACTTGGATTATAGTTGATCTTCCGAAAGATAAAAAACCAGTCGGCTGCAAATGGGTATTCACGGTAAAATACAAAGCTGATGGTAGAATTAAAAGATATAAGGCAAGATTAGTGGAGAAATGATTCACTCAATCTTTTGGAGTTGATTATCATGAAACGTTTGCTCCGGTAGCAAAACTAAACACTGTGAGAGTGTTACTGTTATTAGCAGTTAATGAAAATTGGGTGCTTCATCAATTAGACATAAAAAACACATTTTTAAACGGAAACTTGGAAGAGGAAGTATATATGCGAATTCCACCGGGTGTGAAGAGTAATACAGGAAAAGCATGTAGATTACTAAAGTCCTTGTATGGACTTAAGCAATCTCCAAGAGCCTGGTTTGATAGATTTACAAAGGTGATTATTCATGATGGTTACAAGCAATGTCAATCAGATCACACTTTATTTGTCAAAACATCTTCAAACAACAAAAAGGCAATTTTGATTGTCTATGTGGATGATATCATTCTAACAGGTGATGATTGTATGGAGATAGAAAGATTGAAAAAGCTACTGTCGAAGGGGTTCGAAACTAAAGACTTGGGAACTTTACGGTATTTTTTAGGCATGGAAGTTGCAAGGTCAAAAGAAGGAATAATGATCAAGCAAAGGAAATATATCCTTGATCTACTATCAGAAACTAGAATGAAGGGATGTAAGCCGGCTGAAACACCCATGGAAGCAAATCTGAAGCTAAGGAGAGAAGAATTGGAAGTCCTGTGAACAAAGAACAGTATCAAAGGCTAGTATGTAAACTAATTTATTTATCACTTACTAGACCTGATATTGCGTTCCCTGTCAGTATATTGAGTCAATATATGAATGGTCTAAGAGAAGAACATTTAGAGGCTGTGAATAGAATTCTAAGATACTTGAAAATGACACCAGGACATGGATTAATTTTTAGAAAGAGTGATGATAGAACAGTAAGAATTTTTTCGGATTCAAGTTGGGCAGGTGAATTAACGGATAGAAGATCTACAACTGGTTATTGTTCATTTGTTTGGGGAAATCTGGTTACTTGGAGAAGCAAAAAAGTGTAGAAGCAGAATTTAGAGCAATGACACTTGGAATTTGCGAAGGAATTTGGCTTCAAAGAATGTTAACTGAGCTGGGGTTATGTGCCAACAAATGGTTTGAACTTCAAAGTGACAGTAAATCTGCAATAAGTATTGCAAAGAATCCAGTTCATCATGACCGAACGAAGCATGTGGAGATTGACAGACATTTCATCTCTGAAAAGGTGAATGGTGGAACGGTGAAGCTTAATTATGTTTCAACGAAGAATCAGTTAGCAGATATTCTCACCAAAGCACTTCCAAGAATTACCTTTGATGAGATTATATCCAAGTTGGGTCTTTTCAACATTTACTCCCCAACTTGAGGGGGAGTGTAGGTTATGCAATAGATAAGTTAGTATTTTAATATAACACTAACTCTTAGAAAGTTAGATAGATAAGGATAACTACTAAGTAGTTTACTTCTAATAGAAAACTTACTCCTAACTTTTCCTATAAAAAGATGTATTTTCACCATTCACAATATATAATAAAAAGAGTTCCTTTTCTTCTCCACTATGTTGTTTACTCTTTATCAACAGGGACTTCTAAGCTGTGTTGCATTTATTTTGAAGTTTTAATCAGAGACAATCGTTTGTCTCCTTGGTTTATCCTTTCTCTCTCTTCTTTCTCAAAATGTATGTTGTATATTTCTAACTCTTTCTTTGTTGGCCGTCTTGTTTTGGGTTATGATCCTGTCTTGTTGATGTTCTATTCCAATCTTATTTTTTTTATAGGAATGGAAGGCCTCGTTAAAAACCCCCTTCTTGATTAAAGGAGTTTAGAAGTAAACTCCTTAATCAGCGGAAGGAGGAAAATAGCACCTTAGTAATTTTTATTAATAATAAAAAGTTACACAAGATTTAACCACTACTATGAATTACATCACATAAAACTTAAGAACATTAATCACAAAAAAGCCTTCTCGCTGGACCGGAAAATCCACTAATAGAACCTTTCAATCAACCAATCCCTTTCTTTGCTAAGCTGTCTGCCTCCCCATTGCTCGCCCTTGGAATCCACCTTACTGAATGAACCTTACCAATGATAAGAGTCGAATTCTAAAAGACTATGGACGAGTAGAAAGCTGGAGCCATAGTCGGGGATTGAATTCAATCCACTGCCGATTGACAATCACTCTCAACAATCAGCCTCCCTACAGAAACCCAACGTGAAGATAAAAATAATTCAATGCCTCTTTTTATAGCCTTTAATTCAGTTAATGGAGGAGTTCCTTGGCCTACATTCTCTGAGAAAGTCAAAAGGGTGGAACCCTCCCAATCTCTCAAAATACCTCCGATACCTCCACCCGAGCCATCAAACTTAGCAGCTCCAACGACAAACATGACAATCTTTATCTTTGGATAGAGAAAACCCATCTGCGAGGGAAGGATTACCAATAAGTAAATCCTCCTGATCCTGAATGAGAACCATTGGAAACTTGGCTAAAAACCATTTTGCGAGCCTGAACCTAACAGTAAAGAACAAAGACTGTCTGTCGATTTCCCCCTCAACTCACCCCATGAACTAAACAGAGCAGGAGGGTCTTGAGGAAGAACAAACGAAAGATCCCAAAAGCTAGCTACTTTATTCCACAATTCCCAAACAACAAAGCAAGATATGAATAAATGTTGAATTGTTTCCTCTTGATTCTTACAAAAAGGACATAGAATATCTTCCCCTAATGATACACCTCTCTTAACCAACTTAGCCTTGACTGCCAGTTTCTGATGAGCGAGCTGCCAAAGGAAAGCTTCCACTCTAGGTGGAGCAAAACCCATCCAGATTCCTTTTAGCCATAAATCACTACTCCCGACCCTAGTACCAAGAGAATTTCTGCAGGATTTGACCGAAAACATA
This sequence comes from Hibiscus syriacus, assembly GCF_006381635.1. Taxonomy (NCBI): domain Eukaryota; kingdom Viridiplantae; phylum Streptophyta; class Magnoliopsida; order Malvales; family Malvaceae; genus Hibiscus; species Hibiscus syriacus. Next base: position 95,703 of record NW_024062029.1, on the reverse strand, counting down.
CCATCTCCACTAGCCGACCAAGATAGGGAATCTTCCACCAACTCTGACAGTTGGATATCCTTCAGTTTTGTCATCAAAGCTAACCACTGATCCAATTCCCAATCACTCAGGTTCCTTCTCGTTTGAACATTCCACTCCCAACCACTCAACCCAAAGTTGCCAAACTCTGCAACCATCCCCCCTTTATTAATGGAAAGCACGTAGATTCTCGGAAATATGATTTTTAGAGGAACCTCATCTGCCCATACATCATTCCAAAAGGAAATTGATTTCCCATTTCCTACTTGCAACTTCAAATTCGATCTAAGAAGATCCCCAACCGAATCATTCTTTAAGAAATTATTTGCAATGCCTCTCAAGATCCAAGAAGATTGGGGAGAAGTAACCTTTCCAATAGACATAGAATTATAACAAACCTTTTGCTTGCTACACAACACAGATTTCCATAGAGAATTTTTATCATTGGCAAATTTCCACACCCACTTACCTAAAAGAGCCCGATTAGTGAGATTCAAATCTAGAACTCCTAGACCACCGCAGTTCAATGGCCTGCAGACCATATTCTAGTTCACCCAGTGAATCCTTCGCTTATCCTCCTTATCACCCCACAAAAAGTTAGCCAATAAAGAATTAAGCTTCTTACCAGTTTTGCTAGGCATTTTAAAAAGAGATAAAAAGAAAATAGGTAAAGATGTAAGCACCGACTTCAATAGAACAGTCCTACCAGCCAAAGACAGACAGGAAGCTTTCCACCCTGTGAGTTTGGAACTAAAATTCCTAAAAACAGGTTCCCATAAAGCCTCTGAGTTTTTCTTGGCACCCAGGGGAAGACCCAAGTATTCTGTTGGTAAAGACCTAACTGAACAGCCCACTTGCTCTGCCCAATCTGATAAAACTTCATCTTCTAAATTGATTCCAAACAGCTTACTCTTCGCTAAATTGAGGTGCAAACCTGCCATAATGCTAAAAATCCTCAACACCCTTTTAACATTCTTGATTTGATTAATAGAGGCATGGCAAAAGATGATTAGATCATCGGCGAACTGAAGATGAGACAACTTAGTAGAATTTTCAGATTTCCCAATGACAACCGTGAAATAAACCCATTTCAACTGATTTAGAAAGCATCAAGTGTAGAATTTCGCCTACAATATTAAACAGTAATGGAGAGAGATTGCAGTTTTGTCTTAGCCCTTTATCCATAGAAAACTCCTCAGAAGGAGACCCATTAACCAGTACCGAAATTGAGGCTGTAGACAGACATTGGGAAATCCACGAGGACCATCTCTTACCAAACCCCATTTATGACATTGCTCTAAATAAAATTGGCCATTCCACATAGTCATGCTCTACGAAAATCAACTTTGAAAACAACCCCTTGCAACCCTTGTTTTCTCCAATAATTGATTCCTTCATTCGCGATGAAGGAGCAATCCAATAACTCTCCCCGGAATAAAAGCAAATTGAGATTGACTGATGATATCCCCAACACAGCAACTCAGCCTCTTAGATAACACTTTTGATAGAATCTTGTATAGGCTACCTACAAGGCTGATTGGTATGAAATCCTCCACACTTTTCGGATTCAACTTCTTCGAAATAAGCGTAATAAACGCATGATTAACCCCATGTTCCCATTTTCTACCAGAGTAAAAATCCTGGAAAAACATCATTACATGCTCCTTTAAACTAGGCCAACATCTCTTGAAAAAACCCATGGTGAAGCCATCGGGGCCTGGTGCTTTAGAACTGTCCGATGAAGCTATCGCTTGCCATATTTCTTGTTCTGAAAACTGCTCCTCAAGTTTTGAAGATTGGTCCCCTGTTAACTTAGCACAATCCAGAGATAAGTCCTCTACTTCCAATGTTGTCTTAGAACTGTAGGATTCCTTAAAATAATCCGCAATATGAAACTTAATTGATTGCGGATCTGATACTTCAGAGCCATTAATCTTCAAGCTAGAAATTTCATTCCTCCTACTTCTGTTCAGTGCCGACAGATGAAAGAATCTTGTATTTCTGTCCCCATCTTTAATCCATCTCACCCTAGATTTCTGAAACCAGATGCTTCAATCCTATATAGCTTCCAAAGATTCGATCTTAACTGCAGTAACTGCTCCCAGTCCTATTAGGAAATATCATCAGCTTGAGCCTTAAATTCAAGATCATTAATCTTCAATTCCAAGTCAGCAATAGACCCAGAAATCCCTTTAAATTTACTGCCTGACCTGGTTTTGATCGATTTTTTTGTGCCTTGCAGAAAACTGAATAATCCCCTTCTCTCTCTACTCCCCCTCAAATTCTCCAAGGATGATTTAACCAATTCCTCGAAGCCCTCTTCCTCTAGGAGATAATTGAAAAACCTGAATGGTTTGGGACCCCAGTCTACAGGTTTATCCTCCAAAAATACGGGATTGTGGTCAGATAATGATCTGGGTAATAGTTTTTGCACAACATTAGGAAAACTAATCAGAAAATTCCCAGAAATTAAAAACCTATCCAATCTGACCCAAGTAGAGGCTTCTATATTATTACACCAGGTAAACCTTCCCCCGACCATAGGCAGATCGATTAAGTTAGATTGATTCAGAAAATTTCTTAGAATATTTATAGATAACCAGTTCTGAGACTTTCCCAACTTCTCTACCGGATCGAGGTACACATTAAAATCGCCCCCAATGCAAACTGATGCGGTTTGAGTAGTAACAAAATTCAGGGATCTGATACTTCAGAGCCATTAATCTTCAAGCTAGAAATTTCATTCCTCCTACTTCTGTTCAGTGCCGACAGATGAAAGAATCTTGTATTTCTGTCCCCATCTTTAATCCATCTCACCCTAGATTTCTGAAACCAGATGCTTCAATCCTATATAGCTTCCAAAGATTCGATCTTAACTGCAGTAACTGCTCCCAGTCCTATTAGGAAATATCATCAGCTTGAGCCTTAAATTCAAGATCATTAATCTTCAATTCCAAGTCAGCAATAGACCCAGAAATCCCTTTAAATTTACTGCCTGACCTGGTTTTGATCGATTTTTTTGTGCCTTGCAGAAAACTGAATAATCCCCTTCTCTCTCTACTCCCCCTCAAATTCTCCAAGGATGATTTAACCAATTCCTCGAAGCCCTCTTCCTCTAGGAGATAATTGAAAAACCTGAATGGTTTGGGACCCCAGTCTACAGGTTTATCCTCCAAAGATACGGGATTGTGGTCAGATAATGATCTGGGTAATAGTTTTTGCACAACATTAGGAAAACTAATCAGAAAATTCCCAGAAATTAAAAACCTATCCAATCTGACCCAAGTAAAGGCTTCTATATTATTACACCAGGTAAACCTTCCCCCGACCATAGGCAGATCGATTAAGTTAGATTGATTCAGAAAATTTCTTAGAATATTTATAGATAACCAGTTCTGAGACTTTCCCAACTTCTCTACCGGATCGAGGTACACATTAAAATCGCCCCCAATGCAAACTGATGCGGTTTGAGTAGTAACAAAATTCAGCAACTCCCTGAAAAAATCCTCCTTTTCAGAGTCAATGCAAGGACCATAAACATTAATAATCACACATTCCTCACTAGAATTCTTAAATTTTCCAAATATAGCAATGAATCTGCCACTTAAATGTCTGTTAGAAACATCGAAATCCTTCTCATCCCACAACACCATTAATCCATATGCAGACCCCACTGCTGGAGCGAAAATCCATCCATTAAGAAGACTTCCACCTATCTTTCTCCTAAGAGTCTGAGAACAATTTTCTAACTTTGTTTCTTGAATGAGTAGAATGCCTGGTTTATACTTCCTGACCATATTAGCTATGGCTCTTGATTTTTCTTTTTTACCAATACCCCTAATATTCCATGAAATAATCTTAATCTGAACCATGAGACAATTGTGAAAACCAAAAACTCAGAACCCAACCGCCAAAAGATCCCTATTCCCCCTGATCCATCCCTTCCCTACATTTGACCAAGCCCTCTTCCAGATTAATTATTTTTTCCAGGAAGTCCTTCCCCTCTTTGAATGAGATCCCCAACAGTTTACTAACTTCCCATGTAGCCAAAGCCTCTTCCAAAAATAAGGAGAAATTTGAAGAATAAACAGTAGAGAGACTAGCCACATCCAGTGCTTCCCTAATCAAAAGCCTTCTCTTTCTTCTACTGCCATTCCTTGCCATTGATCCAGGCTGGTTCCCTATTGCTTCACCTCCAACACCCCTGAAAACTGTGGCTGATCTACTTCCGAGTTGTGGCTAAAACCACCTTCATCCTGAGTCCCATTTGGAATTCTCCCCGAGGAATTATGAGTAGGTATATTACTCGAAATAGGATTAAATCTGGTCCTGATTTGATCATCCGACTCCTTAGGTTGCAATGTCCCCTTTTCGCTGCACGGAATAATCCACACCTTGCTTTCTCTAGATCTTCTATATACTCTAGAAATTGAACCTCTTTTCCACCCTCCTATATACAAACTTCTAGACAAGTGATTGAAAGGACTCCAACTCCTAAAACCAATTGCAAGAGACTCCTTATTACATCCTCTCCCCTAGTTTCTGACTGCATGAATCGACATATTTTCCGGAACCTCCTCTGCTTCTTCGCTTCTAACTTCTTTGTTCAGGTCTGCCACTTCGTCTATCATATCCTCGTTTGACTTTTTAGAAGTTCCTCTAATCAGAGGCTGAATTCTGTCTCTGACCCCACCAGGAATCGAAATTGAGTTTAAAACAGAAGAAACATTAGCCACATTATGCACATTAGACTCAGCCAAACCAATTTGCTGCAGCTCCTCCAAAACCTCCAGCTGAGATTCATTAACCTTACCATACCCCAAATTGATTAGATTAACAGCAGGCCCAGATGGATAAAATCTAGTGTTGTTTGGGGTGGGCTCACTCAAGTCCACAGAGGGCTTCATCACTTTCATTTAAATAATCATTTCTTAGTCCAAGACCCCTATAATCCCCTTTAAATTTCAAACTTTCATCTGGTGAGTCTGACATCTTAGCACCACTAGTTTGACCTTCTCCTTCATGCGACAATAAATGCTCTCCCCCTTTACCGCTTGCCAATGATGTACAGTGACCCCCTACCAACCACCTGTCTACGGTGTCCCTAGAATCCTCAGCTATCAAATCTGGATTACCAACTCCGCCTGAAAGCCTATCTTCCTCCTCTGATAATACTTCGATACTGGGCACACCATCGCCGGCCACCGTAGAATCTTTTGCTGCAAAGCTTTCCTGTTTGATGCTAACCGACCCCACATTAGTTTTCACCTTAAAAGATCTCCCATACGACCCCAAAGTAACATTTTCCTGTATGTCAAACGGGCTGGCCACCTTCAGCAGAGCCCTAGCCACCGCCATATCCTCCCTTTTGGCCGTCGCCTCATGAATATGCACCAGCTTCCCCCACCTTGAAAGTAACTTTTCCAAAAAAGGAATATTCCAACATAATAAGGGGATTCCAACCAATTCAACTGAACAGAATGCCATTGGAACACCTTCTTCATTCATAAGTGGATCAAGCCAATCAAACCAAAAAGACAGTTCCTCCCCTCTGCTCGACCTTGCCTTCTCTAATTCTTCCACCGACCCGAAGGTTAAGATACACAAGTTCCAGGTATAACCCCATTTAGCTCCCTTGACCATGATTCCATCACTAGCCAACCCCTTCACCACTAACTCCAAATCAAAATGGGATTTGATGATTCCAGTCAATGATCTTTTAACCCAATCATATTCCTCTAATGGGATATGCATCTCCCACATATTCCTCAGCCCTGCTTCCTTTCCTGGATAACCCTCCTTAATCATTTTACTCGCCTGAACTTCCCTTCGCTCATCATAAGAGACTAACGCATCCTTAAACGATCTCTCATCCCTCAATCTACTGAACGACTCTGATCCAGCTCTTCTTCTCGAAGTCTCTCCCTTATTCCCCTTATCCTCTACCCTTCTGACATTACTATTAGCAGCTTGCCTGAAACTCTGCTTCTGGTACTTAGCTACTCCAACTGAGACTTTCTTTCCATCTATCCAAATACCATTCACATTTGCTATCGCCTTCTTCAGCCCATCCTCCTTCGCAAACTGAACGAAAGCAAACGTATGGTTTCTATAGTTCTGCTTGTTGGAGCTACTCGGGATGTAAACTCGTATAACGCTACCTTGTTGTTGAAAATTTTCCTTTACTGTTCTCCAAGTTACCCTCTTACTCAGATAGTTGACAAACACCGTCCAAACCTCACCGGAGGACTGACCGCCTATGACACTCTCTCTCTCTCTCTCTTTCTCTCTGACACTCTCTCTCATCTCTTTTAGTTGTTCTATTCCAATCTTATATATGTAGTTAGTCACCTTTTTCATTAATAAATTGCTTTATGGCATCAGATTTTGATACAGCCCTTAATTTTGGTTATTTTTTCAGTATCTGAGGTTTAGATGCAATTCTTTCATCTTTTACTACATATTGTTTAATATGTGCTAATGAATCGATACTGTTTACTGTGACGTACTTAGGGAGGTAGCTACACTTTCTCGTTTACAGCATCAACATGTTGTTCGCTACTATCAGGTATCTCTCTGAAGCCTTTTACAATTTTCTTTCTCTCACCATCTTTTGAAATTGTCGAGTCTCTGCCTAGCCTACAATTTCTAACAATTTTTTCTTACCTGGGTCTTATAGAAAGATGATAAATTGACTGCTTAATTGCTTTATAAAAGGAGGAGATATTAGGAATATAAAGAGCAGAAAGCTTTAGGATTATGAAAAATAATGCACCCAATTTGGACTTATTTTAAGTTTTACGTATTTGTGAATCTCCAGGCTTGGTTCGAAACAGGAGTTGATAATTCTTTTGGTGATAGCACATGGGGTTCAGGGACTGCAACAAGCTCCACATTCGGTAAGGGTGCGGGCTTGACTGATGTCCCTGGACAGGAGAACAAACTTGAATCAACGTATCTATATATTCAAATGGAATATTGCCCCAGGTATCAGATTTACTTGCCTTCTATTAGTATCCTGATTCCTGACTGATTCATGTTGTACATATTTATCTTTTATTTTTATAATTCTAAAAAAAAGCCTTTTATTTTTATAAATAAATAAATAAGATTAAAAGAAGTGAAGTAATTTGAAGCTGTTGAAAACCATTGCCACTACTGTTATTTTCTGGAATGTTGTTATTTGGTGGATTATGCCATTTGTAACTTATTTTCCATTGATCATCTTTCTGAAGTAATTGAGAGTCCTTGAAATACACGCTCTCTGTGTATGGGTAAAGGAAAATCATTGGAATTATCATTTGAATAGGATTTATTTTGAATTATTTGTCTTCTTGAAACATGTAATTGACCTGCAGTGTTTCAGTTGAACATCTATTACCTTCCCAATATTCACAGAAAACATATTCAAATTCTTATGCTCTATGTTTGACATCTTTTCTTGAATTGGCATATAAATAAATGTATACACACACAGTTACACTCATGTATGCATTTTCGAATACACAAACATATCTGAGTGCTTTTCTATGATTTGATACTCTATAACTTCTATTTATCAAGTTAGATTTGAAATGCTTTCTTTTGGCTTTATAATTCCTAACATCCCCACCCACTTTTTCTCTCTTCTACAAATTCATTCATTCTATGCACTGAAGGACTCTTCGGCAAGTCTTTGAATCTTATAACCATTTTGACAAAGAATTAGCATGGCACCTGTTTCGCCAAGTTGTGGAAGGCTTGGCACATATACACGGACAAGGAATCATCCATCGAGACTTAACTCCAAACAATATCTTTTTTGATGCTCGCAATGACATTAAAATTGGAGATTTTGGTCTAGGTAAGATATTTTTCTATGGTGAAATATACTTTGCCTTCCTCTATACTTTTAAGAGATTTATTGTCTATTTTGAATGTTAGCTATGGAACAAAACAAAAGTAGAACTCTTTTAGTTTGAGAATGAATGCTATGTTAAAATTTCTTCTTCATGTGAATATAATGTTTATAGTTATGGTTTGAGAAATTCCAATAAAGCAGATTAGGCATTTTAAATGAATACTGAATCCTTTTTGGCTTCATGAATATACAATGAGACAAAGGAGAACAAAGTGAATTAAAGGTTCATAAGCCATGGTTTACAATTTCTTAATCACTGGATGCTGTCAAAAGTTGTCACTTGTCCATGTTGTAAGCATCTTTGAACAAGCATTTAAATCATATACCATGTTCAAGGCAAGTGCTAGCATTCGTGCAAAATATAAATTGATGTTTAATGTTTGAGGGGAAAAAGAGCAAAATTCTCTCAGTCAACAAATATTTTTTATTGTTCTTTTGTTTCAACCTATTTTTATTTTGTTTGTTAATTATTCTGCTGGGATAGTGCTTTTTTATATGTGATATGGTATCCAGTGTTACCAGTCAGTGAAGATGCTGAAAGTAGAGGAATTCTTTATTATTTTCAATATATTAAAACAGGTTACACGTTCCCTATATATAGATGCTGAAACACCTAATTTCTAGGGATATATACAACTTACCTAGAATAGGGTCAAATCTATCTAAAACAGAAAGAAATAAACAGGAAATAAATATATACAGATATGGTAACAAGCTACCAGAATCCCCTAAAAATATGGAACAAAATACTGATCTGTTTAACTCTGGATTTCCTTAATTTCGGCCCTTTAACACGCAAACAAATATGCATTCAAACTAAACTCCAAATAATTCTATACTCCCCCTCAAGCTGGATGGTAAATGTTAATTAACCCCAGCTTGGAACTTAGATCATCAAAAGTCTTTCTTGGTAGAGCCTTAGTAAGAATGTCGGCTGTTTGAAGACATGTGGGTACATATAGCATTTTGATCATCCCTTCCTCTATCTTCTCCTTTATGAAGTGCCGATCAATCTCCACATGCTTAGTTCTGTCATGATGGACTGGATTCTTGGCAATGCTGATTGCTGATTGGTTATCACAGAACATCTTCATAGGTTCTTCACTAGAAATTCTTAATTCCTCTAGTACCCTTCTTAGCCATATTCCCTCACAAATACCATGGGCCATTGCCCGGAATTCAGCTTCTGCATTGCTCCTTGACACCACTGATTGCTTCTTACTTCTCCATGTGACTAGGTTTCCCCACACATAAGTACAATACCCTGAAGTTGATCTTCGGTCTTGTACTGATCCTGCCCAATCTGCATCACTGAACACCTCTATGTCTCTTCTTTGATTCTTCTTAAAAAATAATCCTTTCCCTGGTGTTAGCTTCAGATACCTTAGGATTCTATACACCGCCTCCATATGTTCTTCATTTGGATTGTTCATAAACTGACTTACCATGCCGACAGAAAAACCAATGTCTGGTCGTGTGTGAGAAAGGTAGATTAGTTTACCCACTAGCCTTTGGTATTTGCCTTTATCCACCGATGCACAATTTTCTTTAGTGCCTAATTTTGTTGTTGAATCCATAGGTGTGTCCGCTGGCTTACATCCAAGCATCCCAGTTTCTGTTAATAGATCCAATACGTATTTTCTTTGGGAAACACAGATTCCCTTTCTTGACCTTGCAATTTCCATACCTAGGAAGTATTTGAGCTGTCCAATGTCCTTGATTTCAAATTCCTTAGCTAGAAGACCTTTGGTAGTATTGATTTCTTCCTCATAATCTCATGTTAGGATAATGTCATCCACATATACAATGAGGATAGCCAGTTTTCCTGCAAATGAGTGTTTGACAAACAAGGTGTGATCTGATTGACATTGAGAATAGCCATGATTCTTTATTACCTTGGTAAATCTCTCAAACCAAGCTCTTGGTGATTGCTTGAGCCCGTATAATGATCTTTTAAGTGTGCAAACTTTGTTGTCAGTTTTCGGTGTCTCAAATCCTGGAGGGATTTCCATGTAAACTTCCTCAGCTAAGTCCCCATTTAGAAAGGCATTCTTGACATCTAGTTGGTGAAGGGGCCAATCAAGATTTGCAGCTAGAGATAGGAGAACCCGAACTGTGTTTAACTTGGCTACTGGGGCAAATGTTTCCTCATAGTCGATTCCATACGATTGAGTGAATCCCTTAGCCACTAGTCGTGCCTTGAAACGATTAACACTTCCATCTTCATTGTACTTGATTGAGAATATCCATTTGCATCCTACTGGCCTTTTTCCCGATGGTAATTCTGATATTTCCCAGGTGCCATTCTTTTCAAGTGCATTTATTTCTTCATGCACAGCAGCTTTCCACTCGGGAAATCCAAGAGCTTCTTGTATGTTATTTGGGACCTGAGTGCTGTCGAGGTTGGCAATAAACGACTTGAATTTTGGTGACAGGCCTTCATATGATATAAAGGTATATATAGGATGTTTTGTGCAAGTTCTAACCCCCTTCCTCACGGCAATAGGATAGTCACTGTCGTCACCAGTTAGTTCACTCTGTGAGGATTCAGGATTAGGATTACCTGAAGGATCTTCACAAGATCTTGGACTAGGATCAGATTCTTGGTTTTGCTGCAGAGATGCTGGATCTTCACAAGATCTTGGACTAGGATCATATTCTTGGTTTTGCTGCAGAGGTGCTGGTGGTTCCATCTCCTTTTGGTTCTTCCTCCTCCATGAATAGGTAATCAACTCATTATTAGTTGTTGATTTACTAGTGTCCAGATTTTGGTAGGAAGATTCTAGGGAGAGATGTTTAGAATTTGGTGATGGGTGAGATTGGTCAGGATTTAGAGAGAGCTGAACTGATTCATCAATATCCCAAATTTGATATTCTTGGGTAAAATTGGTCTCCCCCTGAATATCAGATTTGGGGTAATAGGGCTGGTGCTCAAAAAAGGTAACATCCATGGAGTGGTAGTACTGTTTAGTGTCCGGTGAGTAGCACTTATACCCCTTTTGAGTTGGAGAGTACCCAAGGAAGATACACTTAAGTGCTCTAGGATCAAGTTTATCCCTTTTATGTTGATGGACATGAACAAAGGCTGAACACCCGAAAACCTTGAAGGGAATAGTGGAGATGAGACGTGTATTTGGGAAAAACTGAAGTAAGGTTTGACAAGGACTTTGAAAGTTGAGAATCCTAGATGGCATCCGGTTTATGAGGTATGCCGCAGTGAGAATAGCTTCACCCCAGAAATGTTTCGGTACATGAGTAGAAAACATAAGAGATCTTGCAACATCTAGAAGGTGCCGATTTTTCCTTTCAGCAATTCCATTTTGCTGAGGGGTCTTGACACATGAGCTTTGATGAATGATGCCATGACTCAAGAGATAATCATTGAGTATGAATTTGAAGTATTCTTTGGCATTGTCAGTTTTCAGAATTTGGATTTTGGCTTGGAATTGAGTTTGTATCATGGTGTTGAAGTTTTTGAAAATCTGACCTGCCTCTGATTTTTCTTTCATGAGAAAGACCCATGTAAGCCGAGTGTGATCATCAATAAATGTAATGAACCAACGGGAACCAGTCACATTTTTATTTTAGATGGCCCCCAAACATCACTGTGAATCATTGAAAAAGGATGGGATTCTTTGTAAGATTGGTTGGGATAAGAATTACAGACATGTTTAGAGAATTGACAAATTTCACACTTGAACTCGTTTGGATTTTTATTATGAAATAGAGAAGGAAACAGTTTCTCAAGATACAAGAAATTCGGATGTCCTAATCTATAGTGCCATAACATGATTGCACTATCATTATTAGAACAACTGACAGAAAAAGAAGTAGGATTACCAGACACTAGACAATCGGACTGATAAGTTGTGCCTTGAGGAGGATTTGTAACCTCGAGAAGATAGAGTCCCGAGCACATTTTAGCACTGCCAATCGTCTTCCCCGAGTCCAAGACCTGAAATTCACACATGGTTGAACCAAATTTAGTCACACAATTCAGGTCTCGAGTAAGTTTACTAATGGACAGTAAATTGCAGTTCAAATTTGGCACAAGAAGGACTGATTCAAGTGTAATATTCTCTGATACTTTAATAGAACCTGTACCAACCACTTTTGAGAGTGAACCATCGGCTATTCTGACCGTTAAGTGTTTATCACATGGACTGTAAGTAGAAAATAGGTCCTCATTTCCAGCCATATGGTCTGAAGCTCCAGAATCTATAATCCATGGATTTGACGTCTCTTTTTTAACATTGAGCGCTTAAAAAATTACCTTTTTGGGCTAAGGACCCAATACCAACCACAGTGGAGGTTTGGGCATGCAAAGACTGGTTGAACAGCTTCTGTAGAACCTCTAATTGTTCCTTGCTGAATGGAGTAGGTTCAGGTGAAGGTTTGTCATCCATTGAGACAAAATTGCCTCGCCCCTCTTTGTCGTTGGCTGACCGGGAAGACTTCCAATCTGCAGGCTTACCATGAATTTTCCAGCAAGTGTCCCTGGTGTGACCAGGTCGGCGGCAGTGATCACACCAAGGGCGTCCTTTCTTTGGTTTGGTGTCATTGGTGTTGTAGGAGTTCCCTCTAACAGCAAGGGCTGAGCTCTCAAGACTTGTCATTGGTTCTTGAGAGCCCATCATGATTTTCTTTCGACTCTCCTCTCTCCGGACTTCAGAAAAAGCCTCCCGGATATTAAGTAGAGGTTTAGATCCCAAGATTCTTCCTCTTACTTCATCTAGATTTTTATTTAATCCAATCAGAAACTTATATATTCTCTTCCGTTCAATGATCTGTCTATACCTGATTCCATCATCTAGACAGCTCCAATTGTGCTCGAACAAGTCCAGCTGTTGCCAATAGCGGTTGAGTGTATTGAAGTACTGGGTTACTGTTAAATCTCCTTGACGGAAGTCATGGAGAACACTCTCCACTTCAAACAGCTCAGATGTATTCTCATTGTTGGAATACGTCTCCTTTGCAGCCTCCCAGATTTCCCTTGTTGTTCTGTAGAGTAGGAAGTTCTCTCCGATTTCATTTGTCATGGAATTGATGAGCCATGACATGACCATATTATTCTCGGAATTCTAGATTTTGAACTTCTCATCATCCTGGCTTGGCTTGGCAGCCACTCCTTTGAGATAATCATCATTTCCTCTTCCGCATATGAACATCATAACAGAGTGAGACCATTGGAGATAGTTGTTCCCATTCAGTTTGTATCCTGTAATGGGCATGAGATTCATATCTCTACTACTGTTACTGGAGGCCATGGCTACCTGGTTGGAGGTGATTTGAGACACGAAAGCAGTTGAGTCACTTCTGCCGTATTTGGTCATACGAGGGATTTAGGGTTCAGAGAATGCTCTGATACCATGCTGAAAGTAGAGGAATTCTTTATTATTTTCAATATATTAAAACAGGTTACACGTTCCCTATATATAGATGTTGAAACACCTAATTTCTAGGGATATATACAAACCTAGAATAAGGTCAAATCTATCTAAAACATAAAGAAATAAACAGGAAATAAATATATACAGATATGGTAACAAGTTACCAGAATCCCCTAAAAATATGGAACAAAATACTGATCTATTTTACTATGGATTTCCTTAATTTCGGCCCTCTAACACGCAGACAAATATGCATTCAAACTATACTCCAAATAATTCTACAGAAGAAAATGTGTTTCCCCTTTCAAAATTGGGATCGTGGCCATGTTACTTAAGATTAATCAAGATCCCCAAATTTTTTATAAAAAATGACAATTTGTAAATTTTGTTCTTCTGGCTTCAGCGAAATTCTTGAGGTTAGACCAGGTGGACCAGGATGTTAGCTTCCCAACAGATATACTTGGATCTTCTGTTGATGGTACTGGTCAAGTTGGTACCTACTTTTACACTGCACCTGAAATCGAGCAGGGCTGGCCAAAGATTGATGAGAAGGTGAATGATAATTCCTTCTTTGGTTTTACTTGGTAACAAGCTGTGTGATTTTTTTTAGATATTATTTCTGGCTCTGAGAGGAAGAAATGTAGGCACCTAGCATTTGTCTAAGGCTCAGGTTTTTATCATTATATAATGCTTCTACAATTTCATAACTTATGATATGACTGCTATTAGTTGTCTTATCTTCCAGGTTGATATGTACAGCTTAGGAGTTGTTTTCTTTGAGCTTTGGCACCCTTTTGGGACAGCTATGGAGAGACATATTGTTTTATCTGATGTGAAATTGAAAGGAGAACTTCCTTCTGCATGGATAGCTGAATTTCCAGAACAGGCGTCCTTGTTAAGATGCTTAATGTCACAAAGCCCTTCTGATCGCCCATCTGCCATGGAACTTTTGCAAAATGCTTTTCCTCCACGAATGGAATATGAGCTGTTGGATAGTAAGTAACTATTTTCTGGGCTACATTTTTATCTTTTTTTTTATAAGAAAGGGAGGCCTCGTTAAAAAAACCCTTCATAACAGTCAAGGACCCTGGGTTATCTCGACGGCCATTGGAAGGAGGAAAAGAGTGTCTCATAATTTTATTTCTTCCGAACAAACCATTACATTATAACCAGTACATAAAAGACTAAACCAGCAAAACATAATAACCTAAAACTAGAAATTCACCCAATTCCTATCTTAGCTAATTCATCCGCTTTACAATTCACAATTCTACTAACATGTTTTACAACAACACACCTATCTTCTACCAATGCACTAATTTCCTTGACTAGTGAGCTGAAAATCATAGGAGAAGAACTCGGCCACTTGATCCAATCCACAGCTTTACTACTATCACACTCCACCATTAATCTGACCCTTGAGCTCCAACTTGACTTGAAGAAGAATAATAATCCTGCTTTAATAGCCAACAACTCGGCCAGAATTGGAGGGCCTCCCCCAACACTCTCAGAGAAAGAACCTAAGCACACCCCCGTCTTCATCCCTCAAAATACCACCTATTCCCCCTTTACACCAAGACTTCTCCACAGCTCCATCAACATTAAACTTGAAAAAACCTTTCGGAGGAGGATTCCAAGAGTGCGAAGAATCACCATCTTTAACATTAAACACACAGGAATCAGCTAGAATCGGATTCCCCACAAGACAATTGAACATAATAGGGACATCAGGAAATTTCGCAAGAAACTAGTCTATACCTCATTAAGAAATGCAACAAAGCAGTGTTCATCTTCCTACCATTTTTTTTATAGAAGTTGGAGATCTCATTAAAAACTCCCTTCATATTCTTCCACATACTTAGAAGTATGTGGAAGAACATTGGAAGGGAGAAAAGTGTGCCTCATATTTTATTGAATAGAATACCAAGTACATGTGGTAACACCAAACCTTCGTACGGGAATATACACCAATACAAACCATATCTACTAGAAATCTTACATCGACAAACAAAAAGCCCCTAAAACAATAACCATATTTGTAAAATACACCTCAAGATGTAAGATAACATAGCAAAATAAAACCAACAATTACAACAACAAACTTAAAAATGCCTCTGAATACAGCTGTCGAACAATCACAATCCAATTGGAGGATCAAGTTCTAAAGAAATATCGCTCCTGGAATAAACACCCATATTTTCAAACGTGGGAACATCTTTCCCCACCCTGCAAGAAGATCATATGGACTTTCTGGAACAACAAAAACTACGTCCCAACTCAATAGAAAGTAATACCATAACTGCCAAACTATCGGGCAAACAATAAATAAATGTGAAACTGTTTCCGCAGCCATACCACACATGGGACATATATTATCCTCAATCCCATTAACTCCATGTTTCAAAAGCTCAACTTTAACCCCTACCTTCATCCGTAGAACCTGCCATAAAAAAGCTTCCATCCAAGGAGGAGCCATCCCAAGCCAAACAATTTAATGCCAATCCATATCCACCTTCTCTTGCTCATTCATTAATCTTAAACAAGATCTAACTGGAAAAACCCCCTCCCCATTCCCTTTCCACACAGAGGTGTCTTCCAACGAATCATCAACCACAGAACTGCATAAAATAGAGTTTAAATCGAGTCAAAGCTGTAACTCTCAATCCGCAAGATTTCTCCTCACTTGAATGTCCCAAATACACCCTGCTTGACTATGCTTTCTGAACTCCGAGATTGTTCCCCATTTGTTAATCGCAAGAGGATACAACCTTGGAAATCTTTCTTTTAAAGACACACTGCCCTCCCACACATCATGCCAAAAAAGAATAACCTCCCCACTCCCAACCTTGAAGCTGAAATGCTTTTTGAAACTATCCCCAAAATCATCCTTAGCCAAACAGTTATTAATCACTCCTTTCCAAACCCAAGAAGCTTTCGGAAATCCCCTTCTCTCGATAGACAGATCTCTCGGGTCCACATCATTCTTACAACATACTACCCTTTTCCACGAGGACCTAGATTCAGTTGTAAAACGCCAATACCATTTACCCAAGAGAGCTCTGTTCATGAGGTTCAAATCAATAATTCCTAACCCGCCTAACTGTAGGAATTATAGAAATGAGCTGTCAAGAGATTTTGTAATTATTTTCTGTTTTTCAAATCCCTTATTTCAAGGGATTACATCTCCTAGGATTAGTATCTTTCCTAACTTAGAGTTTCCTAATTTAGAGGCATTATTTGTATATAAATATGTAATATGCTCTACTGAATGAAATAAGAAAAAAATAACAGACTTGACTGTTTCCTACAGTCTGTTTTCTACTATACAGTCTGTTTTCTTTCTATAGTCTGATTTCTACACTAACTCCTTAGGCTTACATACAAACTGCCAATTGACCCAATGGATTCTTCTCCTCCCATTCGAATCACCCCATAAAAAGTTCACCATTATTGAATTCAACCTCGAGAGGACACTAGATGGCAACCTGAAAACAGACAAGTACATTACTTGTTGAAGGTTACCTTTATGAATAACTGGTACTTCACCTTTTCAAATGATTTTTTTTGGGGGGGAGGGGAGAAAAACACAATATATTTTTTTTTATACATACACATAACTTTGTGTAGCTTTCCTTATTCCTGACAGAAATCTTTAATGAATATGAGCGTGTAATTGAACTTAAAAAAGTGGTTACAATGGGGTTATCACCTATCACCAAACAAGAAGTGAAGATCTTCAACAAGCGTGCTTCTTAACCACAAGAATATTCATTTTCCATGTGATAAGAACCTAGGGTTCTATCAAAAGGGAATTGGGAAAATTAACAAGAAAAAGTAAAATTTGTTCACTTCGAGGAGATCAACCTCCAAACAATTGCCAAAAGGCTTTTGCTATATTTGATTGCTTTGGAAAAATAGCCATAGGGAATTACATATTTATAGGGTTCATAATTCTAGGTGACTAAGGATTAGAGTTTTCGAACAAGGAATGAAGGAAATTGAAAACATTTAAGGAAATTAAATAATCTAATATAAATTTATAATATTAAGGAATCAAATATTTAAAATAGTAAATTCCTACAATCAAGGATCCTATCATTCCCTGCCTCTTCAATAGTCTTCTCCTCAAGACTTGAGTAGCCATGAACTCAGGAAACTTCTCTTCCAAAAACTTGTAGGAGCTCTCCATCAAAGTTCTTATATTTAGAATGCCCAAACTAAACAAGAAGACCCCTTTTAAATTGCTCCCATGTAGTAGTTCATTGACATGATTCAAATTCTTCATACCACTGAATAACATCTTCATCTAGCTGAATTGAAGTTGTTTCTACTTGATTCTTCTGGGGGTTTTTAGAAGCGAAAGTATTTTTCCGCTCTTGAAATTAAGCCACTTGGATCACTATCTTACTATCTGCAAAACTCCACCTTCATATGAGGGCAATCCATATCACTCCATGTTTGTTGTTTGAAGTAGAATCTTCATTACTCGATCTTTTTTTATGCTCTCAAGTAAATTTTTCTTGAAAATCTCAAGCGATTCCCACATCTTTTTCTCAAATTCTTCAACTTAATCCCTAGATTTTGTTTTTTGTTTTGGGTTTATGTAATGCAAAAAAAAAAGGATTTTTTTGTGGTGCTTTGTGGTTGATTGTGACTCTGATACCAAATGATAATAACTTATGGTTCTATCCTAAGAATTGGGAAAATTAACAAGAAAAATAAAATTTGATCACTTTTATGGGATCAACCTCCAAACAATTGTCAAAAAGACTTTTTGTTGTATTTGATTGCTTCTGAATATCCATATGGCATTACCTATTTTTAGGGTTCATAATCTTTTGTGACCAAAGATTAGGGTTCTTGAACAATGAAATAGAAAAGATTTAAGGAAATTAAATATTCTAATATAAATGCAAAAGATTTAAGGAAATTAAATATTCTAATATAAATGCATAAGATTAAGGAATCAATTGTTTAAAACAGAAAAATTCCTAAAATCAAGGATCCTATCACCTTGTAACTCATTAGAAATAAAAATTAATTAACTCATCTGCCATAACTCTTGTTTTGGTGGGCAAAAAGGATTCTCTCACCAAAAAGGAAAAAGAAATTATGATTTTAACGAAAATTGGAAATAGTACATAATTGTAAGTTCAAATAAAATTTTAGTAGTAATATTGGTGCACAACTAGCTTGTAATAGAGTCGACATATGAAGATCAGCTGCTGTGTGTCATTTGATATTCTGCTGTTTTAGGAATTAGCTGATAGAATATCCTAGATGTCTTAATACAATAAATCAGCCTGTAATTTGGTGTAAATAAAGTCTAGAAATATCTACTAGACCTTTGATAAATCAATAGTTTTGCTAATTTATTTCCCTATTCAGATATTCTCCGCACAATGCAGACTTCAGAGGACACAAGTGTGTATGACAAAGTTGTGAATGCTATTTTTGATGAAAAAACGTTAGCAACAAAAAGCCATCACCAGAATACTGGTAGATTGGGAATGGTTCACCATGATACTACTTCCATCCAGTTCGCAGATTTAGACACCGAACTTCGTGATTTTGTTGCTGAGGTCTCCAGGGAAGTGTTCAAGAAGCATTGTGCTAAGCATCTCGAAATAGTGCCTATGCATCTGCTAGATGATTGTACACAATTCTCAAGGTGCCTTCCACAGTCAAAATTCTTGTATCCTTTGTTTAAAGATACTGCTGACTAATCAAATCTGGTTTGTTTGACAAGGAATACTGTCAAACTTCTGACTCACGGAGGGGATATGCTTGAACTTTGTCATGAGCTGCGCCTACCTTTTGTTAAATGGATAGTAGTAAACCAGGTACTGAGTACTAAACTTCTCAGAAAAATTGCGCCTATGTTTTCAGTTTTTCTTATCTTCGGTTTGTGGATTGAATTGTGTAAGGCTGTAAGGTTGTCATATTTCTACTTTAGAAATAGTCATAGCCTTCAAGAGCTAGATGTAACAATAAACTCTGTATGTCCATCAATTAATTCTCGATTATGTCCATCGATTATGCACTCTTGATAGTGGTTTTCCCAAGATGTTCAAATAGAAATTTTAAGAATACTAAAGAAATGACTTCCAAAATTGTCTTTTAACATTCTAATTTCTTTTTGCAATATATAATGTTGTTCAGTAGCATAAACACTCATCTTTGAGTTCTATAGGTATTTCATACCATATGCTTACTCTAAGTGCTTGTTTTATCTTCTCAAAATACGTGCTTTTGGAAAGCAATACCAAAAAAGTCATTCTTCTTAGAATTGAAAATATTATTTGATATAACAGGAAATCTTGTTGTTCTTCATGATGTAATATTCATCCTTTGTTATTTTACAATATAATGTTGTATTGGAAGAAATTTGTTAGGATTCCTAAGTGATATATCAGTTAGGAGCTAAAATTTAGTGGGTTTTCTTGAAAGTCTCTAAAAACTGTTTTGTGAGGATAATCACTGATTAGCACATTTTTTTATTGATCCTTTTATATGTAGTGTTGTTGAAGCTAACCGTTTGCAACAGAAGATAACTGCATTTTTCTCGTTGTTTTTTATATGCATGCTTGTCATGGTCTCTAATCTGCTTTTTTTAGTGGATGTTTATTTGAAATTATTTGATTTTCCATTTTATCTGTCACAGAAATTTTCGTTTAAACGATATGAGATATCATATGTTTATAGAAGAGCGATTGGTCATTCACCTCCAAATCGTTATCTTCAGGTATAGATGCTGTAAAACTTACGCTGTGATGCACCTTTTAATCTTACAATGTTTTCAGTTATTATTGGTAGTGCTTTCATATCAAAAGTTATGGTAACTTTGCACATTGACTCTTGATTACCAATAGGGTGATTTTGACATTATTGGAGGTGCATCAGCTTTGACAGAGGCAGAGGTTCTCAAGGTAATCTTTTTTATCTATCTATTGTTCTCTAGCTATGTAGGTTAGCTGGTTAGTTAAAGTTCTGTATTTTACCTGGTTATGTTTCTAGCTCAACCATGAGTGTTGATCGAGTCATTCTCCTCCTCTTCTCTCTCAGTGATGCTCTATGGCCAAATTATCTCATAGTTACTGCTACTGGGAAGCTGATGATTACTACTAAGAATTTATAAAATTATGCTTAAAACATTTTGTTATCATTTTAAAGGTCACTGCATTTCAATTGTGATTTTAATGTGATCTTTTAGATACGTTACGTTTTAGATACGTCGCCATCCATGGGCTTCGGTGAAAAACATTATTAGTTTTTTCCTTTTGCAGATAACTAAGGAAACACTATATATATCTGCCTGAAAAGGACTGGGGTCTGAATGTGATTTTTTATGGTTTTTATATTCATTGTAAATCTATTCTTCAGGACTATGAAATCTGTATTTCCATGCCATGCCCATACACTTGGCTTGATTAATTTGTCATGCAGTAAGTTTGAAGAAAGTTATGTGTTGAAATGTTGTAGTATTAAATTTATACTTTGGACTCATTTGCAGGTGACAGTGAACATTGTTTCTCAATTTTTTAACTCAGAGTTGTGTGATATTCATCTTAATCACGGGAATCTGCTCGAGGCTATCTGGATTTGGGCAGGAGTCAATGCAGAGCACCGACAGAAAGTGGCTGAGGTACATCGTTGATGTATACGCTGCATTTTATTTTATTGTGTGAAATTTTGGTCTGACAATTGCTCCCTTAACTAAATGAAGCTCCTCTCAATGATGGCTTGTTTGCGTCCACAATCATCTGAACGGAAGTTAAAGTGGGTTGTTATAAGGCGTCAGCTTTTGCAGGTTTGTTGAAACTATGAAACACACTGTGCTTAGCTTAAATAGCTATAGAAGTTGCCATTATAATAATGCATTTACCAAATTTGTACTTCTTAGAGTTTCATAAAGTTGAAGTGACTGTTTTGTGTCTATCGAGTGTTTGTTTATTACGGTTAAACCAAGCAGATATTCGAGCAGTTAGTGATTTTTATGGTAAGGCCTATGTTTCCAAGAAATGATCAGGTCTTATTGTACAGTCGTGATTTTAGTTAGAGAAATTCGTTAGACCTAACAGGCTGCTGTGTTTATTTTATATTGTAAATTTAGAAGCACACCATGTTGGATGAAAGTGCATCTAAAATGTGATAAAAAAGTGTGTATATTTGGGATTAATATTTTATTTGTCAAATATTTTGGGCGAATAATCCAACTTGGGCATTTATGGATGCTGGAGATGGACTTGACAATTTAGGATGCATTGCAAATACTTTTGAATGATTTCTTATGTTGTATTTTCCCTTTAACGGTTATGGTTGTAGAAACTGTAAAAGAGAGGCTAATGATTGTTTATTATTTATTTATCAACATTATGGGTACATAAAGTCCTATAATATGTAAAGTAATATCTTATATTAATTACGTAATATTCTACATTAAATACAATATACATCAATCTTAAGATTTAGCCTACAAATACGTAACAATGATAAAGTTGTGCTATTGATTAGGGTCAATGGCATTGTTCTTTGTACCCAAAAAGAAACGATTCACTTAACTGTTTAGGCCATTGTAGTAAAGACAATATAGTACAACGTTCACTTGGATTGTGCTGGTTCACTGTTCACTTCCCAAATGTTTTACTTGAAACTGCAAATTTCTTGAATGAATTAATTAGATAGATATTCTAGAACCCTGTCCGATAGATCCCCTTCTTTTTCTATTTTGGATTAAAAGAGCTGACCTATTTTGCTGGATGATGAGAATTTTGTAAAACCTAACGAAAAATCTTGGGAGCTACCTTGTACATTCTTAGAGGAATTATGTCTTTGCTTCATATATTTTTATTAGGACATGCAAATACATGAAGTTACTTTAGAACAACGAGAAAATATGTAAAGAATTTGTGCTATTATTTAATCTGATAGAAAACTACTTTATAGTTTGTTCCAAAAAAAATAAAGATTCATTCTAACTTTAGAAAACATTCTTACTTTATAAAAAAAAAATCTTTGCTTCATGTAGGGTGAATCATGGTGCTTTGATATTATTAAGTTCAACTGTTCAAGAGCAAAGTAACCTTGAATAGGAAAAGTGGTTATGTATAATATTCTGGCAATAGTATAGTCATATATTTCAGGAGTTTCTTGTCTCTAGCGCGTTATTATTAATCTTGAAGAATTGTCGAAGTGAACCATATGAAAAATGAAATCCTATCATTAATTTAAATTCTTTGGTTTACTCATCCTCTTCTAAATTTCATTCTTTTCCAGGAACTCAATTTAGCAGAAGCTACTGTAAATAGGTTGCAGACTGTTAGTTTAAGATTCTGTGGAGCTGTAGACCAGGCCCTCCCTCGATTGAGGGGAGCATTGCCTGCAGATAAACCTACCCGCAAAGCTCTTGATGAGTTGTCAGACCTCTTTAGTTACTTGAGGATATGGAGGATCGAAAGACATGTTTATATAGACCCATTGATGCCACCAACTGAGAATTATCATAGAGATTTGTTTTTTCAGGTATGACAACTTTAGTTGCTTGTGTGTGTTTTTATGTACTAAACTATCATGACATGGATACACCTAGACATATGCTTATATTACCTTTATCATACCGCTTTGTCACTATGGTGCATATTAGAATGTTGATCATGGCTACTAAAGGCATCTATCTTTCCCATTATATCTTTAGAGAAACTGGGGTTTAAAATATATATTTTATCCATGACACAATTTTGTACTGTTTTTATAGTTCTGCCTATAAAGGTGTATATAGATAGTTTTCACACCTACCTGTATTTAGATACGAATTTTCTAATTTGTTGTCCAGATATACTTGGGAAAGGAGAGCCATCCTGGAGCACTTACTGAAGGTTCATTGCTTGCTGTTGGTGGTCGATATGATTATATACTTCATCAAATGTGGGATTGTGAAAATGTATGTTATGCACCTTTGGTTCCTTTCCTACTTTTCATTTTTGCACTATTGTATGTACATGTGCACTAGCCAAGCAAGTTGAACGCTTGATTAACGTACATAGTTTCACGTTCTTGTAGAATGGGACCCCAATAACTAATAAGTCAATATATATAGTGCTGTCTTACAGCTAAGTAACTTTTAACTGAGTTATATTGCCTAGTTTACTTCCTATTGTCATTTATTGAATACTTACAATGAATACTGGATTATTGTTCCAGCAATAAGTCCCTGCCAGTCTTAACTGCATGTGCAATTTAGAAGTCAAAAAGCCATGGTTGCTTAGGTTTCACTAGTGTGTGTATGCTAGTACCCTGGTATACTTGCATAATTTCCAAAATCATATCTCATCTATTTAGTAAGTGAAACTTGTCTCTCTTTTTTGGCACCATCCAGAAAACAAATCCTCCAGGTGCTGTTGGAACCAGCCTTGCACTTGAGACTATAATCCAGCATTCTCCTGAAGATTTCAAGCCTATTAGGTGCAGTTGCCTTCTATTGCTTATCTCTATCTTCTCGGTATTTATTTGATTCATTGACCATACTCATGGCGCCGTCACCTTTGTGTTTCCTGCTGCAGAAATGAACCTACCACCAGCATCCTTGTTTGTTCAAGAGGAGGTGGGGGTCTGTTAAGGGAACGCATGGAACTTGTTGCTGAATTGTGGGAGGAGAATATCAAGGTTGGGGTTAGATTGTTGTTCTTGAACGTTCGATGTAATTTATTGTCGTTTTCATACTCATTTGTCATTCTTGTATATCAGGCTGAACTTGTTCCTGTACCTGATCCGAGCCTCACTGAACAATACGAATTTGCAAGTGAACATGAGATAAAATGTCTTGTTATCATAACCGAAATGGGTGTATCTCAAACTGGCTTTGTTAAGGTAATGCGGACCTGGGAGGCTATTTCTTTTTTCGTTTTCAATTTTTTTGCTACTTTAAAGACATTATTTAGTTCTTTACCAATACGTGTAACCTTAAAATGATAATATCTTCAGGTTCGTCATCTTGATCTTAAGAAGGGGAAGGAGGTTCAGAGAGAAGATCTTGTAAGATTTCTGTTGAATGCAATGGGGACACAATTCCGTAACCCTTCAGTTTGGAGCCAGTAACGTCTACATCAATTATGAGGTTCTTAGTAGCTTATGCTCCCTTCGAACAATAGGTGTATGAGTCAGAATTCTTCTTTGTTGTCTCCTCTGGTGCCCGATGATGCAAACTGTGAAGAGTCTTTTGCATGAATCTGTCACAAAGTTTTTGCAGCTTTAATTTTGTTCGAATTACATTACATGTTACGTAAATTTATCCGAAACCAGTGTAAATGCACAACACTCCCGGGTCTATGTATCAAACAGAATACAAAAAAGAAGAAAAAAAAGTCATCGGTGATACAGCAATCAACACAAACATCATAGTTTTTGGTTTGGCCAAGACTTCGAGCTATGTATATCAGTATGTGCCTGCTTAATAACAATGTGATTTGATTCATTTTCAGTTTGATTTGGTTCTTGTAATATTGTTTTTATATATTTTTCTTGAGTTACAGGAAAAATGCATTGTTGGTCTTTATACATTAATGCTTCCATTTCATCGAATTACATTGTAGATGTCTAACATAACAGTAAACAAGATTTTCATCCATTAGCATTAGAAGAAACAGATCACACAAGTTACAATCAGTACAATAGTCACAAGAAAGAATTCAAATTAACAACACAAGGGAGTACAAATCGAAACAGATGCATGTCACGGTCTGCATTTGTTACAGCATGGTTAAGGTTAAAAGGTCACTGTCTGTGCCGTCACGAACTATGACAGCACGGTTAAGGTTACAGTGTCATGGTCCGTGCCGTCGATAGCATGATTAAAGTTTGAAGCTCCATTACACATGCAAGATGCAAACCAGGATATGATACTATAGAAATCCTGAAAATTACATCCTCATTCTCCATTTTTTACAGTTCCATTTCCTGGGATCATTTAGAAATTGTGTTGTAAGAACATGCTTTGTTGAGGAGATGCGGGGCCTATTTCTTCCTCCAAGCTTCTCAAACCATCCCCGGCGTACCCTACATTGCCTGTGTTTCTTCCTTCCATGTTCTTTCCCTCGACATCTGCTTCTGATACTGATGATTTCCGCCTTTGAGATGAGGTTACACTGGGGAAAGTAATCCATGAAGGAGCTCTAAACTCAAACCTTTGATCCTCAACTTCTTCTGCAACTTCAGTTTCCGAGACCGATCGATTTGAAGACCTTTGAGAAGACTTCTTGTGCATTCTGTTGCTTCCCAATATCACTTCGGTTGGCAAAATCGGTTGTTCGCTACACGGACTGCCCATCAACTGAGCCAAAGCTCGTTCTAAAGCGGTGGTCACTTTATCCATTGATGGTCTCTCTTTTCCTCTCATTCTCACACATTTGGAAGCCACATTCGCGATCCTTTTCAAAGCTTCGATGTCTGAAGGAGGTTTCAAAACGGGGTCTAGCAATGCAGATATGTCTCCTGATTTGATCAATGGAACTGCCCACTCTACTATATTCCCTTCTTCGTATTGCATATCAATGGCTTTTCGTCCGCTTAAAATTTCCAACAATAACACACCAAAACTATAGACATCGGACTTTGTTGTGAGGTAGTGGAGCCTGTAGTATTCCGGATCAAGATAACCGAGTGTCCCAGCAGGTAGCTCGGCTAATGGACTGCTACTATTTGCAGGTCCTAGTAAAGACAGACCGAAATCAGCCACTCGAGCATTGTGTTCTTCATCAATGAGAATGTTTGAGGATTTGATGTCCCTATGAATCACCGGTGGGCAAGCGTAACCATGCAAGTATTCGATTCCTCGTGCAGCTTGGACCACAATGGTGACCCTCCGGACCCAATCTAGTTGCTCTTTCAAGGCTTTGTTCTTTCCATGAAGATGCTGGTGCAATGATCCATGAGCCATAAACTCGTAAACAAGAAGCCGTTCCCCACCTTCTTCGCAATATCCGAGCAGATTCAGAAGATGGGCATGGTTCAATCTCGACAGTAAATCTAACTCCGTGTGGAACTCTTTGGAATTCTTCTGTTTATCTGAAGACATTATGGCCTTTTTTACTGCAACAACAGTCCTATCTTTCAATATCCCTTTATAAACACATGAGAAACTTCCTTTTCCAACCACAGATTCTTCTTTGAATCCACCAGTGGCCTTCTCGAGTTCTTCGTAATTGAACATCTGAGCCCTCCTGATCTTAAGCTCATCAAAGTCAGGACGGACTTTTACATTTTCCTTTCGGCAAGAAGCAATCTCATTAGCTTTCTTGAATTTCGGCTCTTTTGATTTGCAGTGACAGCTCTGCAACCTGTATCGTACATATAAAACTGCAGTTAACGACATAATAATCACCAGTAACACGGCAAAGGTAATCTCCACGATGATGATCGGCAATTGTAGCGACCAGAACCTCTCATTTTTACTTCCATTAGCAGCATTGGAGTTCGAAGGCGAAGAACAATTCGAGAAGCATTCCACTGAGTTGCAACTAGAACAATTGTAATAACAAACTCGATCAGACTTCAAAGTACATCCTGATTTTTGGTACATTTCGGCAGGGCAACCAATACTGCAGGGCATACAAATATGAAAGTTAGGAGACTTGCAAGGTGTATTCTTGGGATTAACTTCATAGGAACCCGGCGAGCAAGGAACATCCTTGCAAAGTCCGGGTGAGACAGCCAGAGGGAGCGAGGTGGGGAATCCGACGCCCCAACAAACCGGGAGAAAAGATTTTTTGGCCATAACACAACAGGTGAAGTAATTTCCAGCTGCAATGTCATATACTTTAACACCTTTAGGAGGTGGGGTACTTGGTTTGACAATGAAGCCCCAGCAAACAACCTGGTGATCGTAACTCTTGATTCCACAAGCATGAAACTTCCCTCCAACAACCGTAAGCATCGGATCTTTTGGCGGCAAATCAACATTTCCTTGACGGGAATATGCAACCGGCATGGACAGTTCTTCTTCTAGGTTCAAGCTCCTTCCCCAGCAAAAAACTCTAGAATTCAACCCTTCCAAGATCCCACATACATGATAACCACCAGCAGCAACCTTTTGGAACCTCATTTCTCTAGGAATCAAGCTAATGACACGGCTACTCGTCTCATCACCCCAACACAAAACAGTCATGTTCCAAGAAAATAATCCGCAGTTAAACTCCGATCCGGCGGAGAGCGATTTAATCTGCCCATCAAAGACGTAGTTCTTGGTCATATTATAACCCCAACAATCAACAAAAGCATAATTTTTGTGCTTTCCTGTTAAAGGCTTCCTCAAACCACATAAGTGGTAATCCCCTGCACTGATTTCTTCGTACTCGCCTCCCTTGATCATCGGCTGAGGAACCCCCATTTCGATATAGCTGTTGCTTCCCCAACAATACGGCTGGTTCGAATCCATTAACAGCCCACAAACAAAGCCATCACCGGCAGTTAGACCCACAAATGGGAAATGAGAAGGTGTCCCATAGATGACTGCAGCATTTGATCCATAGCAGGTTACAAGATGTGAACCATCAGGTTTCAAACCACAGAAAACCGGACCATTCTCACCATAGGAAATGGCAATGCTAGACATCGAGCCTAGACCAGAAACTACCCACCATAGATTTAACAAAGCCACAAGTGAGACCCTGATACAGGAATCTCTAATCACTAAGCTGACAACTCCCATTGCAGCACAAGATGAACCTAAATCACTTTTCAAATGCTTTGAAGCTGCATGCTTATCTTTTTTTATACCCAGAGTGCATATGATAAATCAGTAAGGATTACAGTCACATTTACCATTTGCAGTATAAAGTAAAAACATGATTACCCACGGTCACGGATCCAGAAATATTTTTGAGACACCAATAAGTAAATAACAGAAGAAAATGCGGAACTGATTCACCACTGATTTCCCATCATGAAAATGAGACGAAAACCAGAAAACAGAAGCTCATTACCTAAAAACCAAGATCAAACTACCTCTTGAGAAAACTTTGTAGCATGGAAACCAAGCGATTTCACTCTTCCTCAGTGACGTTCATCATTTCTGCAATTTTGGGTCACAAACAAATTAAAGAAGCAATGAAGCTGTTTGCTGAGAAGCCTTGATACTTTTAGCTTTGCATGTAGTTTCTTGATAGAGAATGTAAATGGGAAAACACATTCAAAAAGAAGAAATTTGACAAGAAATCTAGTGAAGAAGAGAAGTAGATGATGGGTGGTGTAGTTTTTTTTTGCAGGGAAGAATGTAGTGAGAAAGGGGAAGAGAAAGAACAATAAATGTGGATCAAACTGCTGCTTCTGAATATTGGCAAATGTTGGTGAAGGCATTTAATGAGAAGTTAATGCCATTTCATCTTTTTCATGCTTTTTTCTTCCATTATCATATTCATCACCACCACCTATTTCCATTTTTTATTTTAAACGTCACAGCCAGTTTATGTACTGTTCATTACATGCAACTCAAGCCCTTGCCCTGCATTATAATTATAATCGTATTTAATTCTAAATTGAATCACATCATTTCTTAATACTGTCCCGTAATTAGTTTGTTGTTTCCAACTTTAAATTTCAGTTTTTTAGTATTCTTCCTTTTTAACCACTCAACTATTCTTTCAAGCTATAGTGATAAAAAAAACCCTAATATTTAATTAAATAATTATTTTTTTATATTTGACTCCTAACATAGTGAATAACAAAAATCCACTACAAACAGACTGAACAACGTTATTCAGAGCTTTACGTTTGCTAATGTCATTAGATGTAACATTTGTAATATAAAAAGGAACTGACCATAGTAAACATTATAGACATCGTGAGTATTGACTGTAATAATATTGTTGAAATATAAGTTAATGTTGTTTTAGTGATTTTTGTCTTAGTTCCGGTTACAGCTCCACACCCATAAATTTCTACAAACTCAGTCTCTAATGGCTTCCTGTTGTGTGTAATTCCGATCACATGACTTGTGGTATTCCCATCCCGTCCGTGTTAACCATCCATGGTATATTCTACTCCTGACAGATTGAGTAACATGAATCCACTACAAACATACTGAACAACATTATTTAGAACTTTACGTTTGCTTATGTCATAAGATGCAACATTTGCAATATAAAAAGGAATTGACCATAATAAACATTATTGACATCATGAGTATTTATTTGTGAGTATTGACCGTAATAATATTGTTGAAATATAAGTTAGTGTTGTTTTAGTGATTTGTGTCTTAGTTCCGATTACAGCTCCACCCCATAAATTTTTACAAACTCAATCTCTAATGGTCTCCTGTTGTGTGTAATTCCGATAACATGGCTTGTGAGACTCCCATCGCGGTCGTATTAACTATCCATGGTATATGGTCACAAAATGTCAACGAGGTTCCGATTCCCGCTTGCAACACAGCTACCATGGAATATTGCATAATATTAATATAAGTTTTCAAAATTAGGTTATTTTTATTTTATTTAAAATTCATTTCCCACATTCTAGCTTACGTTTATAGATTAAATTAAAAGCATAAATAGTAAATGAAAAATGGAGGTAAAATTGACTTTGAATGATGACAGCGGCGACAACCAACCGAAGCATGTGGCACATTTATAGTAAGGAACTGACATAGCCTAAAGCTGTAACCAACCTGCCTACGCACTTCATAAGCTTTTCTTAAAGCTGACTTGTGTTTATTTTTTAAAATAAAATTTAATAAAATATATTTATTTCATAAATACATAAATATAAATATCTAAAATTATTTTTTAACTAATAATAACAGTGATTATATTAAACAAATAAATTTTATCAAATATCTTTTCATTAATATTGATCATTAAATTTAATAAATTTTTAGATCAGTTGTTGACTTGTTTTCACATGTAATATCATAATATTAACAAATGATATTTTAGCATTACTCTACGTTTAAGCTGATATTTAGAAGACCTGAAAAATAAATAAAATATATATATATATATATATATATATATATATATATATATATATATATATGGGTGTGAAGTAGTTTTCACTTTGTAGTATCCCTGTCATACATTAGAAAAAAACAATAATTTTGTATATATTTCTTGTTCAAAAAAGAGAAAAGTGAAATTAAAATAAAATAAACTTTAACATATCATTTATCATTAATTACTATTTAAATAAACAATTGAGAACATGTCACAACAAACTAAAACTCACCACCGATATATCAAATAATTATCAAATAAATTATGCCAAAAACTAATTCTTTGTTTAACCAACCATCAGCATGATTATATGTGATTTTTAGAGCTTTTATGCTTTAGCTCATAAAACATTTCCAAAAAGAAAACTCTAATCCGTTATAAGATGAACTCATAGAGTGATTTCAATGATAAAAAGAATGATATTCTTTCTAAAATAATCTAGATTCGAACAGGTGCACTCGTAGAGAGTGTGCATTATCAATAGACTAAAAAGTTTCTAAGCAGATATTTTCTTTTCTTCAAATGTTCGAGTTCAACACTCGTATCTAACATAGATATAAAGACAACCTTCAAAGATTTCATAATACATAAAAGAATTTAAAAAAAAAAATTAAACATACTTGTATCTAACACCGAGTCCGAACAGCATAGGTTTTCATGACAATGATACTAACAAAGATTTGGCATATATTATTTCAGTTAAACCAACATGTTCTTAAATGTGAGCTCAATCAAAGCTTCCTCCACGCTCAAATGGAATTATTATGAAAAATTATTACTTAACACTTACTCTAGACAATACCTGACTTTGCAATATGAATTCCTAAGGAAAACTGAAACCAATATTTCGAATTTCACCAGCACAGACTTCGTAAATCACTGAAGAAGAAAAGAATAAACTGAATATGTTTAGACAAACAAACTGAAGGAAATCTAAAACACACAGCAAAATTAAATCAGGAACCTTGTAATTCATCGCATCATAGTCTACAATAGCAGCCTAATAAAGCAGAAGTTCTGTCACTAACAGGGCTGATTAAGGTAAGAAACTATCCCCGCATGATTCAATCAAGCATGATTAAGGTTTATTTTAAACAATGTCAGTTTTATGCACAGTCCTACGTTTAAAATTCTACTATCTTCTTTAAAAAGATGCATTCAAGCATGGTTCAACCAAATAACTATCGTAAAAAATTCACCCCATATACATAAGCCAACTATTGACTAACATATAAAACATGATCTACATCAAAAATGGTGGATCTAGAATCTCATGCTTGTAGTTGTTCTCCCATGTATGAGGAACACCAATAGGAGAACAAAGTTGGTAGAAGATGAAGACCCTGAAAGAAAAGGGATAGGTTATCATCCGGTATTCATCGGTGGCAGTGCTAAATCCACTCTCTCTCTCCCGGACACAAGATAGAAATAACATGAAACTAGTTGCATGAACAGCAACTTGAATAGAATACTACAGCCTTATTGCATAAACTTTTTGTTAGACTGAGACTAATTTTCGATTTCCTTGTATGTTAACATAAAATCAAGAGAACAGAAAGAACAAACATTTCCTCATATGTAAACCAAAATGTGTGGTTATATTTCAAATGGGTGGCATGCTGCAATTAATTGAACAGAAAGGAAAGAGGGAAAAAAAACCTTGGAAACCAGCCGCATGGATCTTCTAGGAACAACCTTCCGAATAGGATGCTTTCCGCTTCTTAAAACCTTTGCATCATGCATGCTACAGTCATTTTGATCACCATCCACCTCTCTAATAGGATGCTTTCCGCTTCTTAAAACCTTGATATCAAGCATGCTACTATCATTTTGATCATCTACCTTCCTAATAGGATGCTTTCTGCTTCTTAAAACCTTGGCATCAAGCATGCCACAATCATTCTGATCACCATCTATATATGCTCTCTTTTTCCCAAGTCCATTAGAATCAATATTATCAAGCACTCCACAATTTTCAAATAATTCATCATGTGAGCATCTGGAAAGAGCGGTTATATAACCAAATCAACAATAAAATAAATATTCTATAGCATATAATTAAATTATGAAGGATAATTACTCCGAACTCTCTCCCCAATTAATAACTTTGCTCCTATCCTGCAAGCAGTTTCATACAGTATAATTTTAGTTGTTTCATTGAGTATACTGAGACAAAATAGTTTAGTTAAAATTCTAAGCCCATCTCTCGTCCACACCCATAAACAGAAGCATAAAAAGTAAATAAATTGAATTTATTAAACCAAAGTGTTCAGATTATTATAAGTAAAAAGAGGAAGATAAGAAAAGAGGATTTATTCTACCCTTAAGATGAATCCACTACATACATATTCATAAAGAATGGCCATGTGCTTCGAAAACAAAACCTAAAACATTATTTCTCAAAATAATAACTAGCTAGTAAATTTTGACACAAAAATAGAGTAGCACAATGGAAAACAGAATGAGAAGGGAAGATTAGGAGCAGGAGTAGAAGACAAGACGAGATGAACTATTACCTGTTCTTCAACTAATGTCGGCAACTGATTCCTAAATATCTCTTGACAAAGCCCAGTTGAGCCTACTACTCCACCTTGTTCCGCATAAATATTATGCTTTTGATCAACCAAATTCCCAAATTCATCATTTTCACTAGGTGAATGTAAATCCTTTTTCTGGTGAACCACGTCTTTGGGCATTGGCATCTGCAATGAACCATCTGACATGTATCCAGGAACTATTACACCAGAACTCACAGGATTACAACCATTTTGCACGGTAGAATTATCACATGTTTCATTTTCAAGAGTAGAATTCTTATGCTTCACTATGAGAAGATTTGGTGCACCATCTGATATATTTAACATAGCATCACTGGCTAACATCTCCTTGGGAGAATTAATATTTGAATCAAGAGTTATCAAACATCCATCTTTAGCAGAGGATGCACCAGAAGAAATTATTTCCTCTTGAACATCAGGAAGAGCTTTAAATGAGGGCAGTCCTTGATGTCCTTCTAAGTGCTCTGACACGTCCACAGCTTCAGCACATGTCATTACAGTGGAGCCTGTGGGCCTTTCATCTCCATTTGAATTATCAAGCAGCAATGCATGATGTTCTTTTATGATCAAACTTGGGGGTAATCCAGAGTGTATATGACCATCTTCTATTCTCCCATCTTCTACATTCAATTGAAAAGAACTTTTCAACTGCTTACTACTTTCCTCAAAGTGCCCAAGCTCATTACGGAAACTCTGAGGCTTGCTATGGGACATGTTCTGGCATATAGAAACCTCACTCTTCAATTTCTCAACCCATTCTGATGGGTTTGAATTTAAATCAACATAAAGGTTAATGCCCTCTTCTGATTTTACATGAAACTGAAAAGAAGAGGAAGAAACAGTTGAAGTGTTTATGGAGGAATGAAAGTCAGCCTCATTAGAACATGAACCAACATCCACATTTTTGTTTCCAATTTGAGGCACATCATTAATATTCCCCCCTCTTGTAAGACTCGGACAATTTCTGTTGAAGTATATTGTTGGGAACTCTTTATTCTTAAAACCACTATCATTATACTGAGTAACAAACTGAGGATGTTGTGTTTGCTGGAAAAATATAGAATCACCACCATAGTCATCCTGCATTGATGGACCCAGATAATTAGAAACAAGTTTTGAGTTCTTAAAAGCAAACAATCAAGAATTGCAGGCTAAAGCATCCACATCTTTCTGCCAGATACATCTTGCTTAAAAAGCTACCATCGAGTTAATTTTTCACAGGCCATAGACCAGAAGACAAAAGTTTCATCCGGTAAAATCTTAGTGCACCATTGTATTTTCCTTTTGGTTGTGGTGTTGGGTGGGGTTGAGGAGATCTTCTCACTTCTGGTTAGATGAAAAGGTCTATATCTTTCAGCAGGAACAACTGCATTAACCTAACACATGCTACAGGAGAGAACCGATGGGGAAGATGAAGTGAGGAATTATATGGGATTTATCTGGTGGCATCAGGTGTCAAATAATATCCATAACTAAAACATAAACATCCAAGAATAGAAGCAAACCTTATGATAAAATTTATCCCCTGTACAACAACCCAATCCATTACTTTTAACAGCTTCAGAAAAATTTCCTCCATTACAACTGCCTGTTTGACAAGAGATGAGTCCATAGAAATCTGCAGAAGCAGCCAGATGTTATTCTTACTATGGCGCGTCAACTGTAGTAAGGAAATCATAGTAAAGAAAATTAAGTGAAACTGCTTAGGCACACAATAACTAGATAATACCTTTATCAGAATCCTTGAAAGGGAGTTGCAGGGAGAATGGAAGTCCAGCCTCTTGAATTTCATACAATCTTTCCCTCATAGTCATTGAACCCAATCTCTGGTTCTGCATATTTTTCAAAGATATTCTATGATGGGATAAACAAGATCTTCAAAGTCATGTAAATTTAGTAACATGTTTTACAAAAATAAAAAAAATTTATGTGAGGAATAAAGAATATTAGAGCATGTTTTGTATTTTGCAGGCCAGCAAAATTTACGCCCAGATGCATAACATAATGGGACTAAAACACAATCTAAGCTAACATATAGACAAAAGGCAGTATGATATGCTTCAGATTCTTAACTCTCAGTTGCCAACGAAAGGGATAGCTTAATAAATTACCTCTAGATAGGAGGCCAGTGATCTAGCCATATCCGAACTTGACCTATTAGCAGGTAGACCATATTTCTTACATAAACTTTGAAGCTCTTTCCTTGAAAGGCTATGGTAGAAATCTTTATCTTTCTTACTTCCCATCCGTTTTCGACCAAATAAATCTATAAAGAACAACAGCAAACAAGTTAATTCTGAACCCTTCAAAGCAATAAACAAATGAAAGTTCTTGCTATAATAGTCGCGAAAATCTAAATCTCAAACGCCAATAATACCAAATAGAATGTATAAGTCGAGCATATGAAACAAATCACGACAACAACTTTTTAAACCTCAAATTAAATATCCCCTTACCTTAAAACTACTTCACCTTAAGAAGCAAGCACCCCCAAAGAAAACAATTTTAAAAAACGGAAAAAAATAATAAAGTTACGTTTGTCCCGAAACTAATCCGATTGCTAAGAAACCGTTGGGGAAAAGAAGAAGAAGAAAATCAGCAAGCGTAGAGTTGAAATCTGAGCATATTTAAAGAATAAGAAAAGAAGTTCAAAACGACAAAGATTGAAACTTTTTTGTTCTAGGGTTCCTACATATTCGGAGAAAGAATATTCTTGTTTCTTTTGGGTGTGTGGATATTCTATTACGAGATGAGAAAGAAGAGGAAAATGGGCAAGAAAGTGGTGGGAAATGAGCAAGCTTTACCTTGGAGGGAGAGGGGGTTTGAAATTTTCGAAAATCTGATCTGCTTCCGCTCTTTTTGCAGCAGATTTGAAAATGGCAGTCCCCAAAATCTAGTAATTTGGTGTTTAGATTAGCAAGTTATACGGGATCCTCACTAAAATTATCATTTTTGTTATTTTTTGGTATATTATAGGTTTGTCACTGAACTATCCTCTCACTTCTATTTTACTCACTAAAATTTAAATTTTTCACTTTAATCCCTCAACTTTTGAATTGTTCTAATTTTAGTCACTTTGACTTATTTTTCTTCTTCTATGATATGATATTTTATTGTTATTTTATTAAGATATGTACCATGGGATTAAAATAAAAAATTAAATACAAAATTATATTCAAAACCATAAATCTAAAAGTTATACATAAACCCTAAATCAAAGCCCACCCCACTTATACAGCTTCACCTTCAGTATCCTCTCTGACCTGTCCCTTTCTCTTTGATCACCTTCTGATCATCGACGCTACGTCTTTCAAATATTTCATGTGCAATTCCTAAATCTTAAACCTAAAATCAATACTCAATATAAGCAAAATTGGAACTGACATAATAGATTTGAAAGAATAAGAATTTAATTTGAGTGGAGAGATTTGAATCATTGATAAAAAGATTGGTGACAAGGGATCTATCAATGTGAATATACGTGAAAATTCATTCATGAAATAATAACGTAACATAAATGGTAATCATTCATATTACGTTATAAATAATTCAAATTCAAAATCAAGTAATAAGTATAATCAAAGATTATTTCCCAATAATTAACATTAATGATGGTAAATTAAAGAAATTATTATTCTTTATTATTTCACTCTCTATTGATATCCTTCTGTTTTTCCTTGAAAATTCACCTGCTAAACTCTTCAAAATCCTGAACAAAGGCAGTAAATTTCATTCATATCCATCTTCAACCTTGGTCTCCTTCTTCAAGCCTCAATCCAGGCAAGCAGTATTTACCTTTCAATTTTCAGTTTTCTCTGCAGCTTTTGCTCTACTTTATAACATTTACAAATGATGTGACAGTTTATTTTATCAAACATTTGATGCAGATAGTTTGAACAATGTCTGAATCAAACTTGGACTTTTCATTGAAGGAAACTAAACCGAATATCGGCGGAGGAAGAGTCTCTGGTAGCGAAAAGCTTACTTCGTCATTCGACCTCGTCGAACAACTGCATTTTCTGTACGTAAAATTGGTGAGGGCCAAAGATTTACCAGGTTCACCGTGCAATCCATTTGTTCAAGTAAAGGTTGGTAACTACAAAGGCACGACGAAGACCGTCGTCGATAGTCCTGATCCGGAGTGGAACCAAGTTTTCGCGTTCGCAAAAGATCGAATCCAGGCTGTGACCTTTGAGATAACTGTGATGAACAAAGAGAGTTTTGTAGGCAAAATCGGTTTCGATATACCGGACGTTCCTAGTCGCGTTCCACCAGATAGTCCGTTTGCACCGCAGTGGTATAGTTTGGAGGACGAACATGGAAGAAAAGGTGAGAGAGGGGAATTGATGTTAGCTATTTGGATGGGGACTCAAGCAGATGAAGTGTTCCCTGATGCTTGGCATTCCGATGCAGCGACAGTTAACGGCGAAAGCATATCAAATACCCGATCGAAAGTGTATATTTCGCCTAGGCTCTGGTATCTAAGAGTCAATATAATTCAAGCACAAGATTTGGTGTCTATGAATAACAACAGGGTCCCTGAAGTTTACGTCAAATCTATGCTTGGGAATATGGTTCTAAGGAGTCGATTTTCGCCCGATAAGAGCCTAAACCCGACATGGAACGAGGATCTGATGTTCGTCGTGGCGGAACCATTTGATGATCCATTGATCTTGAGTGTGGTGGATAAGTTGGGTGATAACAAAGAGGATGTTCTCGGGAGTTGCTCCGTTCATTTATCGAAAGTTGAGAAGAGGCTAATGCCGATACCTGTAGAGGCATATTGGTATAATCTCGAGGAATCAGCTAATCG
This sequence comes from Hibiscus syriacus, assembly GCF_006381635.1. NCBI lineage: Eukaryota > Viridiplantae > Streptophyta > Magnoliopsida > Malvales > Malvaceae > Hibiscus > Hibiscus syriacus. The sequence goes on along the minus strand of NW_024062029.1, from coordinate 58,042 downwards.
AAACAAGTTGGAAGTAAGGTTTGCCAGCAGGCTCCATTTGAGGATCTGTTTAGATGGAGGCTACCATGTCCTAGATGAGCCCATTTATTACAGTAGTGATTTCAGGGCAACATCCAAATTGTTATGGCCTCCTTCCATTGGTGTACTGGAGCTCGGAATCTTGAATGCGTCCGGTTTGCTTCCGATGAAGTCGAAAGATGGACGTGGAACTACCGATGCTTATTGTGTCGCGAAATACGGGCCTAAGTGGGTTAGAACGAGGACGATCGTCGACAGTTTTTCTCCGAATTGGAATGAGCAATACACATGGGATATCTATGATCCTTGTACAGTTATCACCATCGGAGTTTTCGATAACTGTCACTTGGAAGGAGGAAGTAAAACTGCAGACTCGAAGGATCGAAGAATCGGGAAGGTAAGGATCCGACTGTCTACACTTAATGCTGATCGGATTTATACACTTTCTTATCCACTTATAGTTTTGGAACCCAATGGAGTGAAGAAAACGGGTGAAATTCAATTGTCAGTGAGATTTACATGCTCATCTACATGGAATTTGTTACAGTCTTATACACAGCCTTTGTTCCCCGAAATGCATTACCTTCTTCCGTTATCCGTATATCAAATCGAAAGTTTGCGGCATCAAGCTACTCATATTCTCTCCTCGAGATTGCATCGTGCCGAGCCACCGTTACGGAGAGAAGTTGTGGAGTATATGCTGGATGTTGGCTCCAATGTATGGAGTTTAAGAAGGGGCAGAGCTAATCTCGAGAGACTCCTGGCTGCATTTAATCTACTCGTTGAAGCTTGGAAATCGTTCGATAAGATACGCAAATGGAAGAATCCAATCTCGACGATGACGGTTCACTTTCTATATTCGATCTTGATTCTCTTCCCCGATAAGATATTACCCCTAGCTTTTCTCATGTGCATCGTCCACGGAGCTTCACAGTATAGGAAAAGGCCAAGACATCCTCCACACATGGATACCAAGTTGTCACTTGTCGAGTCTGTGCAGACCGATGATTTCGACGAGGAGTTCGATATGTTTCCGACTTCCAAAGGGGATAAAGTTCTTAAAAAGAGGTATGACCGATTGAGAAGTATTGCAGGGAGGATGATGACAATAATAGGAGACTTGGCAACTCAAGCTGAGAGGCTTAATTCTATGCTAAGTTGGCGAGATCCCAGAGCTACTTCAATGTTCATGGCCTTTTGTGTAATCGCTTGTGTAACATTCCATCTTGTTCCTTGTCGCTTATTCGCACTTGGATTCGGTTTTTTCGCGATGAGACATCCTCGATTCCGAATCAACATTCCTTCGTTGCCCCAAAACTTCTTCAAAAGATTGCCTGCAAGAGCAGATAGTATGATATGAGATGGAAAGCAACTGCAGTCTGAGGATAAGAGAGTGGTTCGGATATCGAATCCGAAACCGATCTGATGAATGTTTGTTGCGTGTTTTTTTTGTTGTTGTTATGGACTTATTATCTTTCATATAATATGGATTTGTATTTTCATGATCAGCTTATAAGCATGGAATTAAAAGCTTGAAATGAAACTCAGATACAAAATGTTGGTCTAATCATACAAATCTTTCCATGGAGTCATTTTGTAATTAGAATTAATATTATCCTCTGAAACCAGTCGACAACAAGGAGTGGTATGATTCTCGCTTAGGGTGCGAGAGAGGTCCCGAGTTCAATTCTCGGAATGCCCCTTTTTCTTAGTTCCTTTTGAAAGATGACTTTAAGCCCTTCCATTATTTAAAAGAAATACTTATTTTACACTAAAAATATTTAAAATTATTTTGTATAAATGTTATGTCGAGTTTCAGTAGCTGAAATAATTAAGTTAAATTCAAATATTTTAATATTTAGTTTAAATAATTCATTAGCGTAATTGGACATGTTTAACTAAAACAGAGAATTTCAATCAGATCTTCAGCTCATGGGAATTGATTTTTATTCTTAATAGACAAAAATTTAATCAAATATAATTAAATCAATTTTAAAAAATTAAGGGTCGTTTTGGTTTTAAAAAATATTTTTATTTTTATTTTCTGTTTTTTTTTCAGAAAATAGTTTTCATTTTCAATTTTTAAAAAATTACAAAACAGGTTTGGTTAATATAAATGGAAACTTGAATCCAAAAATAAAATAGTAAAAATATATTTAGTATCTTATTTTTTTTAAAAAAAAGAAAGAAATAAATAGTTATTAAAAATAAATTAAACTATAATTATTAAAAAAATCATTATATTAATTTAACATGTGAGTTATGCAACTATAAAATAATAAAGTTGATGCGAAGTTCCATAACACAAAATTTATTTTAGTTTATAATAAGAACATAATGTTATTGTATCTAGGAAACCAATTAAATTTTAAAAATATAAAAAAAATATTATTATAAGTAAGTGCACACAAAAGTGTCATTAAAATAAAAATATATTTAATGATAATTGAGGCCCTCAAACTTTTGGAAAAAGATAATTAGTGTAGCTCCTGAACCTTTTTTGTACAGAAAAAATTAATTTAACCTTTTGAAGAACGGAATCAAACGTTGACTGTCACAACACTTATATAATAGTTCACAAACTTACATGACAATCTATAATATTGGTGTGCCAGTTTACAATACTGTTGTAGCAGTATACAATATATGATGATGTGATAGATGTGCTTAATTAATTTTTTTCAGCTAAGTTTGATGGCATAATTGATTTTTTTAGAAATCTTGAGAACTTATTTATTTATTTTAAAATAAAAATTGTTTAAATTAAAAATATAAACAATTATTAAGATATCCAATACATTAAATATAAATAATACAAAATTAAAATATTAAAAAATTAATTGAAGGATTATATTGAGTGCAAAAAAAATATAGGGACCATATTGTTTTTATTTTTGCAAACAAAAAGTTTAAGGGTTTCAGATACTATTAAATCAAAAAATTATTGTTAGAATAATTTAAATCCGTGTAAGTTAAAAAATTAGATATCATGTTTCCTTGTTTTTCAAATTTCCAAAATAATTTTAATGAAAATATATGTTTTCATATTTTCACTTAATTTTGTTTTCATTTTTAGAAATCATTTTTTAATTTTACAATTAAACATTTTTTTAACATTTTCTATGTTCTAATAAAATGAAAATGAAAATAACTTATATTTTCTAAAACCAAACGGGCTCTAACATTTTCCTTGTGTTGAATTTGAATTTTTAAAAATTGAATAATTGAATTAAATTTTAAAATTAACATTTTACACCGAACTCAATTTTCTCCTAATTTGAATATAAAACAATTAAACCCACCCAACAATAAGTTGTGTGGAGAGGTGTCAGGCAAATGCCATCTCTCTCTATTATATTCCTTAATATTTTTTTTAAATCTCAAACTCATAAAATCCTTAATTCAAACTCATAAAATGGTAGTGTTGAAAACATTATGCACCTATCTTGATAAGAAAAAACTTTAGACACTAAAATAAAAAAAAATACATAATTAGGAGACTTTCTTTTCAATTAAACCTTTTATAATCATGTAAAACAACTTGCACAATTTACATTATCTCATAATAAATTTGAGTTTCATTTATTTAGTTTGTAAAATAAATTTCATAAGATCATATTTAATGCTTTTGGTATAATTACTGGTTTTTGATTTATTAATCGACTAATTCGAATAGGGTATTGCAGAGGCAATAACGAGTCTCCCAATCCAATTTGCTTCATTCGCTAACATCAAGATTCGAACTTCCGATCTTACTTAAGGGATCTAGTGTCTCATCTCACCAGATCACGTGATTGTTGGTATAAGATCATATTCAATTCAATAAACTAATACAATTATTCTTAAATATTTAATAAATTTAAATTAATTTTGTGTATACAAGTGACATTACGAGCTGGCAGCAGTGAGTGAGCATAGAAGTGGTGGGAGAAGTAGGGGGTAAAGGGCCTTCAGTTCTGGTAGCCAACTGCCAATTAATTCATAAATTTCAATCTCCTAAACCTTAACACTATACCCATTACACAATTTGTGGGGAATCTTCAATTATTCACATCTCTGGCTTTTGCCACGCCTAATTATAACCTAATTTATGCCAATAATATTCATTTCTATTCAACAAAATTACAACTTGATAGTCTCGCAATCCTTGAGGTTAACCCTAAATCCTGAATGAGAACGAGAAAATAAAGGAAAGTTTAATGAGCGAAAATCAAATTTAAGATTTAAAAACGAAGATATTAAGCGCAACCGAAAATATTATTTTCTTCGTAACATTTTAAATTCAATCGAAAAATATTAATAAAAATATAACATTTTAAGTTGCATTCAACTTAAAAAATATTATGATTTTTATCCATTTTCAGTTATGCCTCAAAATTATTATTTTTTAACTTTAAATTGCACAATAGGATTACTATGGGGCTAAACACAAACTAGAGTAGGGGGAATGCCCCCAAATTTAAAAAATTCTAATTTTGACTGTTATAATTTTTAAGAAATTCAATTTGGTCTCTCGAAATTTTTAGAAATTCAAATTAAATTTTAATTTTTTAATGCTCTTAATTAAACCCCTTATAAAAGTACTCATTAAGCCTCTAAAATTTCAAAAGTTGTAGTTAGACCCTATTTTTGGGAAAATACAAACTAAATCCTTCAAAAAATTTAAAAATCTTAATTTAAACATCTAAACTTTTTAAAATCTTAAATTGATCCCCAAATTCTATCACTAAATTTCGTTACCGGAACTACCCAAAGTATAAAGGATTCTGGAAGCACAGCATAATTCACCTGTATTACAGTATTAGTGAAAATCCAATTTCCAAACCTAAATTGGACGTCCTAATTCTAGTCGTTTTGATTTTTGAAAGAGAAAAATCAGAATCCGACCCTAAAAAAACGGCCACGTTGTCGACGTCACCTACCACGTCAAAACGGCAGTTGAGGAATTTTAGAAAACACACACAATCATCATAAATCCAACGGTCACAAATCATCAGTCGCCACACCTTTATCGTTGGCGCGTTCTCCTAGATTCTCCTTTCCTTTTTTTTCCTAAGATCCGTTATCAACGGTCCAATTATTTAATTCCCGTTTTTGAAACCTTATTATTATATTAATTAATGTCATGAGCAACCACCCTATTTTAAAGGGTGTCACTCCTCTTCCAAATTTACAACTAAATTTTCTCCTAAATTTTTTCCTTTCAATTCCATCAATTTTCTTTGCGATTTTCTTGCTATACAATCTTCGTTTCTGCGTTGATGGACGCGATGGAGTTGAGGAAGATTTTCCAGGTGTTCGACAGGAACGGGGACGGGAAGATCACGAAGAAAGAATTGAACGATTCGTTGGAGAATATGGGCATCTTTATCCCCGACAGTGAATTGACACTTATGATTGAGCGGATCGATGTCAACGGCGATATGTGTATCGACATGGATGAGTTCAGCGAGTTGTATCGATCGATTATGGATAACAAGGAAGAAGAAGAAGAAGATATGAAGGAAGCTTTCAAGGTTTTTGATAAAAACGGAGACGGTTACATTTCCGTTGATGAATTGAGGTGGGCTTTGGAATCACTGGGACTTAAACAAGGGAAAGCGATGGAAGATTGCAAGAGGATGATAAGGAAAGTAGATGTAGACGGTGATGGTAGGGTTAATTTCATGGAGTTCAAGCAAATGATGAAAGGAGGCGGCTTTAGTTCACTGGCTTAACTTTTATTTAGGTTTTTTTTGGGGGGATATATAGATAGGGTTCCCCCCTAATTCCATTTAGTTTGATTTTGTAAAATTGGTTCGGGGATTTGGTTGTTTTATTGTTTGTGTTTCTGATTTTTCCACGTTAATTGTCTTTGTTTTTTGTTATTTTTTTTGTTATTGTGTATATGATTTGCTTAGACGATATTCGAGGAAGGAAATGTTATTCTCTTGTTTTAATCGGATTTGTGTTATTTTTATATGTGCCTACACAAACAACAAATCCGATCCGAAAGGTAAGTTATAATTTTGATATTTACGAATTGAAAAAATCATTTTACTTTTGTAAAATCCAACCTAAAATAGTTAATTAATAGAACAAATATCGATAATTAAAAAAACTAAATTTTCCCCATCTCAACTCAACCTTTGAGGTCCTCTACACCAAACATTTCAAATTAATCAAATAATTGATTTGGATTATGTTTCTTCAAAATTGTTTTTTTGATATAATGTAATTGTCATAGTATTTGTTTGAAGATGTTGGACAATATCTTCTAAAAGACGCTGAGACTATGTCTCTTGTTTTGTTCCTTTAGGGCATTTGGTTCATGGCATAAGATATTATCGTGGTATGAAATTCTTATTCTACCGTTTGGTTGGCCGGTAATCTTATTTTTGGTAATTTTTTATTATCAACAATGAATATTTTGGGATATATTACCGGGAATGTGATTACTCATTCATTTAGGTATTGTTGGATTACTGATGTTTTTGACTAAAATTGCTCTTATTTTTTTTCAAAATTATCCTTATTCTGTCGTTGAATAATAAAAATTCTACGAAGGTTAAATTATAAATTTATCCTTAAACTATTTTAGATTTACAAAAAAAATCCATTATTAGAATTTTATATGAAGTGCAAGGGTTAAAATAAAATTTTACCATTTTATTAAAGAGAAAAATCGCCTCAGTGACCAAAAATGCCTTATAATATACGATTTTAACAATCTTTTTCCGGATTTGCCAAAATGACCAACAAAATCGCAATGCGATCGCTAATTCGCAATGCGATCTCCATTATCGCAAATTCGCGTTGCATTTCGCGTTGCGATAGTTGGAAATCGCGTTGCGATGATCTACAGTGTCGTTGCGATTTTCCCAATTCGCAATGCGAATAAGTAAATCGCAACGCGAATTGGGAAAATCGCAATGCGATACTGACTATCGCAATGCGATACTTACTATCGTAATGCGATAATACAAAATCGCAACGAGATACTGACTTTCGCAACGCGATTCTGACTTTCGCAACGCGATTTACATAGCGCCATTCGTATTAACGCGTATTTTTTTTTCAAATTACAAACACGAATTTTTTCTTAATAAATCGGAAACTGAACTGTCCATAGTAATCGCAACTCATAACCTCAAACCCAAAATCACAACACTCAGTCCCATCTCCATCTCTCACTCTCTACGGCGAAATCCGTCCCCATCTCCGAAGATTTCCGTCCCCATCGCCGGCGAAATCCCTCACAACCATTTACAGTCAAAAATCCCTCACAATCATTCAGAAATGGAAAATCAACCTCCGAGGGTTAGTTTTTATATTTTTATTTTGAAATTTTTTGCATTATTTTAGGTTTTTCATATTGAGATTGATGATAAGTTTACTGGTAATTTCAATAATAGATTAACCATTTCACTTAGATTTCTTATTAAATTCATTCGATTGCTGCCAATACTACTAAACTGTTTAGCCTGTGAAGTTAGTATTTGTCTTTGTTTTGTCTTTTGGTTGAAGTAATGCAGAAGAATAATAGTTTCGAGAATGAAAATCGCAACGCGGAAATAACTATCGCAACGCGAAATAAAAAACGCAACGCGAAACCAAAATCGCATTGCGATTTTTATTTCGCGTTGCGATTCTCTCGTTGCGATTTTCATTTCGCGTTGCGATTTTCATTTCGCGTTGCGATTCTCATTATCTCGTTGCGATTTTCATTTCAACCAAAAGACAAAACAGTGTTGTAAATTTTAGTTTCAAGAATAAACTACTATTTATGTTTATTGTTTTTGGTATATCTTGACAGTGTAGTTTTTGGTATATCTAACTTTGTATGTTTATGTTTTGTAGAAATTTTTTTCGGCTTCATTGACATTAAGGAATAAAGTTAGCATAGCCACTACAATTGCTTCGAAGCTTTCACCTGCACAAAGAAAATTGTTTGAGGAAACCTGCTTCGGGCTATGGCTGAGAGTACAGCATCCAGGTGGAGATGCTAATTTGACCCATTTGTGGCTTCAGACCATGACTAGAGATCTACCCGACAGTATACAACGTGGTGAGGAAGAGATATGGTTTCATTTTCCACTGGCGTATAATTGTTTTGGGCGGAAGGAGTTCTGCTTAATCACTGGTCTACGATTCGGACACGATGATGTAGGCCGGTACACTCGTCATATCACCCGCCCATCATGGTTATCCAGGGTTTTTCCTGATGAGTCAATAGAGAAGCCGAACTTACACGTCGACGATATGAAGAAATTGTTTAATAAGAAAGATGGTTTTACTCGGATGAATGACGTCGATGTTGTCCGAGTATGCCTTCTACTACTTTGTATGCCGGCTTTTAGGCAGAGAGGCCAAACAACCTATTCCTCAGGAGCTAATATATTGGTAGAGGACCTAAATGCATGGAATCTGTTTCCGTGGGGTTCGTATATATGGAAAGCTACCTGGACTAAGTTGTCGTCTGCCTTTGATGACCGCAAAAGTTTACGGGGCGATGGGTCGAAATACACTTTGTCAGGCTTTGTTTGGGCCTTCAAGGTAAGAATTTCTATATAATGTTTTCAAAATTATAATTAATTATTTAACAATTACTAATGTTTTTTATTATATTGTTTGTAGATTTGGATATTCGAGGCCTTTCCCGCCATGAAGATATATGCAATAAAAACTTCAAATGATATTCCCAGGGCTATTTCCTGGAAGAGGAAACGTCTGTTGGATTGGGAAGACTTAATACCATATGCGACAATAAATAATGTAAGTTAACACAAATACTATCATATATAAACAAGTTATTAATAGTAGACGTTTAACTTTGTTTGAGTTTTATATTTTTAGGAGGCCAACATTCCATTAATGAGACTGACACCCACGGAGGATGAGCTTGCCATGATTGGTGGCAAGCTAGTCAGCGTTTCTTGATGGCACGAATGATGAGCAGCATCCACTTCCTCCACTTCGAGAGCCATCACCTCACCCAGAGCCATCACCTGATCGACCCGACTATACACCTCTACAACGAGAGCCATCACCTATCCCGTCACATCATCGAGCCTCTTCTCCACCATACCTCATGATAGGCGACCGGGAAAGATGCCATGACTTCTATCTCCCTGTTCTCCACCTCCACGGGATGAGTCAAGGGAGTTACGTGATGAGGTCAATGCCTTGCGTGAGGAGATCGGTACTCTACGCGATAACGATGGTGCATGGCGTGTGGAGGTCAATGCCTTGCGTGAGGAGATCGGTACTCTACGCGATAACGATGGTGCATGGCGTGTGGAGGTGTCTACTTTACGTGGTGAGGTTGACGCTCTAAGTGAGATGGTAGTATCGTTGTAGAATGAGGTTCATACTCTACGCAACGAGGTAAGTTTAAGATTTTCTATATTTAACTTGATGATAAATTTACTCGTAATTTCACTTAAATTAACCATTTCACTTAGATTGCTTAGTAAATTTATTCGGTTGCTGCCAATACTGCTAAACTGTTTATTAACACTGTGAAGTTAGTATTTGTCTTTTGTTTTGTCTTTTGGTTGAAGTAAATTTATTCGGTTGCTGCCAATTTGCTAAACTGTGTATTCTTTAACACTGTGAATTTAGTATTTGTCTTTGTTTTGTCTTTTGGTTGAAGTTTTGAAATATATTTGTCTTTGTTTTCACTGTTTAAATATCATGTCCGTTTATTTACTGATATTTGTATTTAATTATTTAGCGGACCGATAAGGTGGATGCTTTACGTCGGGTTTTTCTTGCACGACATAGTTCACGCATCAGACGGCGTGCACGTGCTATTAAGTCTCAGTATACCCCAATAGTGTGAAGACACCGCAAGAAGAAGCCCGACTCGCCTGTCATCCCTCAAGAGTCCACTCCTATCGTTGAAGAGGCCCCTATCATTCCTCGAGAGTCCCCCCACCGTTCAAGAGGCCACTGTCATCCCTCAAGAGTCCACTCCTATCATTGAAGAGGCCCCTATCATTCCTCGAGAGTCCCCTCCCACCGTTCAAGAGGCCACTGTCATCGTTGAAGAGGTCCCTCCCACCATTCAAGAGCCCGATTCACATGGCATCATATGTAGGATTCTTGAGAAACCCTCTGACGTGCCGGACATGATGGATTCAAGTTGGCTCTCGTATGAGTTACCGGCCAGTACCATACCGGTATCTGAAGTGGAGAGGGAACAACTATCGGACACAATTCTGGATAACACCCTTTGGGCTAAGACCGCAGTTGATTTTTATCTACATGAGTGAAGCCAGGGGTGTTTCACTGACATATGCAAGCTCAATGATGATATCTATTTGTTGCTTGATCGGTCTTGGTGGGGCGTATTATTAGGGGTCGAAGACAATGGCTATTTCGATGGAGGGGTAAGTCTTATATTTTCTTATATTTTAATTTGATTATTTTTTGTAAATTTATGTAAGTTACTAATATATGTCTTTTTTGTAAAACAGCATATCGATGCGTGGGTGTCACGTCTTCTAATAATTAGGAAACTTAAGGAAAATAAAAGAAATACACGATATACAATTATGCCGACGTCTTTTAACGCCGTTCACTTGAAGAATCAACGAGATGAATCATTTGCGTTGGGCAATGGACAAGCTAAACTTTATCCTGCATGGTGGGAGGTCGATAAGGTTAGTGTTTATTTTAGATTGAGTTTAAAGGTATTCATAAATAAGTGCGCAAATGAATGAATTATTACTTATGATTGCAGGTGTTTATCCCTGTTTTGGAACGTAACCATTGGCTTCTCGTCGAGCTTCAGATCCCATCCCTTAAGGCAATAGTATATGACAGCATGATAAATTACATATCATTGGCTGATTAAGAGATATTATTAAGGGATGGAGCTCTTATTTGGCTAAATTCTTGGATGTGATAAATTATTGGACTCGTTCTGGAAACAAGAAGCCAAAGAAGCTCAATATTACAGTTAGCAGAGACGAGACCGCACCACAACAAACGAAAAGACCCAGAGGGGATTGTGGTCCTCTCGTATACTTGGCGTTGGACCGTTTGATCACAGGAAGTATAAAGTATGTACCTCCCACCGATATAGATAGAGCTGCAGTAGGCTTGTGGTTTCGACATTATATGGCTAGATCGATATATACGAGACGCTGCCTACCTGCATCCGCGTTATAAAAATGTCCATAAACAATTGATATGTTTATAGGCTTGTGGTTTGAAAATGTTTGGTTAAGTACCTAGAATTCAATAATTTGTTATTTGTAGGTTTTAGATGTGTAGAAAGTGTTGTTTGAGCAAATGTTTGGTTTATGCAGGATAATCTCAGAAGTGAGCTGCGTGAAAATGATGTATGGCTGCAAAAGTTGATTCAATAGTAGAAGTGTTATTTTCTCTAATAATTATTGCTTATTTTTTTTTATTGTTTAATTGATTTGTAAAAGGTGATTTGTAAAAGTTGATTTGTTTAATTGATGTTAACATAATTCTTATTTGTGCTTGTTTAATTGATTGAAATGTAATGGTTGATTTTGTTGATTTCAATCTGCATTATGTTGAAGGCAAAAAGTACTATCGCAATGCGAAATGAAAATCGCAACGAGAGAATCGTAACGCGAAATTAAATTCGCGTTGCGATTTTCATTTCGCATTGCGATTCCCTCGTTGCGATTTTCATTTCGCATTGCAAAATTAGCGTTGCGATTTTCATTTCGCATTGCGATTCTCTCGTTGCGATTTTCATTTCGCATTGCGATAGTAATTTCCGCGTTGCGATAGACATTAAGATGATTGCCTATTAAGTGATAACAATTGAACATATCATAGCAATTTTCAAACTCAAGTTACTAATACATGCCTAACTGAAAATGTTAAAAGTTCACACATAAAATCTACATAATACAACGTTTGCATTTAAAAATCACCTAAGTTAACAGTCCCAAAAGGTGAAGCCAGTTGTGATTGGGATTTTAAAGGTGATTTCGATTTTGATTGCCTTTTTCTTGACACCATATGAGCTTTGGATTTTGATGATGATCCATATTTTGGTAGAGGAAAAGATGATTGTGATGGCACTGGTGATCCACATGTCAACCTTGTATGACCACTTTCCTTGCACCGACTACATGTCGATCTCTTCTTCTCTTCACCCTTAGACGGTATACGATCGTGACTTTTTGGTCGGCCAGGTAGCCTTCTGTCCATGGCTGGTGGCAAAACTGTTTGTAAGTCATCTGGTATGTCCCACTCAGAAGGATGTGGAATAGGGTAGACAATCTCGGCATAAGTCTGTCGATATACTTCTGTAGTGTAGCAATCCATAGCGTATGTGCTTGAATCATCTTGGGTTAGATGAAGAGCAACTTTTATAACATGGCCACACGGATAACCAGATGTTGCCATTTCATACACTACACGTCCTTGCATTTAGATCGACAAGCCCATTTAAGTTATTATCCAGTACTTCAAACAAAGTGTTTGAACATGGTTCAATTCTCCATGACGTTAACTTCACAACACGTTTCGTTATCTTTTTTCAGTCCATGGTGTAACACGATGTTCCAATGTTCCTGTAAATTTAAATAATAATACTTAGTAAAATATGATAAGTTACGAATTCAAAGAAATAATACCTGCATAGTTTCTTTCTTGTAGTACCACTGTTGAATAGAGGCTCAAAAAACTCCATTAACATAGTAATGGGTAATTTCCGGGAATGATCACTTAGAGCGTTGATTGATTCTGCACTATTAGACGTCATGAAACCATATCTTGCTCCAAGTTGATGTACTCTTGACCATCTTTCAAACCCGACATCTTCTAGTGTTTGAGCACACTGAGGCAAAACACGTCTTAAACAGTTTATATGCTATTGAAATCCACTTCCGATAAGCCTTTACAGCCTTCCAGTATGTCCATTTGTGTTTTTTATACCAGCAGACCTTGATTTTAGATTTCTATACAAATGAACACCACAAAGTCCATGAAAAGCATCTGGGAAACACCTTCTAACATCGTTGTCAATTGAGTTTGCCCTATCGGATATGATTGTCGATTGCTAATAGGACCTATGCAATCCCTAAGATGCCCCATAAACCATGTCCATGAATCAGAGGTTTCAGATTTGCCAACCCCGTAAGCTATTGGCAATATCCCATTGTTAGCATCCATGGCTACTGCTAATAAGTTTACTCCAAGGTATCGACCTTTCAAATGTGCTCCGTCACTATAATAACTGGGCGCATGCAAGTAATAAACGAACGAATCTACAAAATAATATACACAAGAAATATAATCATTTAAATGTGAAATGCATGTAACTAACAGAAATGAGTCAACAAAATTATATTGATTTACTAACCGCAGCACCAATGGCGATACACAGCAACTCAAGCGTCCATCTCTATCTGTTTTGATATGAGTTACCGACCCAGGATTTTTCAGCTTTAAATTGTGACAATAAGCGGCAGTTGGGCAACGATGCTTCTGGCGACCCCCTCAACAATTCCAAGGCATAACATTTGGCTCTCCAAGCTTGAGAATATGATATACTAATCTTGAACCGAGCATTCATGTCAGTCATAATTTCATGTCCCCGATATACCCTGCCATTCAAAAACATTAACTCAGCCAGAAAACCACCCAAAACCTTTTGTTGCCTATCTATGGTTAGGAAAAACTTGGGTTCTTGAACATGTATGTTTATCAATAAAAGTCCTAACTTGAAATATTTCGCAATCTTTTATCCTCTTTGCAATCATACGCCACGTACAGTTTTGTCAATCATACACCTTGTTTCGAAACGATCTTTGCTTGATTTGTTAACTTTTAGTTGATAGCCATCTTCCACACATTTCGTATACAAAGCTATCTTCAAGTCTCTTTTGTATCAAAACAATCATCTTTCTTGATACGAATAACTTTGTGTAACAATCAACTGCTTTCTTTGCCAACTCTTCTTCCGGTAGCTGAAGTAATTCTGGCATATTCCAGTTATACTCCCGTGGCATTTTTTTCTTCGGGGACTTTTTCTTCTTCTTTTCTTCTTCAGGATTATATGAATTACAGAATGGATGTTCAACATGTTCATTCACAGTCGTAACTTCCTCCTCATTATCATCAACAACATCTTCCTCGGCAACGGGTGTTTCATCATCAAAATTCGTGTATTGACCAATATCAAAATCATTACACGCAGGGTCTGTTTCTTCTTCTGAAACATCATCAAAATCCGAGTATTGACCAATATCAAAGTCGGGTATTGACCAAGATCAAATTTCGAATACTGATAGTACTCACAATTTTTTCTCTTGGCTCATCATCGTCTAATTGGTCAATACGAAAACCGGAATTTGGTGCTGAAAGTTGATTTGGATTTGGATTAGAGAAAGGTTGTGGGTTTTGAGACCCACTTAGTTGATATTACCGCTACTGACCCAACAATACTACTTCTAGGTTCAACAACATACAATGTAACATCATCACTTGAAACATTAATGTAAGCAATGAATCGTTCAACATCTTCATTGTCGGTTAACAAATAAACTTTATCATTTCTCTGATAAGATAGCCTAAATCCACTTAGGGGCTTTAAATTCAATTTCTTTGAAACACGTAACATTAGAGTTTCATAAGTTAACTTCTTTAATGACAGTTTTAGTTGAAGATTCATGGGTAAAGGCATATATTGTAAAACACCATGAACATTCTCCCATGACCCTCCAAAACACAAATCTATCCAAACATGATCAACATTAGATGATTTCATGGTTGTAAATTAATTTACTAAACAAACGAGATGCGAAACTAAGACATGTTGCCGGATAGGGAAGGATGTCGTTGGATATAGGAACGGATGTCGTCGGAGAGAGTGATAGATGGAGATGGAATGAGTTACGATTTAGGGATTTAGGTTATGAGTTGTTGCTGCTGCGTAGATATATACACAAAAAATTTGGCTTGCGAAACTAAAACCTGTTGCGAACTTTGAAACTCGCATTGCGATTCTGTATTATCTCGTTGCGAAAGTCAGAATCGCGTTGCGAAAGGCAATCATTTGACCATCGCAATGCGAAATGCAAATCGCAACGACAGAATCGCAATGCGAAATGAAAAAGGAGTATATATGTTAACAAAACTTGCATTATGTGTATTTTATGTGTGCACTTTTAACATTTTCAGTTAGGCATGTATTAGTAACTTGAGTTTGAACATTGCTATGATCTGTTCAGTTGTTATCACTTATTAGACATTCATTTGACTATCGCAACGCGAAAATGGCTATCGCAACGCGAAATGGCTATCGCAACGACAAAATCGCATTGCGATTTTCTCGTTGCGATTTTCATTTCGCATTGCGATTCTCTCGTTGCGATAGTCAGTTTTGTGTTGCGATAGTCTGTTTTGCCTTCAACATAATACAGATTGAAAATCAATAAATCAACTATTACATTTCAACACAAATAAGAATTATGTACACATCAATTAAACAAATCAACATTTACAAATCATCTTTTACAAATCAATTAAACAATCAAAAAATAATAATAATTCTTATTTCTTCATCAATTATTGAATCAATGAATCAACAACTTTGTGACCCCGTACATCCATTTCACGCAGCTCACTTAAGGATTAACCTGCAGAAACCAAACATTTGCTCAAACAAGACTTCCTACACATCTAAAACCTACAAACAGCAAATTATTGAATTCTAGGTACTTAACCAAACATTTTAAAACCAAAAGGAGTATATATGTTAACAAAACTTGCATTTGACTTACCAATTAACAATAGACACTTTCATAACGCGGATGCAGGTAGGCAACGTCTCGAATATATTGCTCTAGCCATATAATGCCGAAACCACAAGCCTACTGCAGCTCTATCTCTATCGGTGGGAGGTAAAAACTTTGTGCTTCCCGTCGTCAAACGCGCCAAGCAAAGGCATACGAGAGGACCACAATCCCCTCTGGCTCCCGGCGATTGCTGTGGCGCGGTCTCGTCTCTGACAACTGTGACATTGAACTTCTTTGGCTTCTTGTGTCCAGAATGAGTCCAATAATTAATCCCATCCAAGAATTTAGCCAAATGAGAGCTCCATCCCTTGAAAATATCTCTCAAATCAGACAGTGATATGTAATTGATCATGCTGTCATACACTATTATCTTCAGGGATGGGAGCTGAAGTTGGACGAGAAGCCAGTGACGACGTTCCAAAACAGGGATAAACACCTGCAATCATAAGTAATAATTCATTTATTTGCGCACTTATTTATGAACACCTTTAAAAAATTTAAAAAAATAAACACTAACCTTATCGACCTCCCACCATGCAGGATAAAGTTTAGCTTGTCCATTGCCCAACGAAAATGATTCATCTCGTTGATTCTTCAAGTGAACTGCGTGAAAAGCCGTCGGCATTATTGTTTTTTTTTTTATTTTTCCTAAGCTTCCTTATTATTAGTAGACGTGACACCCACGCATCGATATGCTGTTTTACAAAAAAATACATATATTAGTGAATTACTTTAATTTTTTAAAAAAATTAATCAAAATCATATATAAGACAAATATAAGACTTACCTCCCCATCCAAATAGCCACTGTCTTCAACCCCTAATAGCACACCCCACCAAGACCGATCAAGCAACAAAAACATTTCATCGTTGAGTTTGCTGATGTCAGTGTAACACCCTTGGCTCCGCTCATGTAGATAACAATCAACTGCGGTCTTAGCCCAAAGGGTATTATCCACAATTGTTTCCGGTAGTTGTCTCCTCTCCACTTCAGATACCGGAAGGGTACTAGCCGGTAACTCATACGAGAGCCAACTCTCATCCATCATGTCCGGAACCGGTGGGGGTTTCTCAATACTTCGATATATTACCCCATGTGAATCGGGCTCTGGAATGGTGGGAGGAACCTCTTCAACGATGACAGTGGCCTCTTGAACGGTGGGGGGAATCTTGAGGGAGGATAGAGGCCTCTTGAACGATTGGAGGGGACTCTTGAGGGATGACCGGTGAGTCGGGCTTCTTCTTGCGGAGTCTTCGCACCATTGGGGTGAACGGAGACGTAATAGCACGTCCACGCCGTCTGATGCGTGAACTCCGTCGTGCAAGGAAAACCCGACGTAAAGCATCCACCTTATCGGGCCGCTAAAAAAATTAATACATAAATCAGTAAATAAACAGACATGATATTAAAAAAAGACAAATATGTTTCAAACTAGCATTGTATTCACCCAAGTCATTATTCTATCATAGTTCACAAAATGCTCAGATAACATTCTAGAAGTAAGCACTTATATAAACATTTAAAAGGACAACATATATAAACATTCCAGAAGAAGAATAGTTTACTTTCGCAACACGAAACTTAAAATTGCAACACGAAAATGACTATCGCAACGCGGAAATGGCTATCGCAATGCGAAATGAAAATCGCAACGACAAAATCGCAACGCGAAACACAAATCGCATTGCGATTTTCATTTCGCGTTGCGATTTGTCGTTGCGATTTCATTTCGCATTGCGATTTGTGGTTGCGATTTTCATTTCGCATTGCGATAGCCATTTTCGCGTTGCGATAGTCATTTTCGTGTTGCGAAAGTAAACTATTCTTCTTATGCAAATTGAAACTTGAATGGATTGCATTACTTCAACCAAAAGACAAAAACAAAACCAAAAACAAATACTAACAAAAACAGTTTAGCAGTATTAGCAGCAACCGAATGAATTACGAGTATGAAAAATCTTAAACTTACCTCGTTGCGTAGAGTATGAACCTCATTCTGCAACGATGCTACCATCTCACGTAGAGCGGCTACCTCACCGCGTAATGTAGACACCTCAACACGCCATGCACCATCGTCTTTGCGTAAAGTACCGACCTCCTCACGCAAGGCATTGACCTCATCACGTAACTCTCCTAACTCATCCCGTTGAGGTGGAGGTGGAGAACAGGGAGATAAACGTCGTGGCATCTTTGCCGGTCGCCTATCTTGCGGTGATGGTGGAGAAGAGGCTCGATGATGTGACAGAATAGGTGATGGCTGTCGTTGTGGAGGTGTATAGCCGGGTCGATCAGATGATGGCTCTGGGTGAGGTGATAGCTCTGGGCGAGGTGATGGCTCCCGAAGTGGAGGCTGCTCATCAACCGTTCCATCAAAAAAACGCTTACTAGCTTGCCACCAATCAGTGGCAAGCTCAGATTCCGTGGGTGTCAGCCTCTGTAGAGGAGTGTTGGCCTCCTAACAATATAAAAGCTCAAACAAAGTTAAACGTGTACTAGTAATAACTTGTTATAAACATATGGTAGTATTTATGTTAACTTACATTATTTATTGTCGTATACCGTAGTAAATCTTCCCATTGCAAGGTCTGTTTCCTCTTCCAGGAAATAGCCCTGGGAATATTATTTGAAGTTTTTATTGCATATGTCTTCATGGCGGGAAAGGCCTCAAATATCCAAATCTACAAACAATATAATAACAAACATTAGTAATTGTTAAATAATTACTTATAATTTTGGAAACATTATATAAAAATTCTTACCTTAAAGGCCCAAATAAAGCCTGTCAAAGTGTATTTGGAACCATCGCCATGCAAACTTTTTCGATCATCCAAGGCAGACGATAACTTATTCCATGTAGCTTTCCATAAATACGAGCCCCACGGAAACAGGTTCCACGCATTTAGGTCTTCTACCAATTTGATTAGATCATTTGGAATAGGTTGTCTGGCCTCTCTGCCTAAAAAGCCGGCATGCAAAAGAATTAGAAGGCATACTCGGACAACGTCGATGTCATCCATCCGAGTAAAACCATCTTTCTTATTCAATAATATCGTCAGGTCTTCCACGTGTAGATTCGGCCTCTCCAGCTTAGGAAAAACCCGGGATAACCATGATGGACGGGTAATATGTCTAGTGTACCGACCTACATCATCGTGTTCGAAGCGTAGACCGGTGATTAAGCAAAACTCCTCCCGCCCAAAACACGTATACGCCGGTGGAAAATCAAACCACATCTCTTCATCACGATGTTGTATAGTATCTGGTAGATCCCTAGTCATGGTTTGAAGAAATAGGTGTGTCAACATCGCATCTCCACCGGGATGTTGTACTTTCAGCCATGGCCCGAAGCAAGTATCCTCAAACATTTTTCTTTGTGCATGTGAAAGCTTCGACGCAATTGTTTTGGCCAGGCTGACTTTATTTCTTAAGGTTAATTGAGCCGAATAAAAGTTCTACAAAAACAATAAACATACTAAGTTAGATATACCAAAAACTACACTGTGAAGATATACCAAAAACAATAATAAACATAAAGAGTAGTAGTTTATTCTTCAAACTTAAATTTGCAACACTGTGAATTTCTTATTTGTCTTTGTTTTTTGGTTGAAGTAATGCAATTCATTCAAGTTTCAATTTGCAGAAGAAGAATAGTTTCTGAAAATGAAAATCGCAACACGAAAATGACTATCGCAACGCGAATTTGACTATCGCAACGAGAGAATCGCAACGCGAAACTAAAATCGCGTTGCGATTTTCATTTCGCGTTGCGATTCTCGGTTAATAATAAGCAATCTAAGTGAAATGGTTAATCTATTATTGAAATTACCAGTAAACTTATCATCAATTTCAATATGAAAAACCTAATAATAATGCAAAAATTTTAAAAAGAAAATAATTAAAAAAACTAACCCTCGTTGGTTGATTTGGTTGATTTTCCATTTCTGATTGTGAGGGTGGCTCTGAGAGATGGAGATAGACGGATTTCGCCGGAGATGGGGACGGATTTCGTCGGAGATGGGTGAGAGAGTGAGAGATGGAGATGGGACTGAGTTGTGATTTTAGGTTTTAGGTTATGAGTTGCGATTACGGGATATATTGTGGACGGTTCAGTGTTTCAATATATTAATATTCGTGTTTGGAATTTAAAAATAAAATACTTGGCCAGGATACTAATGGCGCTTTGAAAATCGCATTGCGATTATGTATTATCGCGTTGAGAAAGTCAGAATCGCGTTGCGAAAGTCAGTATCTCGTTGCGATTTTGTATTATCGTATTGCGATAGTAAGTATCGCATTGCGATAGTCAGTATCGCATTGCGATAGTCAGTATCGCATTGCGATAGTCAGTATCGCATTGCGATAGTCAGTATCGCATTGCGATAGTCAGTATCGCATTGCGATAGTCAGTATCGCATTGCGATAGTCAGTATCGCATTGCGATAGTCAGTATCGCATTGCGATAGTCAGTATCGCATTGCGATTTTCCCAATTCGCGTTGCGAATTGGGAAAATCGCAACGATACTATAGACCATCGCAACGCGATTTCCAACTATCGCAACGCGAAATGCAACGCGAATTTACGATAATGGAGATAGCGTTGCGAATTAGCGATCGCATTGCGATTTTGTTGGTCATTTTGGCAAATCCTGAAAAAGTTGGTTAAAATCGTATATTATAAGGCATTTTTGGTCACTGAAGCGATTTTCTCTTTATTAAACTTATTTTTCTTTTCAATTTTGTAAAAAAATTATATCAATTTTATGAATTTAAAATTTTTAAAGAAAAATAATTATAATAATATTATAGTAGAATTCAATTTGTTAAAAAATAAATATATAATAATGACAATTTGGTAAAATATACATTTCAATAATATTTTATTCCTTTAACCAAATACAATAATCTTACATTCCTACTAAACTAACCAAACACAAAATATAACATTCTCAATAATCTCATTCCCAGTAATCCCATTTCTCAGTAATCTTTTATTTCCATTGATAATCTTACATTCCTACTAAACTAACCAAATACAAAATATAACATCCAGTAATCCCATTTCTCAGTAATCTTTTATTTCCATTGATAATCTTATATTTCATGAACCAAACGCACCCTTAGTAGTTTTGGCATTCTTAACATTCCAAGTGATTGAAAAATGAGAAGACGAATTGTGTTCCAACGTCTTCTTCAATATTATAACGATCACACTATCTCAAAAAAATAATTTTAACGATACTATATACGAGCTAATTATTTTTTTCAACGCCCCATTTGAGCAGTTTTGCCTTTACTGTCCATCGAGCTACTTCATAAATACTTCTAAACATGCCAAAAATAAACTTTTATAAGTTATCGTACCATCCACGACATACATCAATTTAATTTATGAATTATAAAATTTGAAATTTTAATAAAACATACATTTTAATATTCTGGCTAAATTAATCAAATAAGTTTAGAGTAAATTACATAAATAGTCCCAACCACAAGGTGATATTTTGTTGAGTCATCTAAATATTAAAAATTACAAAATGATACCTCAACTATAGAATGTTGTTTTATTGAGTCCCCAAATTATTAAAAGTTACAAAATGATCACCCGACTATTTATGTGTCTCAAAGTCATCCTTTCACGTTAAAAAGTTTATAGTCGTCTGAGCTGAACGTTAACTTGCTAACTTAGATATGATAAAATCGTATTTAACTAATGTCTACTGACACTTCGTTACTTTCAAGCATTGACTCGACGGTATAATCTTTCAAATACTAGTTTGATAGTATAATGCAAACAGAGGATTGACCTATAAAATACAACTCAAACAGTTTTGGGATCATATTTTATCATATCCTAGTCAACATGTTAATGTCCATCTCAGACGGTCACCAATTTTTTAACGAAATTGGACGAGTACAAAAAATATGAATAGTCAGGTGATCATTTTATAACTGTTAATAGTCGGAGGACTCAACAAAACAACATCATATATTCTAGTGACCATTTTATAGCTTTTAATAATCTGGAAGTCAACAACGCAATGCCTTATAGTCAGAGACCATTTGTATACTTTACCCATAAGTTTATACATGATTTCTAGTAAATTTTATTGGATAATTTTATATTCCATAATCTTATTCTCAATTGTAATTTTATAATATTATCTAACCTAGATTTGTGTTTCCATCTAAATTTCTGGTTGAATTCTAGAAGAAGAAGAAAGTGAAAGAATCAAGGGCTGCTTCATATTCATACCAATATAATCAAAGTCCAACTTGTGGGTTGATTCAGCTTTGTTATATGTTTCAAATCAGCGTCTTCAAACCACTCCAAGGAAACTAAAATGTTACGACGAGGTACTGAGTACGAATGGATGATTGTTATCTCTAGAGATCTTGGACTCGAACACACGTTTGTTGGGATGTTTGATATTATCTTGTAATCATCTCAAACTAATAAAAAAAAAAGCTCAATTCCTACTCAAACTCGAACATAAATAATCGAGCTTAAAGTTATTCAGTTGTTCGAACAGAACTGAACTTGTTGAGAGATGAATACCAAAGGAATTACCCAGGACATATTTCTTCTCTCACAGTGAATCCTAAGCTACAGTGTATATGCTAATGAACTACAATGTCAGCCTCAGAACACTTTGAATGTTGTAGCCCGAGGGCTGATTTTAGCAGTCTCCTGTCATGAAATTAGGTCTAATTACAGCCAACCCCACAGAAAACTTACAGGTGTTCGCGGCTACTTGAGCTACAATCATCGAGTTCAACCCTTTTCAGGCTGTCAACTATGTCTTCAACTCTAACCGACATGAATTCAGCATGTTCTTCAAGATCTTTGAAAATCATCTGTAGTTGTCGTTTAAATGCAGCGGACCGTTCTTTTTCATGCTGTAGCTCGCTGTATAAATCTTGTATTTTTTCTCTCTTCCTGAAAAAGCACCAAACCAGGAGTCAGTTGCAAAAGCATCAATGCAAGTGTATAAGAGTTGAGGAACATCATGAGCATGGTTGACGACCGGAAACAATTCCTCGTATAAAACAAGAAATACGGTTGCAGTGAAAATCGAGCGTAATATTCTTTAAAGATCACTCGTGGGAAGTACATGCATAGGATTGACAACTTTATGAACAAACAAACACAGCGAGTTGCAGTTCACTACATAATAAAAGTTACAGAAGAAGGCCATAATAGTTAATTGAACAGCTACAGATGAGAATAATTCATAGTAACAAAGTATCGGGGCCAAAAATTCGTATTTACACTAACTCAAAGACTCGAATAGCTAAATTGGTCCAGTTGCCAAACTTAAGCCACTAGTATACTGTTATCCCTGTTTCCTATGCTTCTCTAACTCTTAGAAGCTACTTCATAAGTTAAAAAATCTCCCATTTCTAGTATAAACTTCTCATAGAATCTTTTGGTAACATAGTATAAAGTGTATCATTCTTCTTTCGATCTCTAGTATGAACTTCAACACAACCTTTTGGACCCAAATGTAATCCATAGACCGCAACGGAAAAAGAATTGTGAATGTGATTCAACACCGGACTACGAGTAAAGGCTACATTTTCTTGGAAACTTCTATACAGTTCACTTCACATACTCCCCCTTTGCACTAGCTCGATATATATGAACATAAAAAAAAATCTTTTCTAGACAATATATCTAATGCCTAGATCCACAAACCAAGCATAGAACCCGCATGTATAACCGTTGGCAAAGATCTCTTCACGAGTGCCACACAGAGTTCTTAGCATAAAGTTTCACTTCAAAACAGCCAGATGAGTTTGTATTGAAGCTTCACATAAAGAACAGCCAAATCATTCAATTAGTGGAGGATGCTATTTTTGATATATGCTTTGGGAATTGATGATTAATGATAACCGATGCTGTGAAATATCAATTTAAAATCAGTCACCTCCCGGAGTCTATAATTTAGTTCCACAACATGTTCTAAAGCCTACCTACAATAATAATGAGTTCGATCAACCCGGTAGACTACTTTCAAGCATCTAAGACTTACCTCGGTGAGCATGTTAACAGTTGGCAGTTCTCCGGGAAATTTGCAGTGTGACATTAACTTGTGGCTGTGTTCACATACAAATTTGGTAACAACCCATTTACCCCCATCCCTAGCTGCCAACCTTATCATTGCTTTGCACCCTTCTCTTGTTACCGGCCTTGGAGGAAGAACCCTGTCTTTTCTATGTGTATGCTTTGCAGCTCGAAAACCTTCTCTAGAACACACAAAATCCCGCCCAATTATAGATATGGTCTTTAGTGAATGACGAATCCGGGTTGTTCAGATGGTAAACCCGGTGCGCTTGGCATATACGAAATAAAAATCCCTTGCATCATCTAGGGACTGAAAAGTCATCCCAGTATATGGCTCCAAATTCCCTGAATCTAAACCTTCACCAGCTTGTTCTAATGAAATGATCTCGCCGTCCATTATATTATGTTCCTCCAACAGTTCTTGTCTGATCCCTTCACAAATGGCAATGTTAACTGCAGTTTCATCCTCGGAGCTTCTATCAGTATCCGAAAATTCATGTGGACTAGCAGTCCCTGTCATTGGTCCTGTGAACATGAAATAAAGTAACGCATAATCTACTTCCTCACCCATAGTTTTCCTCAATTTTTATATATACACAAAAAATGATCTCGTAACCTAAAGAAATATATCATCTAATTCCATTTTATCATGCACTTTGAAATGAATTTGAGATGAAGCAAATTAAGTAAACCAAAAAGAAGGAAAGTAAAAGCCACAACCAAATTACCTGGGACGACCAGTGGCGGATCTAAAAATTTATAAATGGGATCCAAAATTTTAATTTTATTTTCTTAAAAATAATGGTTACAAAAAAAATCTTTCTTTTTTCTTTAACATATTATACTAAATTTCACTTTTTCTCTTAAATAATGGGATGGGCTTAGTGCATCCGCCCCTGGGGACGACTGAGAGGGGAGCGGATGGGAACGATCGGCCCCCTAACATTTTCAAAATTTCCTATATTTTAAATTTTCTATGTATTTTCATTTGATAATCTGTTTTCGCTCCTCCTACAAATAAAATCATATGTCCATCCAGATTCCAACATTATTTTCAGTTTAAGAAGTTTACAAATCATCAAAACGAAAATCCCAGTTCAAGACCATAAATTTTCCTCTTCTGCACAGCTAAAAGTAAAGCCAACCAGGAAAATTATTTCTTTTAACTTAGAAAAAATGCTCCAGTTCTTTGTACTCTGCTAATTAAATATGTTCGGCAATTAAAAATCAAAACAAACCCAGTTCATAAATTGTCAATATAAATTTTCCAAACCATAAAAAATGTAGGTAAAGAAGTTAAAAGTTAAATAACATTGAAGAAGATACAAACCAGAAATGAAAAGAAAAAGGATAGAAGAAGCTTACAACTGGGAGCAGAGCTTGACTTTTTTGATCTTTGAAGTATGTTCTGTTCCTTTTCTGGTCTTGAAAAAGCAGACTTTTTGCAGTTTTTCTTCCCAAACACAGGCGCAAGAAAATTTTGGGTTTAAAATCTTACACTGATTCCAACATTTTAACAGTTTTTAACAATTTCAATTGCAAGAGAAACTGTGGGGGTTTCATGGCCTCTACCAACCATCATTTTTAAGGGTTTAATTTATAACTTTACCCTTAAAGTATACAATGCTTTTCATTTTACACCACTGTATCTGTTCGGAATAATACAAGGTGATTAAAAAATATTATCTTTTCATTTTACTTGTTATCTTAAAAGAGAACAACATTCTATTTAACTACTGATATTATTCGATAAAAGATTCCATAAGGATATTCAACAAACAAAGATAGTCGGAGTATAGCAGATGCAAATATTGTTTAGGATAAACACATATCCGTTTTGAAATTTGATTTATTTTATATTAATTATTCATTTTTTATTGATGATGTACACCTTAAATTTTTATTTTTATTTTCATTAATACAAAAAAATTATATTATTAATATATATATATATATATATATATATATATATATATATATATATATATATCAAGATATTTCTAGATTTATTATCGGTGGAAGAAGTGAGTCAATCAACAACCATTTGCAGGAAAAGAGGAACCGCATGGGTTAAAGAATTCCACATGGTGTTTAATAAACTATTTTGTCATATTATTAATTTAACGAAATGATAGTATGGTGATTATTTTATTATAAATTGATAATATAAATGATTATAATAAAATTTTAAATATAAGGAGTGAAAGGAAAATTTTATCCAAACATTAATAATGATTAGTGTATTTTATCTTATTTTATTCTCTATCTCCCAATTTAAGTGTATATATTTTTTTTGATAATATAGATGCTTAATGTTATAAATATTATTATTTTAAGTGTCTAGTTCGTAAAGATCATAAAAAATTATGTAATATAACATGTTTCACATTTATTGAATTTTGAAATTTTTATTCAAAATAAAAAAAATTAAAAATCATAATTTTAAAAAATCTCAAAGTCCCAAAATATTAAAAATCATAATTTCAAATCCCAAACATCAGTTATCGTTGCCATCATCAGTATGACCTTGGTCGTCACTCTCGACGAACAATCACCTCAGTCGTGCTCACCCAATGACCAACCATTGTCTCATTTTCCTAAACTCCTAAACTTAAATCTCTAAAATCTCAAATATTCAAATCTAAAAAATCTCTTTAGTCGTTTAGCCATTTGGTTAACTGTAATAGTCAACCGTTTGATCGTTTAGCTGACTGTGAAAGTTAGTCGTTTGTCAATTTGGGAAAAAGACAGTACCAACGCAGGGTTAAGAATTGCTTTTGTTTTTTTAAATGTTTTTAATAATATTTTTAATTTTTAAAAAAACAAAAAAGTTTAGATGTTTTTTTAAATGTATGTTATTATGTATACACTTAAAAGAGTAATGTAAAAAATTAGACATTTATATTAATCGAAAAAATATTTATACACCTAAATTAAAAATAGGTATAGTTTGTATAATTTTTGGATAAACTACGCATTTAGTATCTAAACTATAATTTTTGATCCATTTTAGTAATATACTTTCATTTTAGTATCCTACAGTTAAAAACTTAACGGACATGCTGACGTGGTATAACTTTGGTAGATGGACGACCAATCAAAACAGTGGACATCGAGAGAATGACGAGTCGACCAACATAGTCTAGTTTCAAGCCCATCACAAATAGTGGATCATAGAGATCGAAGGATGAAGAAATTGAAGAGTCTATCGTTGATTTTGGGAGATTGAGGCATTTTTCCGGTGAAACGGAGGTCGAAATCGCGTTGAAGTGGTCGAAAATATGCGGGCTAGAAAGTTTGGGCTTCATAGATCGACGGATGTGATGGCCAACGAGCTTGTTTGTTAAATTTTTAACGACGAGATACTAAAATGAAACAAAAACTAAACGTTATGTATGATTTTGAAAAATGAAAAATTTAGTTACTGAAACGGATCAAAATTGATAGTTTAGGCACTGAATTCGTGATTAATCTTTTTTTTTATATTAAGCCTTGTTTTAATGGTGTCTCGGTGTACCTGCCGCCATTGAAATTCATGTCAAGCTATTCTTCTCTGAACGTTTTTTCATTGAAACCCCCACATTATCAGAAGAACAAGGTAAATTCTTATCTCCTTCCACTGCTCTACTTTCCTCTAATTCCCATTTTATTTGAATTTTATGTTGTTTTTTATTGTTGGGTTTTTGGTATTTGAACGATTAAGGCCGAAAGTTGATACATTTTGGTTTTCTTTTATATACTTTATTCAGTTATTAGAAGTCCAAAATTCAATATGTTTTCTCTCGGGAAATCTTAGCTCTCATATTTGCAAATGTTGAGAGATCGATGTAATTTGATGTTATTTAGAGCAAATTAGTGAAATTATTAAGAGGTGCTGTGAGATTCCATTTTCTATACGAATCTAGGCTTGTTGCTTGGTTATTACTCACTGTTAGCCATTGCTTCTTCTCGTTGGAGAAGTTGGATTGTTCAATGATTTTGGAATTTCTGTTTTTTTTTTCTTCTTCTTTTGGACTGATCTTGACTTGGTTTCTGATAGTTTTGTGATGCGTAGCACCTCTAATCCGGAGCTTAACTCGAGCTGGAATTATCGACGATGGCTGACTAAAACATTTTGATGGCTATGCAATGCTTGATGATGAGTTGTCGGATAGTAAGATGGATGAAAATGGTAATTTGATTAACTCATTGGATCAACGTTTTCCTGTGACTATGAAACACAGGGAACCATATACAGGCATGGTGTTCGAGTCAGCGGAGGATGCTAGGGAGTACTATGAACAATCGCACACGCCGATCACTCAAGGATAATTCGATTATCGGTCGAGAGTTCGTTTGCTCAAAAGAAGGTTTTCGTGCAGAGAGATATACAAAGAAAGAAACCAGAGTTTCCCAATCACGGCCTGCGACGAGAGAGGGATGTAATGCAATGCTGAGAATAGCAGCAAAAGGTGGGGGAAATGGGGCATCTATGGTTTTGTTTGAGAACATAATCATGAACTTAATCCGAGCAAAATACCACCTCGACGGTCGCATCGAATCACGTTTTATGAGGTATGTTATTGTAAGTATTTCAGTTTAATGATTCGTGGAGAAGCTAAAAACTTCTGATTTGGCCATTCCTTTTACAGCTAAGCTTCCTTTAGTTGCATCCTCTTTGGGACCAGCCTCTTGTAATCTTTAACTGGATTTATTTATAAATGTAACTCAATAGCTTGCCCTTATATGAATTAACTTCTGATTTGAAGGATGAAAAAGATCTTAAAATTCTAGATTTGTCGTTGGAACTTCATTGCAAGAAAAAGAAATTTGCTGCTTACCAAGAACAACTTCAGATGGTTTTAAATTATATCGAAGAACACACACAGCGGCTACCCTTAGAAGTAAACTTGGTGTCCAAAAATCTGAGGGAGCTTGAATCTGAAGACTAAGAAAGCTTATTTTCTAAGCTAAGCCTCCTGAAATCTCTTCTATGCATAAGCAGATATGTTAACTTGTGAGTTACTTCACTCGAATTGCTAGTTACTTCGATTTAATAGTCTATATCCACCTCTGTTGAACTCTTTGTTTTCTTGAAATACCCATTTTGACATTCGTGTTCAACTTGGCAACTTATATCCGGACATGAGTACGAGGATATGATACTCCAAACCTCCAAACACATGAAAAGTTTAGGAAAACAATATCGAACATGCCATGTCATACGTCCAAGTCTGAGTAGCAAAGCTGTTTATAATGTTTGTTTATATGCAACTGCTACAATAGCTTATGTTTATGAACTCAGATCCTTCGTATGCCTTCATTATAGTCACTTCCCGGCTCCAGTCGTTGTTTTTCTCTGTAATTGCTTAACCAGAGAGAATGTTGTTTAAATATTTAAACATGGCAGGATAAAGTAATGATGTTGAAAGTTTTCTTTCCATTTCAGTTGATTCTTGAACCGTGGAAGTTGTTATCGAAGAGATCGGTTAATTGTATCTCTGAATGCGGAGATGATTACCGTGCACATCATGATTATTCGTAAGAGAACCTGATTTTGATCTTATCTCGAGGAATAACCCTTTGTCGATGATTACTAATATATTGTGTCCTCCATGTTTCTTGATGACTGATTTCAGCCATAATTTGCTCACCATGTATGCCTTGTAGACGTAGTTATAAGAATAGTCTTTGTTAATGCAAAATTTAGAATTCGAGGAAGCATAATGTATCAGAACAAAATAAAAATGTGATTTATTTATTACACCTCTAAATTTTTAATATAACCTTTTAAATTTACATTTAATATAACTTTACATCCTTTAATATAAAATCATGCGTATTCCTTTTCTATATTATTAATTTAGTAGAAATAGTTGGAATCATAAAATCACTTAACTCTCATGTCCTCTTTTTCTTCTTCTTTAATGCATTATTTTTTATAATGATGCTCCCTTCTTTCTTTGCCATGTTTTTTAAACCTTTCTGATTGCTGGTCTATTTTATTTTTATTTTATTTTTAATCTTATTAAAATAAAACTGCACAGTGCACACTATAAATGTTTACCTAATTGTTGGCTTAGGTTATCTTTGGATGAGTAGTAAGATTGGTTCCATTTTAGGGGGTAGACATATATAGGTGAAGAAAGCGGAGACTGTATTTCTCAATGACAACTAACAAGAAGAACAATGGCGTACACGTCTTGACGATCCCATTCCCAGCTGGTGGCCATATTCTTCCCCATATGGACCTAATCCACCAGCTCCTCCGTCGTGGCTTGACCGTCACAATTGTCGTCACCCCCAAAAACCTTCACTATCTAAATCCTCTTCTCTCTCTTCATTCTTCCACCAGTGTTCATACACTGGTTCTTCCATTCCCTACTTGTTCAGCCTCTCCCATCCCTCCCGGAGTCGAGATCATGCAAGATGTTTCCTTAGCACCACATTTCATCAAATCATTGAGTGAACTTTTCGATCCTTTGGTTAAATGGTTTCGAACCCACCCATCGCCTCCTGTTGCCGTTCTCTCTGATATGCTCCTTAGTTCCTGGGTCAACTCACTTGCTTCGTCTCTTAATATCCAGAATCTGAGTTTCAGTGTTCTTAATCCAAGTACTTTGTTTCCGTGGATGTCAAGGTTCCTGAACTATGGTTCTGAAGATGATTCTTTCACAAGGATACATATGGGGATTGCAACAAGCTGGGGTCTTATCTTCAACTCATTTACTGAGCTAGATGGTGACAAAATGCATATGATCAAAGATGAGTTCATCCACCATGATCGACTGTGGTCTATAGGGCCTTTGCTTCCTATAAAACCTAATGGCACTGAGAGAGGCGGACCAGGTTCCATGCCCCAACATCAAATAATAGCATGGCTTGATTCTTTCCATGTCGATAAATCTGTGGTGTATGTCGGATTCGGAACCCAGATTTCATTGTCCAAACGACAAATGGAGACGTTGGCTTCAGCATTGGAAGAGAGCGGAGTTCCTTTCATTTGGGCCGTCAACATCATGGAAGAAGATGGCAGAGATCGAAACAATGTTCCGTCCGGGTTCGAAGAGAGAGTACGAGGGAAGGGACTAGTAATCAAAGGTTGGACGCCGCTGTTGGTTCGTACTTGACTCAGTGTTGCTGGAACTCGGCATTAGAGGGACTACTGGGTGAAGTTTTGTTGCTGGTGTGGCCCATGCAAGTCGATCACTTCGAGAACGCCAAGCTGCTGGCTGAAGAACTGGGAGTGGCTATCCGTGTCTGCGAGGGTTTAAACACTGTCCCTGACGCAACCAAACTGGCTCGAATCTTGTCTCACTCAGTATCTGTGGACCAACCAGAGAGGGCTCGAGCCATGAAACTAAAGGAAACTGCATTGGCTGCCATCCAAAAGGGCGGGAGTTCAGATCAAGCTTTGGATTGCTTAGTACAACTTTCTGCCTTAAGTGCAGGGACAATTATAAACAAATATAAAGTACCACCATGGATATACCGAGGGGAGCTGGTGGGATAATCAGGGATGTTTCAAAAGACGTAAGTGAGCAGTTGCCTCTTCTAAAAGTTTCAAATTATCATATATTTTAGATATTTTCTTTATATTTTTGTTAATAATCTATTTTTGTCCCTCTTAGAATTTAAGAATGAGATGACTATCTAGCTCAGTTGGTAGAGCACAAGGTTCTTAACCTTGAGGTCGTGGGATTGAGTCCCACGGAGGGCATTTCATAATTCGGAGGTCTTTTACGGAAGCTGCTCTCAACCTGGTGTTGGGGGCAACCTACTATCTTACCTCCCCTTACCCATTACATATGGGAACAAGGGACATCCAATTTAGAATTTAATAAATTTGATTCCCTTTTAAATTCCACATGATTTTACAACTATAAGTAAGATGCTATGATAGATTCCAGGTATTAAAATGTTAATGGCTTCGAACTATTGTAATTGTTCTTCATCTAGTACCTAATACATGATCATGTTGATTAATTTTCTCACTAATATTCTTAGCGAGCTTTATATAATATTCTTTAACTGCAAGGTGCTCCGAAAATCAAAATACCTGCAATCACTCGAGTCCTCGTCGCGATTGTAGAAAAAAACTTGAATGAGTGATTTCAGTGATAAAAGAGAATATTGTTCTTCTTAAAAGATTAGAGTTGGAGCAATTACATCCGTATCGATAAAGTAAGAGAGGTAAGTTTGAGTTATATTGCAGACATCCGGGAATCAGGGGAACTTAAGTTGTTCGAAAGAGAGATGAACGAAGCGACACCTACGGGATTCTCTTCGGAGACGGAAGCATTTGAAGAACTATAAGACAATCAAAGATGACTTAAAAGGTATGGAATGGAATTAATCAAACCTAAAGAATCAGATTCTGAGTATAAAGTTACATGCATGAATATGATAAGGAGGATTTGTCGAGTCGAGTTTCAATCTTTTATTTTAAACTTGAGTCGAATTTGATAATTTTAAGCTTGTGAATTTATTTAGTCGAGTCGAATTTAATTTTATACTTTTCAAATTGAGTCAAGCTCAACACTACTCAAACTCAGTTCGACTCGTTTATAACACTA
Organism: Hibiscus syriacus; assembly: GCF_006381635.1. NCBI lineage: Eukaryota > Viridiplantae > Streptophyta > Magnoliopsida > Malvales > Malvaceae > Hibiscus > Hibiscus syriacus. The sequence continues at coordinate 25,627 of NW_024062029.1, read as the reverse complement.
AAAATGCATGAATATTTTAACACAACTTAGGAAAGTTATCATCTTTATTAGGTCTTCATCTTTTAAAAGTATTTTTTATTATAGAAGCGGTTAATTTTTTTATTAAAAATAGGTAATATCTTAAATTAGAATAAAAATTTATAATCGTAAACATAAATTAAGCACATAGTTAGGATATTTTTCTATAACCATTCATACAAAAACTAGTGACTTAAGATCACATAAGGATCATTTAAAGAAAATGTTAAAAACTAAACAAAAAAACTTGAATAAATATATATACAAATAGATCTAACCACATCGACAAACGAACCACAAAAAGAGATCAAACTATTGAAAGACCACCGACAAACCGCAAATCATAGCCAAGCGACATGAAAAATTATCCACAAATGAAAATCGAATATCAAATCTAATTCGAAGGTCCGAAGTAGGAAATATCAATATGATAATAGATAAGCGTCATCTTTATCAGTCATGACAATGTTAAATAAATCCTTAGAAAAAAGATAAATGATAACAACAATTAAACGATCGAAAACATACCAAAAGTCAGAGGAAAATGTGTCATAAAGATAAAGTTATTAAAATTAAAAAGAAAAAGAAAAATAAAGATGTGATATAAGAAAATAAAAGAACAATAAAGACTATCGCCGGTTAAAAATCAAATTAAAATTGATGTCGTCGTCAACCAATAAAGATTAAAAAGAAAAGGGATGAACGGCACATACAAACGATAAATACAATATATTTATTTTTCAAAAGTGTAGTTTAAAAATATAAATTAAATTTATACGAATGTAATACAACTCGAATTCGAGCTATTCAACTAAATTAATATTTAAACTCAAATATTTTTTTAAGTTAAAATAAATTTCAACTTCGACTGAACATTTTCACCTAGCTAGATTACAGTATATAAAATATTATTTCAATCCGATTTCCAATTTCATGCCATTTTTAAGGTTGCATGATATGTAGCAACAAACATGTTGCAACCGGCCAACCAAAATAATATTAAAAAAAGGTGTAATGTTATATTATTTTTAGAAACCAATTGAAAATTTTAAAGTCTGTTCATATTGCTTGATATTTTTTAGTGTATTTTTTTATCCTAATTCGGACTGATTCGTGTCGTATATATGATTTCGATGTGTGAATATCCTAAGAGAAATTTTCCGCACACACAAAACTTCAAACTCGAAACATGCTTAAATAATATCAAATTATTTACGACTTAAACTAGCCTTTGTCGGTGTTGTACATTATTTTAATTGATAGTATTATTATTATAATATTTAAAAATTTATTAATTTAAATATATTTAAATGTATTTTTTTTATTTAAGAGGTAAATCGAGTAGCGGATGTTATCACCAGGCAAATCGAGTAGCGGATGTTATCACCAGTCAATTATGGAGTTACCAAGGGGATTCAGTTTTGCTGCAGAACCCTCCCAAGAAAGCTGAGAAGTTTCTGATTTCTGATAGAACGAGCATCTAAACAGTCCTTTGTACCCGTTTCAACAAAAAAAAACATAAAATTCAATATATATATATATATATATATATATATAATGATATGGAAAAATAACGCAAAAAAATAAAGTAATCATCTTAATAATCTATATTTTATTTTACTTTTCTTTATTTAATAAAAATAATGACAAATATTTATTCCCACAAGTAATATATATTTAAAAAGAAAAAAATTAAAAGATGGCCTTTGTTTTTGGAACATAATAATTGTTTTTTTTTATTAAATGGCGTATCATAATTGGTTTAGCTTTAGTGGAGAAGATAGTGCGGAATATCATGCCAAGTTGATCTTGATCAGTTCGATTAGACCTGCACATCGTTGAGCCGAGGTATAATTTCAATAAATTATTATCACTCCAACATCCAGGATAAGGACTAAAACGATGTCTTTAGAAAAATTATCAAAACAATCTACCTCAAATATTATTTCTCATACTAAAATAATTGTTACGGTATTTTCAGAAGACTTTAGGAGGGTATGAAGTCTTTAGTTGAAGACTCTAAGATTACTATGCGTCTTTAATTTTGAGAAAGTTAATGCAGTGTGAAAATCCAAGATTGCATGGTGTTCTAGGTCTATTCCCGTGACACTGTAGATATGACCCTAAATCAAAAAATAATATGGTGACGGTTTTATACGGGAAATTTTTTTCCCACTACTCCATATGAGCAAGGAAACCCAACTTATTGTAATTTTATCCTCTCAAAGGATTTAATATAAAATAAGTATTTAAATTATAATAATTTTATTTAGATATTTAAATTTTTTTGGTCAGAATAAATATTTAATATTTTTATTCCGTAATTATTTCCTGATCATTCATAAAAAATATCCAAAGGATGTGAGACATGTGACCTTCGGTCATCTTCTTTCTCTCTCCTTTGATTTTCTAAGCAAACAATACGAAAAATTCAAAAATTAGTTTATTTTTTAGAAGTCAAATAATAAACACTATAATATAGACATTTATTTTATAAGTATAATGACAAAAATACACATAAAGTTTGATTGAATAGTCACTTGGGCCCATATTCTTTTTGGAGTATTTTGATTCATAATGTTTCATTTTGAGGTAAAAATATACCTCTGTGGATGGAAACCGTTAGTCAACAAACTAACAACACTCTAAAATATTTTGACCCAAAGTAAAACATTAAGGCCAAAATGCTTCAAAAAGTAAGGAGTAAAATGTATATTTAATTAAACATTAGGGGATAATTTTTGTTATTATACCTATAAAATAAGTGCATTAGGTTATAAATGAATACTAAAATGTTAATAATAAAAAAAAACAAACATATTTAGTTACTTTCTACCATTTTTGGAACTTTGCTAATATAGTGTAATGTTGTCTATCTAAATATAAAATGTATTGATTTCTCAATAACCAGTATCTGATCTTAAAATAAGTTTTTTATTAACTTAAAATAAGTTTATTAAAATAAAATAAAATTTTAATTTTAAACAGAAATTTATTATGTTTAGAGGATATTTTATTATTAATTTGTGATTTTCATAAAGCATTTTTAAAATATAAACAATTTTGTAACAAAGTATGTTTTTATTTATCAAATTGAGTTGTGTTTTGGATAGAATTTTATTGTCAAGCTAATCTAGTCTGATTTAGATTATTATTTAGTTAGTAAACATATTTTTAAACATTTTATATTTCAAGTACTAAAATGAGGTTTTCCCTTGGAAAAATGAGTTTTTTTTAAAAGTTATATTTAAATAAATCTAGACTGTTGAACTATATTTTGATATAACAATTTATGGTAAAATGTTTTTGAACTTGAATTCAATTTATTCAAAGTTTTAAAAAGATTTCAAAAATAATTCAAAGTCCATTTAAAAGATGAATTGAGCAAAAATTACAAGTAGTACTGATACTGTTCTTTGTAGTATCGATACCACATGAATGGGTATTTATACCCTACATGTAGTATCGATACCTTAGACAAAGGTAGTACCGATACCATCAAGGTAGTACTGATACTACCATGAAGGCTCAAAACATCGAATGTAAAATGGGTACCAATACTATGCAAGGGTATCAATACCATAGTGCAAAGTAGTACCGATACCCCTTAGGCAATATCGATACTACAAGGCTCTAACGGCTAGTTAAATTTGAAATTAACAAAGGTAGTACTGATACCCTATAGAGGAGTACCAATACTTCCTATTCTGAACAACCTTATTTTGTAGGAAATTAATCCCCAAAGGTTCCAAAACATCGCCAACAGCTAGATACGACTTCAAACTCATTTCAAGCTATAAAAACAAGTTGAGGACACTTAAAGAAGATAGAGAACAACTATCCAAGCAATCAAACATAAGAGAATAGTTTTTCATTCTTATTTCATCTTTCTCTTGTAAATATTTTTGTTATTGTGAGCTTAATTCTTGTAAACACCTACCTTAGAGAGATTTTCTTATTTACATTTCTTTTCATTGTAAAGGGGTTTTGGTTCTAGCTGAGCCCGTGAAAAGCTAGAGAAAGGTTCTAGTTTAGCCCGTGAAAAACTAGACAGTTTGTAAAAGTTATCTCTTTGTCCTTGAAAAAGAAAGAACAAATTAGTGAGTTTGTTGGAAATCCTTGGTGAGGAGTTAAGGCAATGGATGTAAACTTGGTTGAGAAGTCGAACCACTATAAATCGATGTGCAATTTTTTTATCTTTCAATCTCCTTACTCTCTAAACACAAGAACCATCTCGACCTCTCTTGGTGAACCCTTTCGGTTATCAATTCGAGCTTTCGTAAATCCCAATAATTGGTATTAGAGTTTAACTCGTTAGAAGGCTTAACATCCTTGAGACAATCCTCGAAGAAGCTCTACCGATTCCCGACGCAACCAACAAAGAAATGGCTTTAACCTCCGGTGCCTATTACATTGAAGATTCACATATTGTAGATTCACAACCGGTCAACAAGTCACCCTTCTCCAATGGAGCAAATTATACCTATTAGAAGAATAAGATGATGTTCTTTATTCAAGCTTACGATATAGGAGCTTGGAACTCAATCATGAAGGGTTACTCCACTCCACCCGGTGATTGGAATGATTGGAGTAATGAAGAGAAGAAAAAGTTTCAGCTTAATGCTAAGGCTATGCACATTCTGTTTTGTGATTTAGGCCCAGATGAATATAGAAGAATCTCATCTTGTTCAACCACTAAGGATATTTGGGATAAGCTCCAAGTCACTCATGAAAGAACCGACGAAGTGAGGGAAACAAAGATAAGTCTTCTCAACCATAGCTACGAGAATTTCAAGATGAAACCCGATGAAGACATCAAAGTTATGATGGATAGATTTTTCATGATTGTCAACGGTCTCAAGGGATTTAGAGAAGTAATCCCTAATGATAAGCTTGTGAGGAAGATGATCTACTATCTTCCTAAGTCGTGGCAATCGAAGAAGAAAACTATTATCGAAGCTAGAGACCTAAAGTCTATCACTCTCGATGGGCTAATTGGTTATCTTCTCACTAATGAGTTGATGGTGAAGAAAGAGGAAGAAAATGAAGAGAAGAAAAACAAGAAGAAGAAGGAGGTAGGCATTGCCTTCAAATCCACCAACGAGAGCTATCAAGATTCAAGTTAAGAGGTGGATGAAGACGATGAAGAATAAGAAGAGATGGTCAAGCTCTTTAAAGAACTCAAGAGATTCATGTCTTCTAAGGAAATGAAGCATGAATCAACCAAGAAGAAAAGTCCCCCAGTGTGCTTCAATTGTCAAAGAATGGGGCATGTCAAATATAATTGTCCCCTTCTAAAGAAGAAGGGATCAAGCAAGAAAAAAGACAATTATGGCAGCTTGGAGTGATGAAGATGACTCTGATGATGATGAAGAAGTAGCCAATCTATGACTCATGGCAATAGAAGAAGATTCCGAGGTATCTTCTATCTCAAATGAATTAAATTCATATTCTTTTGATGAGTTACAAGATGCTTATAATGTGTTGTATTTGGGATTTGAGACCATGAATTCCAAATATAAGAAATTAATTTCAAAACTTAAAAATGAAAATAATTTGGTTTTGAAAGTAATAGTTGATTTTGAAAATCAACATGAAATTTTACAAAATGATTTAGAGCTTTCAAAAGTCAAAATCAATGTTTTAGAAAAAGAAAGTTTTGATTTAAGAAAAAGAATTAATTTCTAAAAACAACTCATTATGTTTAAAAATGACAAAATGCTCGCATTGCCATTATCATGGTCATAAGGAACATACTTGTCCTTTGAAGAAAGGAAAACGTTTTAAAATTAGACAAGTATGGGTTCCTAAGGGAACAAGGGCATTGAAACTAACGTTCAAGGATCCAAAGCAATTTGGATACAAAAATCTACTTAAATGTCTCTTGTAGGTGTATGGGAGTAATGATTATGAAAATGGAGATATTCAAATGCTCTAGCCACACGTTGAAAAGGAAAGGGTAACCTCTAAGCCTAAAACATTTTTTTTAAATTTTTGATTAATTGGTTGCTCATTTGATTTTAGGCATGCATGAGTTTTGATTTTAAATGATTATGCATTGTTATAATCTCATGTACGTTAAAAATATGTTATGATGAACATTTTAATGTTTTAATGATTTTTCATAATTTTTAGTTCATCATAAGGAATTTTGGTCAAAATTGGTTTTAAATGCAAATGATATCTTTCTAACAATTGATATCAATTTTTCAAATGTTTTTGATTTTATAACTTTTAATTTTTGACCTAAAATTAAATGGTTACATATGGTTTAAATGAAAATGATATCTCTCTAACAATTGATATCAAATTTTTTAAATGCATAACATTTTTGGAAAACTTTATGCATATGCACTTAATTTCAAAAATTAATACTGCATAAAGTATTTTAGACTTGGATATATTGAATTTCATGTGCTACTAACATGTTTGTTATTCTTTGTTGAAATTCAATTTTGTTTAAGTGTTAAGCTTTTAAAGCAAAATTTTGTTTGGAATGCACTTTTTGAGGGGGAGCTTTGATTTTTCAAATGATTTTTAAATGTTAAATTTATCACTTACTCTCCAAAGATATTTTGAACTTTTAAAGATGAATTATTTTTTATATAACAAAAGGGGAGAGAAGTATGGTTTGAAAAATTCAATTTATTTCTTAATGAAAAAGGGGGAGCTGAACATTTTGATATATTTTCCAACAATTGGTAACAATTGATATTTTTTATTAAATATTTTATTAAGGGGAGTTTTGCCAAAACAAATTTTCAAATGTTTTATTATATCAAAAAAAGGGAGATTGTTGAACTATATTTTGATATAACAATTTATGACAAAATATTTTTGGACTTGAATTGAATTTATTCAAAGTTTCAAAAAGATTTCAAAAATAATTCAAAGTAAATTTAAAAGATGAATTGAGCAAAAATTACAAGTAGTACCGATATTGTTCTTTGTAGTATCGGTACCACATGAATGAGTATCGATACCCTACATGTAGTATCGATACCTTAGGTAAAGGTAGTATCGATACTACCATGAAGGCTCAAAACATCAAATGCAAAATGGGTACCGATGCCATGCAAGGGTATCGATGCCATGCAAGGGTATCGATACCATAGTGCAAAGTAGTATCGATACCCCTTAGGCAGTATCGATACTACAAGGCTCCAACGACTAGCAACGACTAGTTAAATTTGAAATTAACAAAGGTAGTATCGATACCCTATAGAGGGTATCGATACTTCCTATTCTGGACAGCCTTATTTTGCAGAAAATTAATCCCCAACGGCTCTAAAACATTCCCAACGGCTAGATACGACTTCAAACTCATTTCAAGCTATAAAAACAAGCTGAAGACACTTGAAGAAGATAGAGAACAACTATCCAAGAAATCAAACACAAGAGAAGGTAGTACTGATACTACAATAAAGACCCAAAACATCGAATGCAAAATGGGTACCGATACCATGCAAGGGTATTAATATCATAGTGCAAAGTAGTACCGATACCCCTTAGGCAGTATCGATACTACAAGGCTCCAACGGCTAGTTAAATTTGAAATTAACAAAGGTAGTACCAATACCCTATAGAGGAGTACCGATACTTCCTATTCTAGACAATATTATTTTGCAGGAAATTAATCCCCAACGACTCCAAAACATCCCCAATGGCTAGATACGACTTCAAACTCATTTCAACCTACAAAAACAAGCTGAGGACACTTGAAGAAGATATAGAACAACTATCCAAGTAATCAAACACAAGAGAAAAGCTTTCATTCTTATTTCATATTTTCTTGTAAATATTTCTGTTATTGTGAGCTTAATTCTTGTAAACACCTACCTTATAGAGGTTTTCTTGTTTATATTTCCTTTTATTGTAAAGGGGTTTTGGTTCTAGATAAGCCCATGAAAAGTTAGGGAAAGGTTCTAGTTTAGCCCGTGAAAAACTAGGGAGTTTGTAAAGGTTATCTCTTTGTCATTGAAAAAGAAAAAAACAAATTGGTGAATTTGTTGGAAAATCCTTGGTGAGAAGCTGAGGTAGTGGATGTAGACTTGGTTGAGAAGTCGAACCACTATAAATCGATGTGCAATTTTTTTATCTTTCAATCTCCTTACTCCCTAAACATAAGAACCATCTCGACCCCTCTTGGCAAACCCTTTCAGTTATCGATTCGAGCTTCCACAAATCCCAACATAGACAAAATTTGAGGCAATTAAGTACTTATACCTAAATTTAGGGTCTAAATGTGTAGAAAATAATTAGAGAATATCCAAGGCCAAGTCGAAGAGAAATATAAACACTAATACTAATTTGTTTTATTATGAAAAGGAATAATATTTTATGAAATTTGTTGAGTTAATCGATCGATGAAATAACCAATAGGGGTGAAATGGCAATAAAATTTTTGGTGGAAGCTTTTAAAGAAAATAAAAAATAATTGCACAACTATTTAGAGTGGTTCGACTTTCACAACCAAAGTCTACGTCCACTACCTTAGCTATTCACACAAAGGATTTTCCACAAATTCACTAATTTGTCTTTCTTTTGAGGATAAAGAGTAACTTTATAAATCCCTCAAGAATTATATCCCAAATTCTTGAGAACACTCTCTCCCAAAGAGAAGAATACAAATTTCGCAAACTTACAGAAAAACCTCACAAGGCAAATTGTTTGCACAATTCTAGAACAAAAAAGAACACTAAAAAATAATACAATTGAGTACAAGGGTGTTCTTGAAAGCAAAATGAATATTGAATGGAAAATAGGCTTGAATTTGCTGAAACTTGATGTTTAAGGCTTTCTCTTTGTTTCTCTCTCAATTCTTGTTGATCAATGGCTCCTAAGCTTATTTAAATACACCTTGAATCACTTCTGAACGTTGGGGATCATTGGTGAAGTCAATAGAGCCGTTATTGAGTAATTATCATTTAAAAATCTGGTGGGAGCGTGGGTGCATCGGTACATTCTCAATGGTACATTGGTACACTATGTGTAAAATTCAAATATTTCGACCGTTATAAGACCTAGTGCATCGATACACTTGGGGTGTATCGGTACACTAATTACATTCGATGTTTCAAAAGAGCCAGGAGTGTATCGATGCATGGTCTGTGCATCGGTACATAAAATGCATTCGAATTAGGGTGTGCATCGATACATCAAATAGTGCATCGGTAGATCCCTTCATAAAATTGATTTTTGGCTCGATTTTGGTTTGAAATACTTTGTAAAAATTGTTTCAAAAATATTTTAAGTTTAAAACACAATTTTACACTTTAGTAAGGTTTGAAATTGACCTTTGAAAAAACTTGGAGTAATATTTCTTATATTCAAATAATTTAATCAATATACTTTAAAAATGATTATAAAATCTTAAAATTCAATAACACTTAATTTTTATATCGAAACATCAAAATGTTTTCAACAATCTCCCCCTTTTTGATATAACAAAACATTTAAGTAATTTTAAGATTTCTTTGAAAATCATTTTTGAAATCAATTTTGAAAATTACTCCTCCTTACTATATTCTCCCACTTTTTGTTAAATCAAAAAGACTCTAAAACGTTTTTAAACAAGGTTTTTAAAAATTTAGCCAATTGATATTTAGATAAAGCTTAAGCTGCTAATATTACAATCAAGAGAAAGATTAACCATTAGTTTCATAAATCAATATTCATAAACATATGTGAGACTGTAAATTGGTCATAATATGTCTAATGATGCAAAAACTAATAAACATTAAGCTCAAATTAAAAATTCAATCAAACCAAATATAAATATAAGCATTTAAGTTCAAACATCTAAACATCCATATCAAATTTAAACATTCAAACACCCAAAAATATATCAATCCAAAAACATCCAAAATGTTTTAACAATAAATCCTAAGTTCAATCCAAGAAAACTAAGCAAGGCAAGGTCTAATCATCCATAGGAGGATCGGGAGGAGATAGATGTGCCCATATATTAGCCACATCTCGTGTAAGCACATCGAGTCTATTTTCCATAGCATTGAATCGATTATCCATTGCTTCACGGTTAGCTCGAATCTCTTGTTGATTTTCCAATTGTTGAGCCCCCATAGCAGTTAAATGGGACTCTATGGATGCAAACCTCAGATCAAATGACTCCAAAAATGATTGAAAGTATGGAGGCATTTGATCCTTGTGTTGTGTCGGTTCGTCCTTGGGTATGTGATCGTCGATATCTTGAAATAGCTCTTGAAGTTCTGGATCATCGTCCTCTGCCGGTGCCGGAGGAGCTTGTGAAGAGCTAGCTCCCGATATTTTCTCAATGGATCGAACCCATTGGTCATTTCCTTCTTCTATCCCGATTTCTTTAAAGATGTGATATTATTTGGTTCTGGAGAGGGGTGGGAATATCAAGCGAAACCCTAAGCCTGAGTTTGATAAACAAATTACTAAGGAGACTAAACCACCAAGAGATCATCAAGTGAAGGAATCGCTCGTGATGAGTTCTTAATGTACTTACACTATCTTTAGCTTTATAGGGTGTAGCCACAATCTCTCTTTCATTATCTAGATCCGCGTTATCTAACCCAAAGTTAGAAGCGATTGTGTCGGAGTCAATATAAAGAAATTGACCTAAAAGATAAGATCAAATCCCTATGGTTTCAATTTGACACTCGTTTCGGACACATACCGCATTGGAGTAGAAAATGCAGACTAGTTGATGATAGACAATCAGTTTAAGGTGAAAAAGTTTATCAAATTTCTAGGATTTAAGGGTAGGAAGATATTCAAAATTCATATCAACCATTACTTGCGTAGAGGGAATACGCTCTTTCCAGATTTTATATGACTCAAAACAATTATGATACATATGGTAGAGATCTTGTCTAAGACCAGGCACATTAAAACAAGAGTTTAGAATGGTCATATTCGGGTCGTTTGGATTTGGATTTTGAGGTGGAGGTGGAATAGGAGGTCGGTTTTGGTTTGAACGACTAGATGACGACCTAGGACGTTTAGACATGATTAAAGGTCGGAATGGATAAGGTTACCTGCAAATTTGAAACATATGTAAGCAATATAATCAATCCCAAAACTCAATACGAGTCCTCAATATTCAAGGTTCTCTAAAACAATCCTAATGGGCAACATTTTGAAAACAATGTTTGAAAATCAATATTTAGTTTTCAAAACAATATAATTAAATAAAAACATCAAATTTAAAATCAATTTTTTATTATTTCAAATTAAAAAAAATTGAAAAAAATGAGAGTTTTTGATGAACTTAGTTGTAGATTATAGTTCTAAACTACAATCTAACAAATGCCTGATATCTAATTCATCCTAGAACTAATTAAAATTAGTCCTAAGTTCAAAAATTAATAAAATAGTAGTTTTAGAAAAATACCTTGAAGATTTTCGGATTTGAGAGGAATGTGATGTTGTTTGCACAATTTTAGTGAAGTTAACAGGATTTTATGTTGAAAAACAGTTGGATTCCGACTTGTAATCATTGATTTGAGCAAGATTGGAGATTTGAGGGATTTTTAGAGAGAAACGACGGGCTTGAGTGTTTAAGGGTTTTGACAAAATGAGAAAATTTTAGGAATTATAAACCTAAAACCCAACGAGTGTATCGATGCACATTCAAGGCATGCATCAGTGCATCTTCATAGTGTATCGATGCATATTCAAGGGATGCATCGGTACACTTTCATAGTGTATCAATGCACAGTGCACAAAAATGTTAAAATTCGTTTTTAAACACTCAAAATGCTAAATTAATCAGCTCCAGTGGTATTGGCAACTCATATATCGAAAATTAACAATGTTCAATCAAATCTATCATTAAATTTTATTTGAACATATAATTAATTTTCATTAAAAATCATAAACTCCCCCGAACTATTAGCAAATAATACAATCAAAATATTATTTTTATCAGTATTTTTCAAAATTAATTAAAAGTGCTAAAAATCATTTTAAACACTAAGTGAAGATAGGTCAGTTAAACCTAATTCTCTCGTAAGTGTCCAAAATCGCTCTTTATCTAAAGGTTTTGTAAAAATATCCGCTAACTGATGCAAAGTATCAACATATTATAGAACTACATCTCCTTTAGTGATATGATCTCTAATGAAATGATGTCTAATTTTAATGTGCTTAGTTCTAGAGTGTTGGATGGGATTTTTAGTGAGACAAATAGCACTAGTATTGTCATACTTGATAGGTATGGTACTAACCTCAATTCCATAATCTAAAAGTTATTGTTTCATTCATAAAACTTGTGCATAACAACTACCAGTTGAAATGTATTCCGCTTCAGTAGTAGATAATGCAACACAATTTGTTTCTTTGAAAACCATGAAATCAACATATTTCCTAGGAATTGACAAGTACCAGAGGTGCTTTTCCTATCTATTTTGCATCCTCCATAATCCGCATCAGAGAAGGCATGTAAGCTAAAGTTAGAGTCTGTAGGATACCAAAGTCCTAAACTAGAAGTATCCTTAAGGTATCTAAAGATCCTCTTAAAACTAGTAAATGTGATTCCTTAGGGCATGATTGAAATCTAGCACATAAGCAAACACTAAACATAATGTCCGGTCTACTTGCAGTTAGATAAAGCAAATGACTAATCATTGACCTATACAATTTAACGTCTACACATTTACCTCCATCATCTTATCAAGCTTTGTAGAAAGCTTATTGGAGAGGCGTGAGGTTTCCCATTTTCCAATCCAAATTTCTTGAGCATATCTTTGACGTATTTTGTTTGATTGATGAAGATGCCATCTTTTCTTTGCTTGATTTGGAGTCTCAAGAAAAATGAGAGCTCCCCCATCATGCTCATCTCGAATTCACTCTGCATTAGCTTAGAACATTCTTGGCAAAGAACATTATTAGTAAAACCAAATATTATATCATCAACATAAATTTGAACTACTAATAAATCTTTACCTTTATGCTTTAAAAAAATGTAGTGTCAACATTCCCTTTTGAAAAACCTTTTTCAATTAAAATATTTGACAATCTTTCATACCAAGCTCTAGGAGCCTGTTTTAAACCATAAAGCGCTTTTGTCAATTTAAAAACATGATTTGGAAATTTTTGAATTTTTAAAACCAGGAGGTTGTTCCACATACACTTCTTCTTTTATAAAACCATTTAAAAATGCACTTATAACATCCATTTGATATAATTTAAATTCATTGAAACATGCAAATGCTAATAACATTCTAATTGCTTCCATCCTAGCTACGGGAGCGTATGTTTCATCATAGTCTATGCCTTCTTCTTGAGTATAGCCTTGAGCAACAAGTCTAGCCTTGTTTCTCACTATATTACCACTTTCATCAAGCTTATTCCTAAATACCCATCTAGTATCTATAATAGATTTATTACTAGGCCTTTCAATTAATGTTCATACTTGACTTCTCTCAAATTGATTTAACTCTTCTTGCATAGCCATAATCCAATTGTTATAATTTAATGCTTCTTTAATATTCTTAGGCTCTATGCATGAGGTAAATGCAACATAATTACATATATTTCTAAGAGAAGATCGAGTTGTTACCCCTTTGGATGGATCACCTATTATTTCACCATCTTTGACATAGTTGTATTCTCTTGGGTAAGAGACTTCCCTTTCTTCAATGGTTGGATTCTCGAGAATATCGCGAGTTTCCTCATATTTCGTTTCTTTATTTGATGATAGTTCTCCAACGTCATGTCTAACGTCATTTGCTTTTACAATTCCTACGTCATCATCAATACAAGAATCATTCCTCGGAAGGGGATCATCATCAAAAACAACATGTATAGTCTCTTCTACAACTAAAGTTCTTTTATTAAATACCCGATAAGCTTTAGAGTTTAAGGAATAACCCAGAAAAATTTCTTCATCACTTTTAGTATCAAATTTGCTAAGATTTTCTTTACCGTTGTTTAAAACAAAATAATTACATCTAAAAGGATGAAAATAACTAATTTTAGGTTTTTTATTTTTGAAAAGTTCATATGGAGTTTCTTTAAAATTGGCCTAATCATTACTCGGTTTATAACATAACAAGCGGTATTTGTGGCTTTCGCTCAAAAATATTTTGGCAAATTGTTTTCACAAAGCATGGTTCTAACCATTTCTTCTAACGTTTGATTTTTCCTCTCAACAACTCCATTTTGTTGAGGGGTTCTAGGTTCTGAAAAATTATGGTTAATACCATTTGAATTACAAAAATCAGTAAATCCAATATTTTCAAATTCAGTACCATGATCACTCCTAACACTAGTTATAGAGTAACCTTTTTCATTTTGGATTACTTTTGAAAACGTGATGAATTTTTCTAATGCTTCATCTTTAGTACTTAAAATAGAACCCAAGTATATCTAGAATAGTCATATACCAATACAAAACAATATTTTTTTCCACCCAAGCTAATAGTTCTAATTGGCCCAAAAAGATCTATACGGATCAATTGTAATACTCTACTAGTTGATACATCATTAATGGACTTAAAGGAAGCTCTTTGATGTTTTCCTTTAGCACAAGCATCACAGATTTATCTTTATCAAATTTTAGCTTTGGCAACACTTTTACTAGATCTCATTGAATTAGTCTTTGTAAAACACTCATGTTTGTATGTCCTAGTCTCCTATGTCATAACCAACTATCATGTTCATCCTTAGCAACTAGGCATAAATTAGTCATATTTATTGCATCTAAATGCACCATGTAAATGTTTCATATTCTATGACCAACAAGCATAATCCAATTAGATGCAATGTCAACAATTTTACAACCATTTATTTCAAATAAGACGTTGTATCATTATCGCAAAATTGACTAATACTCAATAGATTATCCTTTAACCCATTCATATATAAAACATCTTTAATTTGTATGGAAGATGTATTACCTATAGTACCTATACCTTCAATGTGACCTTTTGAATTATCACCAAAAGTCACCTTCCTTCATTTTGTCGTTAAGGTCGATGAACCGACTCTTATCTCCGGTCATGTGTCTTGAACATCCACTATCAAGGTACCATGAGTTTGAACTTGTATTTGTGCCTTGTAGCAATGCTCCTTTTCCAACAAACATAAATTAATTTTTTATTTTTGGTACCCAATTTCTTTTGGGTCCATATTCATTAGTTTCTAAAATTCTAGTCCCTTAGGTATCCATTTGTGTAGGATATCCTTATCTTTAGTATTAATGAGTTCTTTAGGAACCTATACTTCTAATAATTTTTCCATTTGAGGTTCTTTGGGGACCTCTATGATTGTAGTTTTTAAAACTTTTTCTAACAAAGTTGGATTTTGAATTCTCTTATTTTTCAAATATTTTGTTCCAACTTTATTAAAAGAAGCTTTAAGATCATCAATTTTCTTTTGATGATCATCATTCACTCTTGAAAGTAGGTTATGCAAATAAATATTTTTCTTTTCAAATTCATCTAATTTGATTTGCAATTCTTTGACCTTACTTTCAAGATCAATGTTGGTATTGGATATGAGATTATTTTTTTTTTCAATTTTAAAATATCATTTTTGTATTTTAAATCCGAAGTCAACCCAGTATATTCCTCTAACAGCTCATAAAATAATAATCTTCAAAATTGGATGAGTTAGAGGTTACTTGAGAGCTTTCCCCGATAGCATCAAGCACAAGTTTGCTACTTTTTGTTCCTCTTCATCGGAAGCTTCTTCATAGCTCCATGTAGCCAAGTGTGCCTTGTGCTTTTTCTTCGATTGACCCTCTCTTCAATTGTGGGTAATCGTATTTAACATGACCCGATATTTTACATTCGTAGCAAATGATAGGGTCTTTTTCCTTTGGTTCATTTTGAAGCCTCCATTTCCTCGTCATCGTCATATTCATCCGAATCACTCTCATCCTTTGTGGATTTGAGAGCAACTCCAACGTCTTCTTCTTCTTCGTTTTCTTTCTTTGTCTTGTCCGTCTTTTCGAGGTCTACCTCATCTTGAAGCATCATTTATGCGTGAGGAGAGAACCAATTAGCTCATCGAGGGTCAAAGATTTTAAGTTTTTAGCCTCGATGATCGTCGTCTTCTTTGATTGCCAAGATTTTGGAAGAGAGTAAACTAACTTCCTCACAAGCTTCTCATTTGGAATGATCTCTCATTATGATTTGAGACCATTGACAATCGTGGAAAATTTATATGTCATAGCTTTGATATCTTCATTCGGTTTCATCCTGAAATTTTCATAGCTATGAGTTAGAAGACTAATTTTAGATTCTTTTACCTCGTTTTTGCCTTCATGAGTGACTTGTAGTTTATCCCATATCTCCTTGGAGGTTGTACAAGATGAAAATCCCCCATATTCATCTGGTCCAAGAGCACAAAAATAATATGGATAGCCTTTGAGTTGAGCTGGAACATTCTTGTCTCTCCTTCACTCCACAATCTTGAATGAGTAGAAGGTATGATGTATCCGTCTTCTATGATATTCCATGCTCCCTTGTCACTTGCTTGAATGAAATACCTCATTCTATTCTTCCATAAGCATAATTAGCTTCATTGAAGAAAAAAAGCTCGTTGACAGGCATTGAATCAAGATCGAAGTCGACGTTTGAAGTGAAGACCATTGATGACTTGAATATCGATATAACTCTTCTCGAATCGAACAAGAGGCGATTAAACCTTCAAATGAGTGAGGCCCTGATACCAATTGTTGAGTTAATCGATCGATGAAATAGCCAAGAAGGGGTGAATTGAAAATAAAAATTTTGGTGGAAGCTTTTGCAGAAAATAAAAAATAATTGCACAACAATTTAGAGTGGTTCAACTTTCTCAACCAAAGTCTACGTCCACTACCTTAGCTATCCACACTAAGGATTTTCCACAAATTCACTAATTTTTCTTTCTTTTGAGGACAAAGAGTAACCTTACAAATCCCTCAAGAATTATACCCCAAATTCTTGAGAACACTCTCTCCCAAAGAGAAGAATACAAATTTCGCAAACTTACAGAAAAACCTCACAAGACAAATTGTTTGCACAATTCTAGAACAAAGAAAGAACACTAAAAAATAATACAATTGAGTACAAGGGTGTTCTTGAAAGCAAAATGAATATTGAATGCAAAATAGGCTTGAATTTGCTCAAATTTGATGTTTAAGGCTTTCTCTTTGTTTCTCTCTCAATTCTTGTTTATCAATGGCTCCTAAGCTTGTTTAAATACACCTTGAATCACTTCTGAACGTCGAGGATCATTGGTGAAGTCAATAGAGCTGTTATTGAATAATTATCATTTAAAAATCTGGTAGGAGCGTGGGTGCATCGGTACATTCTCAATGGTGCATCGGCACACTATGTGTAAAATTCAAATATTTCGACCGTTATAAGACCTAGTGCATCGGTACACTTGGCGTGCATCGGTACACTAATTACATTCGATGTTTCAAAAGAGCCAGGAGTGCATCGATGCATGGTCTGTGCATCGGTACATAAAATGCATTCGAATTAGGTGTGCATCGATACATCAAATAGTGCATCGGTACATCCCTTCATAAAATTGATTTTTGGCTCGATTTTGGTTCGAAATACTTTGTAAAAATTGTTTCAAAAATATTTTAAGTTTAAAACACAATTTTACACTTTAGTAAGGTTTGAAATTGACCTTTGAAAACACTTGGAGTAATATTTGTGATATTCGAATAATTTAATCAAATATACTTTAAAAATGATTATAAAATCTTAAAATTCAATAACACTTAATTTTTTATATCGAAACATCAAAATATTTTCAACAAAATTTTGTGAAGGATTACTATCTATTTATACAATATAAATTTCTTTTTAATTTCATATAGATTTAGAATCGGTTGATGATTGAAAATAGACGGTTTAAATTAATTCTCTACAAAAAAAGTCGAATAAAATAGAAAATCCATCTAACTCTTTCCTAATGTATATTTGTCTCAATCCATTAATTATTTAAGACAAAAAATTGTACCTAGAAAAATAAATAAAGAATTTGTGCATAGTAAATTTATTAGTTAAGTTCTCAATTCTAATTGTAGTAAATCATTGCAAAATCAATTTCATTTATATCTGAATTATATTTTTAATTTTTATATTACAATACAATATTTGGTTATATTAACATAGATACTATGTTTTTTAATTTTTTTTTAAATTTTATTCATTAAATTAGTATTCTATGTAAATTTTGTGGGTATATTTTATTTTTTTAATCCGACTTTGCATCGTGATATTTGATCTAAATCATGTAATTATCTAATATTTGTATTTAGAGATGGATATTGGGGTGATAGAGTGTGGTCTTGATCTAGAAAATTTGAATTTTCTTATTGTTTATGTATATATTTTTTATATTTTTTGTTAATGATCTAATTTTATATCTTTTGAAATTTGTAATTTTATACCCTTAAATTTTTAATATAAAATTTTAAATTCTTACCGCTTAACAGAAAATCTTACGCCAACCCATGTTTGTAGGTGTATATACTTACAATTAGAAAATATTCTTAAAGTAATATTTCATCTAAAATACGTGTAGTTAAATTTTCATCTATTTAGATTAGTAATATGGATTAAATAAAATAAGAGTTAATTGCATCACACGTCCTTCAATTATGACTCTCATTCTAAATTAATCCTTAAACTTTTGAACATTTCAAATTCATCCCTAAACTATAACATCATTCTAGACTAGTCCTCAAACTTTTGAGCATTTCATTTTAATACCCAAACTATGATCTTCGTTCGAAATAAGTCTCTAAACTTTTTGAACATTTCAATTTCATCCTAAACTATATGTATATACTAATCGCATCCCTTGTTAATAAATCGTTGAAACTAATTACATATTTGGATGAATTAGAAGATTCAAAAGTTCGAAGACCAATTTAGAATGAGAGTCGTAGTTTGGGGATGAATTAGAATGTTCAAGAGTTAATTTACAATGAGAGTTTAGGGTGAAATAGAATGTTTAAAAGTTAAGGATCAATTTATAAAACAAAAATATGGTATTTTCCAATAAAATGGTAAAAGAATAATATGGATTAACACAGCTCCTACAATAATTAATTCAAAATTAAATTAATAATTTAATTATAACAAAAATCAATTTCCCATTTTTTATCCCTATATAACAGACATTGGTTTCCTTCGTCTCTTCAGTCTTCTCTGAAACTGTACTCTCAAGTTGTTTCTTTCCTTAGGAAATCAAATATCATCAACGTCATGGCACCAAATGGAGTCGTCTCCGACAACACTTCAATCGTGAGCTTCGGTGAGATGCTCATCGACTTCGTCCCCACAATCTCCGGCGTTTCTTAGCTGAGGCTCCAGGTTTCCCAAAGCCCCCGTGGAGCCCCAGCCAACGTCGCGATCGCCGTCTCAAGACTAGGCGGTAAAGCATCCTTCGTCGGAAAACTCGGCGACGATGAGTTCGGGCACATGCTCGCCGATATTCTCAAGCAAAACGGAGTCTCCGGTGACGGGATCTTGTTTGACGAAGGCGCTAGAACCGCTCTGGCGTTCGTAACTCTACGCGCCGATGGAGAGCGTGAGTTCATGTTCTATAGGAATCCCAGCGCCGACATGCTGTTGAAACCGGAGGAATTGAATCTTGATCTCATCAGATCCGTAAGTCACATTATCATCTTTTTTCCTTCAACTCTGCAAATCGTTTGATCTCCTTCTTCAATCTTGACTTAAAGAACCAAAAAAATAACACTGATTCACACGCGCCGTAATGCGAGAGTAGAGTTTCAAATAAGACTGACATGTCAGCCACCTAGCCTATATTATTATGATCATAAGTGTTTACGGGGACCCACCCTGTGCATCTAGGAACAAAAAATTGTCATTCTATTCTTACAACTACAGCAACTGATATTATAACCCATCGGTGAGGTTACTGCTGACGTAACAGTGTAGTTTCCTTTATTATTTATTCATTCATTGGACATAATCTGATTCTGAAAATATGATTACTTTCCATCTAATGTGACGTAACAGTGTAATAGGAACGGATGTAAATTTTGCAGTGTTTTGTGGGTTTATATTATTATTTTTTATTAATTCGAGATAAATACATTATTTATGATAAGTCTATTTATTAAAGAACACTTTTAATCATTTGACATTAATATTTAAATTCGAAACATAAATGAATAATAACAATTTTCCTACTGTAATCACTTGGCTCGTGCAATTTACTTTAAATAACATTAATTACAAATTAAACTTCTTAGGCCACTGTTAATCAACCATATTGTCCAGTCACGTGGGTTTATATGATGTCTCTAGGGGTGTAAACAAGCCGAGTCGAGTTCGAGTGTTGCTGAACTCGAAAACTCGGAAATAGAATTCGACGAAAACTTACGAGTTTAAAATTTTCAAGCTCGACTCGAATTCGAAATGTTGAACTGAAGCTTGTGAGCAGCTCGAAAAGCTCTAATGAAGAAAAAAATTCTTAAACTTAATTCGATTAAAGCCTCAAACTCGAACTTGAACTTTAAAAACATAAAAATTACTCTATTTAAAAAAAAAATCAATACATAAATGTTAATATATTAATAATTTATTTTAAAATATAAAATCTTAATATATTATATTTTCGATCTTCTCACGAGCTTTTCGAGTCGAATATCAAGTAGTTCGTTTCGGTCGTTAAGAACTCGAGTCGAGCTCGAGTTCGAATTCATTCGATCCGAATATTTATTGAACCTTAACGAGTTGATCTCGAGTAACTCACATCTCTCATCTCATTTACGGCTCTATTGTCTCCAGATGAGTCCAAAATCATCAACGTCTATTAATCCCACTTTATCACGTGAGTTCACTGTTTAGTTTGTCCGTATATTTTTTTAAAATTTAGATGATTATAATGTTATTCTTTCATTAGAATTTTAGTGCATTGTTTAGGGTTTGTTTTTGTGCAGGCCAAAGTGTTCCATTACGGATCAATAAGTTTGATCGTGGAGCCATGCAGATCAGCTCATTGAAGGCAATGGAAGTGGCGAAAGAATCCGGTGCTTTGCTCTCATATGATCCAACCTTCGGCTGCCGCTTTGGCCTTCAGCCGATGAAGCAAGGAAACAAATATATCCATCTGGGATAGGCTGATATCATCAAGGTCAGCGACGTCGAGCTAGAGTTCCTCACTGGTAGCGGCAAAATCGACGATGAAACCGCTATGAAGCTTTGGCGCCCAACTTGACACTGCTCTTGGTCACCCTGGGTGAAAAGGGTAGCAGATATTACACAAGGTATGCTAACTATAAGGTTTATATATAAAGAAGTAAGCATAGACTAGACCCTCTCTGAAATTTCAAATTTTTATAACCGTTCCTGATTTTTGGTCAGAACTTCCATGGGGCAGTGGATGCTTTCCATGTGAATACGGTGGATACAACTGGGGCTGGGGACTCCTTGTAGGTGCTTGCTGTGCAAGATTGTTACACGACCCCCAGCCATACTTGAGGTATAACCCCATTTTTTTAATATATGATTGGTTTTATTTTCTTTTTAATTCTAAATGTTTTTATTTTATTTTAACTTTAAAACCAGAATGAATCAAAATTAGGGAGGTACTGATATTCGCGAATGCATGCGGGGCAATAACGACGAAAAAAGGAGCGATCCCAGCTCTTCCGCTGGAAGCCGAAGCGCTTGCCTTGATCATGGTGCTTAGGATAATCATTTGCTTTTTAGAGCATTTTTCAAGTTTTTTTTTTCTTTCTTTCATGTGCCTATGTAAAAGCCTTTGTGATTTTCGAAGGGCCTAGGAATAGGAATAAAACAACTTTTTTTGTTCATAATAAAAAAAATTAAACTTAATAACATATTTGAAACTTCAAATCATTACAATATCACATTATTTAAATACTTATTAAAAATATTCTAATTAAACAACATATAAGTTTGTTATTGTAATTTTTAATAATAATAAGCTTAAAAAAACCTTGGGTAAAATACACAAGTGATTACCGATTATAGGTTATTGTTTTGTTAAGTTTTTGTTATTAAAATTTACAAAATAGCCCATTGATTATAAGATAATTGTTTTGTTAAGTTCTTTGACTATTAAAGTTACAAAATAGTTACTCAATTATTATATTCAAATGCGTCATTTTATTTCTGTTATAAAATTGACGATAATTTGAGTTTGGATATTATATCTCAAATATACTTCAAAATCTCAAACGACTATCATATCTCAGTCAATAACGAAAAAAGACGAGTTTAAAATATATAAATAGTCGGATGATCATTTTGTAACAATCATAGTCGAGAGAATCAACCAAACACAAATATAAATGTAGTAATTAGTTTAAAGTAAAAAGTAAAAGAGAATGATAACTAAAAAGCACGAATCTTTAGGGTACGTTGATATACGGGATGCATAATTCACATATTTGATAGCTTACAGTGCTTTGAATGATATCTTCCATTGATTAAGAGGTCGGAAAAATCTAACACGGACTTGATTAATATATGTAATCCATAAATAACTGAAGAAATTTCGGATTTCAGATTAGGCAAGTAGATGTGCATCCGCCACTGCATATTCGGGTTTATGTCAACAATGGATATAAAACGTAACACAAACTAGAGTAACATAGGTTCATATTGACATACTGTTCCCATAGTCTGCAGGTAAATGCAAGAAAATACTAACCCGTGAAAATGCATTAATCACTCTCTCATGACAGATTGTTGTCCGTTGCATTCTTATCTCTCTCATGGATTTGAATATAGTGTTGGATAATCTAAGCAGTTACTATGCAGAATGGAACGGTGACCTGCCGGAACTAGGGTTTAATTGGCTTTCGAGTAGACCATTTTCTATTATGAAATCGCTTGGGGTAGCATTCGGTGACCTCCATTTCCAAGGAGCTCCAAGTTTGTTTGCATCTTCCCCTTTTCGACTGCAAGCGAGCCAAAAACGACTCTGCCCATGGCTCATTGCTCCCTCTCATGCTCAGTTCATAGGGCACTGAAAAACTGTAAAACAGATTTTGACAGAAACAATGGATATCATGATGTAGTCTTCAATATAGATACATCAGGAAGAAATGCAAATGTTCTATCAGATTGTGCCACTGTCGTTTAGGGGCAACGAAAGATGTAGCTTTACAAGAATTTTCAACTATAACATTGGAACTTTTTGAACCGGCAGTCACTAGGGTTAACTATAGCAAGCTTCACTCCCCAAACCTTACACCACCCCAAGGTGGCACGGAAAAAGTAACGGTGCCTCTCCTCTCCCTCGAAAGAAAACAAAGAAAACGAAGAATGTAATTTCTGCCTAAGAGGAGACTTACCTCAGACTCGAAACATGTTACATCAACGAACTTACCTCATTAGTTCCTCCAGATGTGATTCTTTATTGGACGTACTTTTCCTGAAAAAAATCAAAATTTGACGAGAACAAACAATTAACTATATGTATGTATGTATATATATATTTTTTTGGGGGTAGGGGGTTCAGAATTCAAGGAAATGTTTCCTCGAATCTGATTCCTCGATATCCTATTAGCTACTTCAATTTTTTCTCTTGAATTGACACTGAAACTTCCATTCAATTTCATGCATTTCTTTGTATGCTTTGGGATTTGAACTTTTGGGACCGGATCAACCTTCTTCCTTCACATGATGAAAAGGCAATTTCCAGAAAACATAGCTAGGAATTTTACTAAAACAAAAATTCCAGCATGTACTCAGCCGTAATTGGCTGTGTTTGAGCAATTGGTGGTCCCTCATTCTATATTGAAGTCAAACAATCCAAGACAAGAGGAAATGGAAGAACAAACCTCGATACCAAAATTTTGTAGATAGAAGAAATTTGGTGGAAAGGTTTATATAGCATCTCCGATATGGTCCTTTCTAAACAAGTACACTACTGGGTACCTAGAAGCCATCTGCACCAGAATAGAATCCCTAGAATTATAAACGTAGAATATATGGTACCCCAATATAGAAACCACCAAAGCAAATCGACATGGTTTTTGTAAAATTATAAAGTCTACTGGTTTATATTATGTCTTTTTTTCTTTAGTTGAGATACATTGGCAAGTTGCTTATGTAAGAACTTAGAAACAGAGAAAATTGCCCCTAGATAGATAGAGCCGCCAACTCCTCAGTGCAGACAATCCATTGGACCACATTTAGATGGCCATAATCAAAATTTTGTACTTGAAGGAATTGCAGATAGAATTGTCAGTTCTCTATATAATACATTTTCTTGAAATGCATGTACTCAACATCTGCATCCGCCATATATATGGGTATGTGTATAGGAATATGAACTTACAAGGATACTTGAAATATGGAAAAACTAGGAAAAAATGAGCATACCTGTATCAGACACATTTATATCCCAACATTTGCACCTGAATCAAAATTATAGTTTTTTTTTTCATATTTCATCGTCTAAGTTATTTTTATACCATTCAAAATGTCCTGATTGAAAAGAACTCTAAATTTTTTTATAAAGTAATACGCATTATATTCTGTTAATTTTAAGATTTTATTTAATAAATTTAAAAATAATTATTATATTTAAAAAATTATTTTTAAAAAAAAGTCAGTCCCCTCTCTTCCGCCACTCCCAAGCCTTCTTCTCCTACCCACCCCCTCCCGCCCTCCTCCCTTGCCCCTCACACTTCCTTCCTTCCGGCCCAGTCGCCCCCTCCCCTAGCCCCTTCCCGTCCCCCATTCTTCATTTCCCTTTGTCTCCTTTTACTTAATATTAGTATTTGGTAACAACAATCAGAGTGACTATGACGGTGGTTGTGTCATCGGGTGCTGTGTCTTTGGTGAAGATTCGATCAGATGAAGGTTCAATCGACGCTAATCGTAGTGTCCTGTGTGGATATATGGATTAAAATAAATGTTTTGAAAGTTTTAAGGTTTTTTTAAGATTTTCAAAATTTTGAATTTTTTTATAAGAAACATATTTTAAAGTTTTTTATTTTAAATAAATCTTCATAATATTAGAACGTGACACACATGTAACTTAACGGAAATTTTTAACGATTGTCATTGAAAAATGTCTTAAACTCAACCAATCTAGCCTAGAACCATTCGGTTTATTTTAAAATAAATCATAATACTAAATTATATTGATATTCCTTAAAATAAGGAACCTAAAATTTAAATTTATATCATAATAAAATTCATAATTTTTGATATATGATTATTATTCTGCAATATTTTATTATATTTATTTAATTATAATTTTCAATATTATAATTTAAGGTTATACACTTATGGTGTTATAATCATAGTATAATTATTTATTTATTGTAGTTTACTCTAATAATAAATTTTTGTAGTTATACTAAATAAAATAGTTTACTAAATAAACTACTTAAATGATAATGGAAGTAAGAGTAGTTTTTGTTTTTGTTATTGAAGTTTTAAAGTAACAAAAAACAATCACTAATATTATCGTTTTATAATAAATCAATCACTCAACCCTTAACGTTATTATTGTAGTCACCTAATATAATGTGGCACGTTGGACGACTGAGTTTGGAATTGTTTGGTCACGTTGACGCCCTTTTACCAACCACTTTAAGGTTGTGTTTGTTTTTACAGAGGTAAAAGGTCTGCAGTCTGTGGACCACATC